>NC_053439.1:15384944-15995693 GCF_007990345.1 Gossypium hirsutum | reverse complement strand
GACCGAATGGCCAATGTGGAAAGTGAACATGTATATGTGTGATAAAGCCGAATGGCCAATGTGATGAAAGTGAACATGTATATGTGTGATAAGGCGAATGGCAATGTGATGAATGTGAACATGTGTATGTGTGATAAGGCCGAGTGGCCAATGTGATGAATGTGAGCATGTGTATGTGAGATAAGGCCTAATGGCCGATGTGATGAATGTGAAAGTGTATAAATGTGATAAGTCCCGAAGGCATTTGTGTCAGTACTATATCCGGGTTAAAACCCGCAGGCTTTATGCGAGAATATTATCACTGATTAATGTTCGTAAGCTTCGTGCTCGTATTATATCCGGCTCTAAGACCCGATGACTGCGTGTGGAATTTTGTCCGGGTAAGACTCGATAACTTCGTTGGAGATTATGTCCGGGTAAGACTTCGTAATAAGAGTTGCTTATAAATATATTCAATGCGAAAGGTTAAACAGGTATGTACTCCAAGTCTATATGTGAGCTTGATTGCACTAAATCATAAGGTAGTTATGTGATGCATGTGAGAGCAATCTATGAGACTACTCTTATGAGTATGTGATATCGGATCAGTGTGAGAGGGTGGGAAATCATACGATATATCTATGTCACATGAGCTCACTTTTACGTGAAAGTTTATCTGCCTATTGTATATGATGAGACGTGCGTATTCGGAAAAGGGATGGTATGCCCGAAGGAAGAGTGAAATAAAAATACGAACAACTATGTTATAATTTGATTGTTATCTATTGCCACTGCTTAAAACTTACTAAGCATTGTAATGCTTACTCCGTTTACTCTGTTTCCTCTTTTATAGATCTCATTGCGAAGCTACAGGCTCGGGATCGTCAGCAACTAGTCACACTATCACTATCCACGGTTTGGTACTGCTATGTTTTGGATTGTCTTATGGCATGTATAAAATAGACTAGTGGCGGAAGAATATTTGGTTAATGTATATAGCCATGCGAAAATGGCTTACATAACCGGGTTTCCCTAGCATTCCCTGTTCCGACCCTTTGGAGATTTAAAAATTTATAAATTATAAACCCGAGATTAATTAGAGTCATTGCTATATTTTATGTACAGCCCCAATTCCCTACTTCTGGAGTCTAGTTTTTCTATTAGAATACAAACGACATCAGTATTGAAAGCTCTGTGCAGGGAGATATCCAATTTGTAATGCGCAAGGGTCAGTGTAGTCGATCCCTGTACATGGAGACTTGACTAAAACTGTACTAATTGGCCGACCAAATTCTAGAAAAAAATGTAGAGGCAATATCTAGCAGGAAAAACACGAAACGATTTCGAGTTGTGAAACCAGATATGATTTTAAAGCGACTATTAGCGAGAGTGTCTGGAATTTAAAAAAGTCTGTTACACCTCGTGTCACTGGTGAGGTTCGGTTCGGGGTGTACACAAGACTACGATATGTCATTCTAATGGGTCTTAAATGCGTTCATAGACCCAAATGCATCATCGACCTTCGAGCCATCTTTTTTGCTAGGGCGTACTACTTTTCAAGGATACCTTTGATTTCAGGGTTCACTCTTTCACTTGCCCACTGGACTAGGGGTGATAGACAATAGCAATCTTGTGCTTCAAATCATATTTATCAGCAACCACTTAAGCCATTTGTTTACAAAGTGAGAACCTTCACACTAATAATAGCTCTGGTGTCCCAAATCGGTAAACACATGCTTATGTAGGAATGACATGACTACCTTAGGATCTAACATCTAATCTAGAAAATGGTCCTTCTGAGTGGCTTTGTTCAACTTTCTGTAATCAATACAGATTCTCCAACCGGTAACAGTTCTCGTTGAATTAACTCATTACGCTCATTTTCAACAATCGTGATTCCACCTTTCTTCGGCACACTGCACCAGACTTACCCACGAACTATTTGAAATAGGATAGATGATTCTCGCATCTAACCATTGATCATTCTTTTCTCACAAATTCTTGCATAATAGGATTGAGCCTCATTTTCCCATCAATTTGAGCTCTTTCACCTCCTCTAAAATAATTTTGTGCATGCAAAAAGAAAGGCTTATACCTCGGATATCAACTATGGTCTAATCAATTGCTTTCTTAAATTTCTTTAGAACAACAATTAGTTGCTCCTCTTGATCTTTCGTAGTTCTTCTAAAATAATCATAGGCAAAGTAAAACAGTCACCTAAATAAACATATTTCAAATGGGAAGGAAGTACCTTTAGTTCGAGTGTAGGTGTTCTTCGATTGACAACTTGGGTTGCACAATTTCTCTGACTTCTAACTCCAACGGTTCAACCCGTGTGGATTGAATAAAATTTCTCGGATTGGCTTCCATCAATCATATTTTCTTCACCTTCTCATTCTCCAAAGGTCAAACTCTAAGGCTTTCTCCAATAGATCTTCCTCAAATTTCTTTCCATAGAAACCAAGGTTTCTATCTCTTCCATAACTTAACACTCCTCTGTTGGGTCGGGAAATTTCATCGCTTTAAGATGTTAAAAGTTACCCGTCGTCTCGAACTTGCATGGTGAGTTTTCCTTTCTGCACATCAATAAACTTTCTCCCCGTGGCTAGGAAAGGTTTCCCAAGGATAATTGGCACTTCCTTATCTTCTTCAAAATCTAAAATAATAAAATCAGCAGGAAAAATAAATTTATCGACTCTTGCCAAAACATCCTCAATCTTTCCTTCGGGATATGCTAACGATCGATCCGCTAGCTGAAGCATCATAGTTGTAGGTCTTACTTCACCTATCCCTAACATATTGAAAATAGACTTAGGCATCAAGTTGATACTCGCTCCTAAGTCACACAAAGATTTACCACTGTAAGATTCACCAATGTTACAGGGTATAGTAAAGCTTCATGGGTCTTTCAATTTCGATGGCAATTTGTTCTGTAAGAACGCACTGCACTCCTTTGTCAAGGCAACAGTCTCATATTCACTCAGTTGTTTCTTCTTGGACAGTATATCCTTCATAAACTTCACATAATTCGAGATTCGTTCTAAAGCCTCCACCAATGGAATATTGATGTGTAACTGCTTCAGAACATCCAAAAACTTCTTGAATTGCACCTCATGTTTCTACTTGTGTTGCTGCAATCTTTGCGGATATGGAGTTGATGGAACTTTCGGCTGAATCGGACAACTTTTTTGAGTAGGTAAATCTGCATCTAAAGAAGATGTTAAAATATCTGAATTCACTAATTCAGGGTTTACCTTGTCAAACTTTGTAGATTCTGATTCCTATGGTGTAGGAACTTCAACATCTGGTTGACTTTCCTCCTTTTCAATATGCTCATCTTCGACATCAATAATCGGGGTTCCAGAGTCTTACCACTTCGCAATGCCACTACCTTGATTTTTCTTTACCTAAATTCTTTGGATTCTCAGTATTTCTCGGCAAGGTTCCCTGCAGTCTATTACGAAGCTCCGTAGACAACTGACCCATTTGGTTTTCCAAATTTTTCTGTTTTGCTGCTTGGCTTTGGATCAAAGCTTCATTCTTTGTCATGTACGCTTTCAACAAGTTCTCCAAATTATTTGATGCCTCAGCTTGAGGTGGTTTTGGAGCTTGCTGATTAAACCCTTGAGATTGGTTGGGTCTTTGCTGCAATAAGTTGTTCGGTCCATTTCCTTTGTTGCTCCAAGAAAAGTTAGGATGATTACACCATGAAGGATTGTAGAATTCAGACTGGGGTCCTTGTCTACTCCTATTTTGATATTGGTTCCCCACATAGTACACTGACTCGGTGGCTGAGCTGATAAAGAATGACCTTCCTTATAGTATACGCAAGAAACTACTTCAAACGGACTTGGTGGCTGAGCTATAAAATTATTAGTACTATTACCGGTTAACTGTTTTAACTTAGAGGAAATAGATGATACCTGAGCTGATAACGAAGTGAGAGAGTCAACTTTATGAACTCCGACTACACGGCTTCCTAAAGTTGTTCGACTTATTGGTCATTGATAGCTATTACTCGCAATCCTCTCGATGATCTCATAAGCCTCATTATAAGACTTAGACAAAATTGCACCATTCGCGGAAGCATCTACCATCAATCTTGTATGTGCATTGAGACCATTATAGAATGTCTTAAACTGGATACAATGAGGAATCCCATGATGAGGACACTTACGAAGTAACTCCTTGAATCGCTCCCAAGCCTCATAAAAAGACTCGTCATCCAATTGTTGAAAATTGTGATCTCGTTGCTTAACTTAGCATTTTTGCTAGGTAGGAAATACTTAACCAAAAATATCTCTGCTAATTCTTGCCATGTAGATATGGAACTTGGTGGTAATGAACTGAGCCATGGTAGTGCTCAATCTCGCAACGAGTATGAAAACAACTTCAACCTCAGTGCATCTTCAGTCACACTGGCTATGTTGAATGAATCACTCACCTTCATAAATAATTGAAGGTGGAGATGTGGATCTTCCGTGGGCATACCACTAAATTGGCCAACCGTTTGTAGCATTTGAAATGTCACTGGTTTCAATTCAAATTGGGTTGCCTCAATATCTGGCCTTCTAATTCCTGGGTTTAACTCACTGAAAAGTCGTACAGCATATTGTCTGATGCATCAATCCCTATCATCGAAAATGACGATAGGATTTCGTACATAATCGGCTTCATTACCTTGGTCTTGATTTTGATTTCCAAGGTCCATCTCGACTTGTCTTTCAGCTATTCGTTCACGTCTTTTTTGTCTGAAAGTTCGCTCAATTTTAGGGTCTACAGGGAGTAAATCGATAATTCGATCTATGCTCATAAACACCTGTAAAGAAAATCACAAAAATAAAAAGAATAAGTTAGTAATGTTAGAAATAAATCAAATTGAAAATAAATAATTTCACGAAAACAAATGACTATGGCAACAGTTGACAATCCCCGGCAACGGCGCCAAAAATTTGTAACGCTGGAGTTTGTGCAAGTGTACACAGTCGTTATCAAGTAATAAGTAAATATCGAGTTATCATCTCCACAGGGATTGTATTTGTGCTAAGTCACTTAATTTGTAAATTATATTAACAATTTCATAAATAAAAACACAATATAGTTGAGAAGTGGTGATTAAAATATATTAAACTAAATCCAATGATCCCTAATGCAAATTATCCTAAGTATGCAAATATATAAATGAAAAAGATTTTAGTAAAATTAATCACAATTTGCAACAATTATAACATAAATAAACTAGGATAATTACTTTAATTAAACTCAATTTATTATCAACATGATTAATAACATTCGGAAAAACATTCCATGGCAACTCGATCTTTCATGAGTTTGGAAACCACATTAGGTCCTTTCAAAATTCTTTACTTAGTAAATACGCATTTTATTAATCCTTATTTACTAAGGGTTTCTTAGCATTCGTGTGTGGTAACAGGGACGTGCTAGGTTTGAAACAATTTAATCACACAAATCTAAAAACTATGTAGATAACAGAGCTTGGTTAGAGTTCTTATGCAACCTATAATTCAATCGGGTTAGGATCTAAATTAAGCATGCGCATTTCAATTATGCGTCCATTAGTCGTCGTCTGGTTAGGATCGCTCAGCTAATTCAGGTGCATTTCAATCACACATGAACGAAATACAGACTTGATTTTAAATGAAAACATGATCGATTGAGGCACAAACATTATAAGCATGAACCAAATAAATATTATTTAATCAAAATAATCATCCTAGCTTAAATAAAATTAAGCTATCATTGTTGTAAACAAGAACAAAGAACACATAGCAAACATATTTAAATTAAATTTAAAGAAAAGAAAGATTAAACCCAATTCAGAGTGGCTGTCACCTAAGACTCTGAATGACGAGACTCCTTCGTTCCTTTACTTTGCTCCTTTGCTGATGGCTCTCCAAGGTGGCCGACCAAGGTTTCTTTAAGAGGCTTAATTGCTAAAATCCTTATGCAAGGATGATGAAGGGGAAAGATAGCTAAAAGAGGTGAGAGAACGATGAATGAGTGAGAGATGATGGGATGAGGGATGATTGAAAAAGTGAGAAATGAGCTCTTATTTATAGGTTAGGCAATGGAGCTAGTTTGCTAAAACATAGGAGTGTCCATCCTTTGAAACTTCCTCCAAGAGTGGTCGGCCATGAATTGAGGAAAGGTGGCTGATTTTTCCTTGATTTTTGGTCAATTTGAGTGCCACAACAACTCAAGACTAATACTCGATCATCAGCAAATCTTCAAAAAAATCTCTAATTTCTTTAACTCTTCAAGGACTTTGTATAATTAAACCAAAATTAGTTTATGACATCCATGTGCAGCTGAAAATTGGGTTGACTTGGTCCCCAATTTGGGCGGTTTTGCAATTAGAAGAAAACTCTCAGACCTGTCCAAAAATAGTAGTTAGTTTATAGGACCAAATAATATAATTTAACCACTTTAATTAATCAATTTACTTAATTAATTAAAAACCAATTTACTTGGTTTTAACAACAAATTTAGGTAAAAAGGTAATGAATTATGAAAAATCCTATATATTTTTCAGTTTACACCTTCTTACTAATGATGCAAGGTCAGGAATGAAGTTTTACACAAGAACATTTTCACAAGATTTGGTACACCTAGAGCCATTATTAGAGATGAGGGGTCTCATTTTGATTGCAAGTTGGTAGCTAATGCTTTCCATCAATATGGGGCAAAACATAAGATTGTCACTGCATATCACCCTCAAACAAATGGACAACCTGAAATTTCTAACAGAAAAATTAAAATTCTTTTAGAAAAAGTGGTGAATCCTACTCGTAAGGATTGGTCTACTAGATTAGATGGAGCTTTGTGGTCCTATCGTATCGCATACAAAATACCATGGGGGATGTCACCTTTTAAGCTTGTCTATGGCAAGCCATGTCACCTTTCTGTTGAACCTGAGCACAAAGCATTTTGGGCTAGTAAGAAGCTGAACATGGATTGGGTCGCTACTAGCCATAAAAGGTTGTTAGAATTGAATGAAATGGAGGAGTTCCAAGTACAATAATATGATAATGCTAAGCTGTACAAGGGGAAGGCCAAGCGTTGGCACGATAAAGAATAATGGCAAGGCAATTTGAATTAGGACAACAGGTGTTGTTGTTCAACTCTAGGCTCAAACTGTTCCCTGGTAAACTAAAATTTCTCTAGTCAAGTCCTTTTGAAGTAGCCAAAGTATATCCTAATGGAGTTGTTAATATCAAATACTTGAAAATGGGGGTCACATTTAAAGTTAATGGGCAACGCTTAAAGCACTACTGGGATGCCCATGTGGATCGAGACAAACACTCCATTGGCCTCCGAGATATTTGAGCTAACAATTTCTTTTATATTTCTTTTCTTTAATTGTTTCACTTTAATTTTATTTTTAGTATTCATTTAATATTTTTTTCATTTTTGTTTTTATTTTTGAGTAGTTTTCTATGATTTCTAGAGACAGAATAAAGAATGTGAACTTAGCAATTGTGATATTAAGAGGAGTTTGTCATAACATTGTGACAAATTGGGTAAATGGATAGCATGGTACGATGTAATATGGGTTGACCGGGAAGAAAAGTCCAAGGGAGAGATTTGTTTTTTTTTTTTTGGATAGCTGGCCAATTTTTATTACTTGGCGAGCCCATAGAGGAGAAGCTAAACTTTTTGTTTGAGGACTAGGTCACTTCACATTCCCCCCCCCCCCAAAATCTTTTTAATTTCTTTCTTTCCTCCTCCATGCCATGCAAATTCCTTAGCATGTTTCATTTTAGCTTAACTGTCATCACTATCTCCCTTATTTTCCTCTTCTTAACTACTCACGTCTCTTAAGTTTCTCTTAAATTTTCCATTTTTACTGTTCTTTCTCTTCAATCTCTCCTATCTTTTCTTCCACTACATTCTCAAAGATTTCGTACATTCTTCTTCAATGGCTGGCGTCAAGACTGCTTCCAAAATTGTTGAACCATCAAGGGCTAGTGCTACTAAACCAAAGACGTTCTTTAACAGTGTCGCAGCCACAAAATACAATAACAACATCAGAAAACACCCTTTTTGTTTTGAGCAAGGGTTCTTGTTCAAGGACGAACCATACATGGGATATGAAAAATCTATGTCTTCCATAGTAGAAAAGCATGGGTGGAGTATTTTCTATTTGCACCCTGAGGACGTTTTAGGGGATACTATTCGAGAGTTTTTTGCCCATGTCAATTCTCCAGATTCTCCTTTTATCTACATAAGGGGCACTTCCATTCCTTTTGATGAAAGTCATATTAATGCACAGTTTGGTCTCACTAGTGTGCAAGACGAACACACACCATTTGCTGACAATGTCATTGCTGAGGGTTTAACCCATGTATTAGATGATTTATGTACCAAAGGTACACAATGGACAGTTTCTAGTCAAGAGTGTTATATTGTTGTGAGGTCTTTGTTGAAGCCTATTGGGAAAGTGTGGTATCATTTTCTAAAGAGTCGACTTATGTCGTCTACGCACAATACAACTGCTTCAAAGGAAAGGATGTTTTTACTACACTCGATCATAAAAGGGAGAAGAATTAATGTCGTAGGATCATTTTTCATGAGGTACACCGGTGTGCTAAGAAAAATGTCAGTAGCTTAAACTTCCTCTCCCTTATTACTGCTCTATGTCGAACCGCCTGAGTCCCCTCTCAGTGCAAATAAAGATATCACCCCTAACAAGGTAGACTGTCCAAGACCTCTTTGCCATGATCCAAGGCAGTGATGCTACCAAGGCAACTCAGCATAGTCAAGCCACCACTTCTACTATTGCACATTCTCCCACTACAACACCTTCAGTTTCTCATAGCTCCCTTGAACAACAAATTTTGCGCTCCTTAAAGCAGTTGGAGCAAAGGATGTCCCTTTTTGAAATTCAGCAGTTCCACCAGGCAAAAGAGATGGTCCAGGCCGAATAGTAGCAAGATCAATATTGGACTTATGTGAGGAGTAGGGATTTAGCTATCAGGAGATCCCTGTAAAAAGAATTTTACAAAGCCAATGTTAGAATATACTGTCTTCCCCGCCACTTTGCTCCCATTTTCTGATGCTGCCGAGGAGCCCACTCAAACTATTGCTGAAGAGCCCGAAAAGATGACATCCCTGAATATTGAGAAGGATGAAGAAGAAGAAAAAGATAACACTGCCACTACTGCAACCACCAAAGGTAAGGACCTTGTTCCACCTTTGCCACCAGCTTCCGTAACTACATAGAATCGTGACGTTGATCTTCTAATCGATGAGCTCACGAAAACTAATAAGGAGGGGGGAAAATGACCCCCAAAAAGAGGAAGTGGCGGTATAAAGTTAGTGCCCATAAATCCACTCATCGGACAGAATGAAGTACCTACATACTAGTCCAAGCCAACTAAGTTTACTATTTTTTCATGCATCTTGCATTTAATTTCTTTTGCCATGAAATTTGTTTTGTACAAATTTCTCTTTTGGTTGTTCTCTTATATATCTGGTCATGCATTAAGGAAAATGCATCCATTAGTTTTGGGGGGTGTTCCACATTTAGGCTACATTGTATATTTAGTATATATGATCATTTTAGTATAGTTATTTTAGTATAGTTAAATATGTTTTGCCACTACCATGTAACTATTAAGTATTGTTTTCTAATAATAAGTACAATTTGTACTTATGATGTTCGATAATGAGCTTAGATTCTTCAATACACCTAGAACATGTGAGAGTGGATTAAGTGAATTTAGCTTAGGATTGGTTTCTTAGAATATGGAAGGGTTGTGTTTGGTGGTTTGGCAGGTGCAGAATATAGAGAAAGAAATAAAAAAAATGAAGTTTAGTGGGGTAAAAGGTTGGATAGTTTGCCACTTTGTATGCCGTGGAAATTCCGAGAAGATTACCAAGTCAACACTCAACGCATACAAGTCTCAGCCCAACTCTACTTGTACAAAAAAAATATTCCTAAAAAGATGAGAAGATATCGAGTGCTATTGGATTTACCATAGGAAGAAAAGCTTATAAAAGGCTAAAGGAGGAAACCCTAAAGGATGGGGAAGATCTGTAGGTAGAAATAGAAGGTAGCAGCGAAGTCAAAATAGAAAGAGGAAACCAACGGTAGTCCCTCTTAGTCACCACAAGACACTGTGTTGCTGGAACGTGGATTAGTTTGGCGGAAGCCATTTTCCCAAAGTTATTCCATTATTTCTTAATTTTTTCTCCCGTGAATTAATTTGATTGAAACGATATTGGATGATATTTTGGTTTTGAATTTTACTTGCCAGCTCATGAACTAAATCTCATAGGGTTGGGATTACATGATGAAACATTCACTTTCTTTAATGGTTGAAGCATAGATCTAAATTAATTTATTTTTTCATTCAATTGTATTTATTTTTAAATTGTATGCGTGCAATCCCTACACATAGACGACTGTGTAGCATGCCCATGAACGAATCTAATTCTGAAAAGGTTGGATTAGTTGGACTGAAATTGAATGATATGCGCAAGTCTCAACCGATACTTGTAGTAAACTCTAGACATAGAGCAACGTTCATATAGAAAGAAAAAAAAGCAGTGTAAGATACCACGCTAAAGGTGTATAGACATATATCGCTTGAGGCAAGGTAACTTGAGGTTTTGCTCTTGAAAGAAACATACTACTTTAGAACCCTTCTGAGCAGTAGATTGAGTATGATTTTGCTGAGGCATTATTGATAGGAAGGGTAGATTCTTAGTAATCCCGACCTTCCAAATCAACATTGTATATCCTCTATCATTTGTCGTAACATCTTGACAGCACATATTTAGTTGTGTACTTGTTCGTTACATATTATCCTCGTAGTTATTCTCATAATTTTCATTGCATTTTTACTCTCTCTTTGCGTGAGCATTTTCCAGTATTAGGCAGTACAGATTTAGCACATATTATTTTCCCTCTAAATTACCACTTCATACTTATCTCTGTTTGTCATAGCTATAATCATAATTCATTATAATAACTTGATTACTTTTATACCTAATCTAATCTCTGTGGAGACGATCTTACTTATCAATTTTATTACTTGAGCCGATGTGTATACTTGCACAATTCGCATATGATATTCACATACGACATAGATGTGATTGTCTAAACTAACAATACATTGGATAAGACTCAAGTTGAATTTATCCTAGATTTATTTTTGAATTTATTCAGTTGTGACGTTCATGGTGTGACTTATGCAAACACAAAGTAAGGGACAAATCATATATTTATAGTCCATGTCCTTTGCTGTATTAAAAACTCGACCTCTCATGGTTGTAGGCAAAAAGTTGGTATATTGGGTACATGACTTAAGCATGATATGACTTCACTCTCAATAGTGGAATCATAGCTCAATAAAAGAGTAAATGTTATCCTCTCATTGGTATTGTATGAATTATGAAAATGGAATTTAGTTAAGGGTCATTTGTTTGAGACAAATGATTTTATCATTACTAATTTGAGTAATCATCATTTTTATTGTGAAATATAAAATGGTGACCATGAGATAAAATGGATCGAATTAGGTGAACAAATTTAACTTAAAAGGATCGTGACAATGTTATTAGACTAAAGCTTGTAATCAATAGCTTTTGTAATGGTATATAATAGTGAGTTCATTCATGGTACCTTAGATGGATGACTCTATGACTAAATAACTTGTCATTAAAAAAAATGAAGAGTTGGAACTTAATTACTAATTATTTAAGCCCTATTTATATATGTCAAAGTAGTCCCTTCACTAGTTTAGCACAACTCTTTAACGAATTACATTTAACATGAACACTTGCATGGAACCATAAACAATTGAACAATAAGAAATTGATTAGTGGATTTACTCATTGGAGTAATAAGAAGTTTGAAGAGATTTATCAAATGGTGTTGATAAATGAGAATAAATTTGTGAAGGTCCACAGTCCCTATCCGTTTCAACTGTTAGTAATAGGAAGGTATAATGGTGTGGTAGTCATCATATTTTTATAGGTCTTTCGAATTTCTATTTATAAGTCTTCAATAGTTTTTAGTCTAAAATTCAAAACCACACTTTTTTGTATAAATAAGGGTAATAACATCTATAAAAGCTGTTTCCCTATGAGCTAGACTCCAATTCTTTTTAAGCTAAGAGAAAGTCTCCCACAAAAGCTACAACCACACTCTAAAAAACAGAATGTTATTTTATATTTTTAATATAATAAATATATAAGCACAAGCTTTGAAAATTTTGAACTGACCAATATACCATTTATTGTTCAATATATACTGAATTTATCATTTTAAATATTTTTTTATTATTTATAAGCTTTATCAATTTATAAATAAAAATTTTAATTTTACTAAAATATTTGGTTAAATAAATTTACTTGATAAAAAAATTTATAATATTTATAAATAAGAATTCCGATTCTATTAAAAAACTTTTATTAAATGAATTTATAAGATAATAAGTAAAAAATAAATTTTATATTAAATTTAATTTTATATTTATGAGATAAAAAAGTACTTTATATTTAAATTATTATGTTTCCATTAACCAAAAAGAAAGAAACATTAATTTTGTTCTAAATAGAAAATTTTAATTATTCATATCATAGTAACTTTATATTTTTCATATATGAAATTTTAGAAATAATACATTTATATAATCTAATGTAATATATTATGATTATATTAATTATATATTATCTATGAAGCCAATCTTTCTATTATTAAGAAAACATAAAAATTAAATAGTAAATAATTTAATATACAATATATCAATTTTTCTATAGTTTGTATAAATGGTTTAATAATGATTAGGAAATTATATTTAAATAGTCAAAATAATTTATATACATTGATTATGCTAATTTGTTATTATTTTGAATAATGCCGATTTGTATTAGTTATATGAAATAAATCAATATTGTACATAGAATATAGTAAAATTTATTTAATTATGATTTGAATTTTTTATTATTATAATATTTGAATTGTTAAATAAGTTAATTTGTTTTAATTATATTCAACAATTTAAATAACAAATATTACTTTATACTAATTACAATAATTAAAAATACATTACTCAAAAGCACGTTATTGACCATTTTCATATTTTGTTAACAATTGACACTCTTTCGTTTCTTTTTGGAAGGCCTTCCTTCACCCTTGCCTATATTTTTAGCTCTCAAAAACAGGGGGTTTATACCTCTGTTCCTCTCTTTCAAAACAAATGATAACATGCTTTGGTATGAAAGAGGAAAAGACAAAAGAGAAATAATTCTGTTTTAGAAGACAAAAACAAGGAAATCCTTGCTCTAGTTATTTATATCAGATTGAAGCAGGCTTCTAAAACTTTTAAGTTTTCCTAAAGGTCAAGTGTATCTTTTGAGTTTATCCAATAAATTATAAATTAAAATCAAGATTATAATACATGAAATCATTAAATTTCTTTGAAATATATAATATATGCACCTTACCAGGGATTGTAATTGTTCCTAGGCAATATAGGGCCTTAAACCTACATTGATTTCTGCACCCTTAACAAAAGACCTATAAATTCAACACAAGCACTAATTCCCTACTCTGCTAAAAAAATAGAAAATGTAAACCATAACCTTATGCCGAGTTGTGGCAGTTTACATAACAAAGCACAGTTCAAGAGTCCATGAACCAAAAGAATTCAAGGGAATCAAGTCGATGAAGGATGTTATCAATCATGTTTTTCAAAACATACTAAGTAATGACACAAGTATTCTACATATCCAGATTGAAATATACTAATTACTAGTCATGCCATCTCACAATCACAACATCTCTCAGTTTTACAGAAACTATGTTCCGGTGGGAGAAAGGAAATGAAAAGAAAAACATATAAACATTATTTGGATAAATTTTTAAAATGAAATAAAGGGATGGGGTTGAGCACCCCTCTTTTTTCCTCAAATGTTCCATTGTTTTTTTACTACCAAAATTTCATACCAAGTCTGTTCTTCAATTTTCAAAGGCCATAACAGCCTTCCCTAATAATTTATTCATAAACTTTTTCTTTAATTTGTGCCTGGATCTTAATTTTTCTTCTCATTTTATTATAACCTCACAAAATCTTCTTCTTTTCTTTTAACAAGATAAAGATGAAGAAACATGTAAAAATGGAAAATTAATACCTATAACAATGGAGGTTTTTAAACTTATCAAAACATAAAAATACATATACAAGTTTATAATAAATTTATTTTAGTAAGAAATGTTTCGGTTCTTGAATTTTCTCATTGGAATTAAATTTCAAAAAATCATATTGGTCTCTATAAAAGATTCCAATCATACATTTTTACTGATTCATAAAAAGTACATCTTTTTGAAATTGTTTTTCTTTTTCTAACAATTAAACCTAGTTAAAACATTTAATTTCACTATTCACATAATAATTTAATTAAACATTTCATTTGAAAGGACATAATAGGAACAATACAACACACTCATTCCTTACATTTCCATTCATTAAACAAAGGATCTTCATAATTTGTCCTTCCCATTACTCATTTAAGCATCCAAACAAGGGAATGGAGAATCTTTTCCCTTCTATGAAAACCTCTATATTTCTTTACTTACTTTTTCTTCCTTTTCCTTTGCTAACTTCATTCCAAGCATCGCATAAAGTACCCATGTAGGAGACATATACCTCAAAGTAGACATGGGATATATGTATGACTTTCATGTTAGGAATACTTAGAATAAATAGAATACTCTTGTTCGAGCACTTATAGATGTCATGAAATTCCATGAAATAACCAAAGCCAAGAAAACGAAGCTCAAGGGAATTAGTAAATAGAGTTTTACAGTTCAAGAACTTACAAGAGCAAGCATATCTTGAAGATAGCTCCTAAATGGTGTTTGCATTTGCTGCAACGGACAATAAAATCCAATGAATTATAAGACCTCGAAGTATGACTCATGAAGTGAAGATACATGTTCACATAAAAAACACTGATTAGCTAAAGCAATTTTTTTCCTCATGCCCTTTCTGCTTACTAAATTAAGAATGATAAAGCGTACATGGATTAGAATTATAAACATAATCAAAGATACAAATTGATGTTAACAAATATAGACATTCCATAACCATAGCATATGAATTATGCAATTTTAGTTCCTTATTCCGCATCCCTTTTGTTTTAGTTTTATACGGATTGAACTCTAAAGGTAAATAATAATAACTATAATTAAGGCTTCTATACTAATGGTGTTACCTGCTGATTACAAGCAAAATATAGCACAAACTGAAGCAACAAATCATAGTCAATAAATCAAGTGAATTATTCTACCTCAGTTACATCCCAATCCGAGACTACACGATTACGTACACATACAAATTCGAGATTTAAAAAAAAATCTAAAGAGAAATATATTGTTAAATCCAATCCAAATATACAGATAAACAACAAAGACCCCACCCCCCAAAGAAAATGAGAAAAATAATATTCTACAAAATCTGAAGTGAAAATTTAAAATAATATGAAAAAAGAGGAAACCTGAAGGTTTTCGGGAAGATACTCGTGCTTCATAGAGAGGTCCATCGAACGCTTAAGGCGTTGGTTGCGGGCATTGACGATCTCACGGGGCAGCCGATTCAACGCCTCCTTGATATCCAAATCATAGTAACGGTCGTATAAATCGTCATAGCGAAGGCCTAAACAAATTGTCGTATTAAGTTTAATCGAATTAATTAAAAAAAAGAGATTAGGGTTACATTTACGGGGAAAAGCGTACCGTATTTGCGGAGGCGCTTGGAAAGGGATTTCATGTGCAGAGCTGCCAACCAGCTTTTCTTGGGATCCAGAAATGACTGCAAGAACGACGACATTTTGGCAACTCCCTTCTTTCTCTCTACCTCTAGCTTAGTTCCCTTCCAAGCCTGTGTCTCCTATTTATTTTGATTTCAAGGAAGAAAAGGCTCCTGATTTATAAGTGATGTGGCAACCTAAATTTACGATCCACCTTGTATAAAAACGTCGTATGATGGTAATTAGACATGTTGATCTGCGGGTTGGAGCTGGGTTGATTGATCGCGTTAGAGTGTATGAATATTGAACATATAAATAGGCACAAAATATAAAGAGTTAAGAAGCTGTTTTTATTATAAATGAGACATGTAAATTGTAATATTTATAATTTTATAACGGAATATGAAGTATTTTCATGATTAAATCTAAACAAAATCGGATGATAAGATGGGTCAAAGATGATATCATGCAACAAGAAAGCTAGCTAGCTAATTAGAAGGTAGTATATTACCACAAATTCAATAATACCAATTTCACAAATTCAGTAATAAGTTAAATGAAGTGATTGATTAACATTCATGTAAATAATTAACTATTGGATTAGGGATTTAGATTGACTAATTTTCTTAATTGGTCCAATTTTATCTCCTGGTTATCATTTTACTTAATTAAGCGATTTAGTCCAATTTATATCTTGACATCACTAAACTAAATCGAGATAAACATATTTATACTTGATAAGTTCTAATTTCTATCTCACTTATCTAAATATTTCCTTAGATCATCTTCTAGATTTTTAAGCTTATTCAATTTAATCCAAATTTTATGATCTAGTCCCTAAACCTTAAATCAACTAATTACACTTCAATTAACCAACCACTAATTAATTTAGTTCCTACCCATTATCAATTCATAAGACTCAATCAATTTCATGTTAGATTAACAAGAAAATAATGCAAAATGGATAGGTTTGAGAAATGCTTAGTAATATTGATGAAACCCTTAAATTGATTGATAGAGAAAATGTTGACTCCTTGTATGTCAACAACCCAATTATCAGTTTTCAAAATTAGATAACAAAAACACTAAAGATCTATTGAAATATTAAATAATATACGAAAGGTATAAGGAAGTCCCTATACTTTTTAGGCTAAAAAAGGTATAAGGGTAGAAAATTAAAAGGAATTTTCTCAAATCTAACCTAGAAAAGGAAGTACTAAGAATCTAATGATTGACTCCTTTCAAATTGTGTCATAGAGTTGTTTATATAGTAAACACAAATTAGCTTAAGAATGACAAAAATGCCCTATTATAAAATGTGACTTAAGCTTAACTAGACATCAATTTGTCCTTACAAATTTTCCTTGTCAAGCCTTGATGTTGCGACACCCAACCTTCGATGTCACGACACCCTCGATAGTCTACTTCATGAGGTATTGGCAAGCTTCCGTGTCGCAACCTGGTACTCAAGTGACCTAGCTTCCTCACTTTGGTGTTTGGGCTCAAGGTTGCCACTTTGGTGACTTAGAGTCGCGACTATGTAGGCTGGTGTCGCAACACCACTCCCTTGATGTCACGACTTTGAAGGCAGGCCACTTGGGTTACAATTTGTTGAATTCCAACTCCTTGAGTGGAGATAGAGGCATTGGTGTCACGAACTAAGACACTAGTGTTATGACTTTGGCAACAACGATGGCTCTTCCTTACATTTTTGCCTCAGTCACATTCCTATACAAGCTCAATTCAACCATTAAACATCTAACTGTATAATTTTTCATTTTGGGTCTAAAAAGTATGGAAATGCAACAAAAACTAACATCCAACATAAAAATCTAATAAGTAACAAAAAAGTAGTAAAAAGCTTTTTATAAACCACCTGAGAACAAGTTCTTTAAGAATCTAAAGAGCTTAGTTTGACTATCAAATTATGACAAATCAAGTTCCCCCACACTTAATGTAACAACCCAAATCCAATCCGATGAACCGAATCCGAATCTTGGGTGTTACCACTCTAATACAGATGGAACTTAACTCTACTTACACAAATTACAATTGATTTGAACTATTTAATTACAAGACTTCATAATACAATACATAAGTATAAACATTGAAGAATTTTGATTATAACACATAAGGAATCTGATTACAAGTATTATTTAAATGATGTCCTGGTCTAACATAGTTATCCCGATTTAAGTGTAACAACTCATTTTTAGTGAAATCTGAATAGTAGTTTCGGAATCACAAATTCGAGGTTAAAAAAATTTATTTTAAATATTATTTTATGATCTACAGCATGGTAGTAGTATCGTATTAAAATTTCGTTAAGAAATTTTACCATTTTCTTGTTAAATTTGTTAAAAAGGACTAAACCGCGTAGAGTGCAAAAGTTGTGTTCTATTAGCTAAAGGTATTAAATAGCTATAGAACTTTAAATTGGAGGTCCTTATATGGTAAATAGACCATTAAATCTGATAGTGGATGTGCATGGCTTGGCAATTTTGTTATTTTTAAAGTTAGGTAAGGTTAATTTGGTAAATATGTAATAAAAGATAAAATAAATAAAACAAAACAAAGCTTTCATCTTTGTTTCTTCTTGAACCAAAAATACAAGCAAAAAAGGAGCTTTGGGAGATTGAAAATTTCAACTAAATAATCCCTTTCATTTAAGTGAAATTTGGTTTCGTTTTTAATGATTTTTATGTTTTCGAGATCGTTATAGCTTAACCTAGCTATCCCGAGGACTAATTTACAGAACTATTAAATTGTTTGAGATTTTCAATTGATGAATATGTTAGGTTTTTGAAGTTTAATGGTAGAAAAGTAATGGTTTTTGTTAGATAAATAGCTTTTGTTAAGTGATTTTTGATAAATTTGTCAATTAAGGGTTTAACTGAGAAATGTGATAAATTGTGTGGTAAAAGTGTGAAATTGTGAAATATATGGGCTGCTATAAGCATGTTTAAATTTCAGTTAGGCTTGGGTATGGATAAAATTGAATGAATTTCATTTTTTCTAAGCCTAGGGACTGAATTGTAAAGAAATAAAAAAGTATAAGGGTAAAATGATAATTTTTCCAAAACATGATTTTTGGACTAAATTGATTAGAATGAAGTTTGAATTAGTTAAAATTGATTATATAGACCAAGAAAAACAACGTATAGATTTAGATCGAGGAAAAGATAAAGTGTTGGACTAATCGATCGTTTTTTTCCATACAAGCTTAAGGTAAGTTTGTATGTTTAATAAGCATTAAATTATATTTGATTTAAATGCTTTTATATTATATTCTTGGTATTACAACTCTACGGAAATATCCAACGAAGTTTCGATGACTTACGGATCCCGTTTGGACCTTAGGAATAAATAGGATACAAATGACATATCATTAGGGGTTACCATGTTTAGGGTGCTGGTCTCATACGTCTTACCGGTGGTTGAGTTTCTGGCATGTGTTGCGGTTACTTGACAGCTTGTGTGAGCAGCACCGTGTAGCTACGTCTTGACTAATAGCTTGTGTGAGGAGACCCAATTATGGCTCGAGAGAGAGCATTGATATTAGATATGAGATAGTAGTGGTTTCGACCACGTGTTGGCATATAGTGTGCCAGATACCAGCGTATCAGATATTATTCTAAGAGGTTCAATGGGCACAGTCTAGTTACGAGGTTATATGAGTTCGATATGAACTAGTACAGGTATTTACGTGAATTACATAGAAATGATTTATATATGATATATGAATACATGGTATAGATGTTTCATGTATACGAAATTTAAATGGTTGTTGAACTCATATATGATTTCTCGATTTTTATATGAATTACATGGCTAACTTAGTTAATGAATATGTGACAGGCTTTTGGCCAAATTGAGTTGTGATATGCTTGGTTTACTTACCTAAATTGTGGTTAAATGGTAAGTTAAATTCTGTGTTATACGAACTTACTAAGCTTAATTGCTTACTCTGTGTTATTTTTCGTGTTTTATAGTGGTTCGGAAGCTTGTTCGGGTTAAAAGTTGTTAGAGATTTTATCACACTATCAATCGGCTATTTTGGTACTTATGGATATATAGTTTTGGTTATAATGGCATGTATAGGTCATTTTGGCTAATGATAGCCCACATGTTTTGTTATGTTTTAGCCATTTGATTTGGCTTGTATTTTGGTTGTATTTTGTTATGTATATATGTAAATGACCTTATTATATTTGGTGTATGGTTATCATGTGAATGTGTTAGTTTGTGAATTGATATTTTGGGTACCAAATAGTTGAACTTGATAAGTGATATACATGTTGAGTTTTGGCACAATTATGCATATATGTGTTTGACCATTTAGGTAAGTTTGGGATACATAGCTGGTATGTTTATAAATGGTCAATCGAGGTGCCTATGGGCATCATGGTTGTATGTGATGATATTACATGTTTTAAGCTTGATTTTGGTTGATTTTGAATGCCTATTTATGTCAAGGTCATATGCAAATTTTTGTGTTAGGTTGGTACCAAATTTGGGTGAGAAATATGGCTTGGAAAATGATCTATTTTTATCCACACAGGTAGAGACACGGGCATGTGTCTCAACCGTGTGTGGTACACGGCCAGGTGACACGGCCATATGTCCCTTGTAACTTTTAAAAAGAACAAGTCAGTAGCCTCACATGGCCTAGCACACGGGCGTGTGGCTTGGCCGTGTGACCCAAGTCAGTAAGCTTACTAGTTTGGACATGGGCTAGGACACGGGCGTGTGTCCCCATTTCAAATGCCCATACGGCCTAAGACATGGGCATGTCTCTTGATCGTGTGCGACACACGGCCTTGCCACACGGGCTTATGTCCCCTGCACCTTTGAAAATTTTCAATGTTTTTCAAAAAATTCTTTAAGTACCCGGTTTAGTCTTGACTTATTTTTAATGTTTATTTTGGGCCTCGAGGGCTTGCATTAAGGATGATATGACTGCGTTTGATTAGTTTCTGATATGACTGTGATATGAAATGAATTGTCTGTTTGTTTGATCTGTAAGTCCGATAATGCTCCGTAACCTTGTTTCGACGTTAGATACGGGTTAAGGGTGTTACATTAAAGGTGTCTATATGCCAAACAGATTCGATCACGCCATCAAAGCTTGCTATGTATGCATAATAATCCAATATACCACTCATTGGGTGTAGTCCTAGCATCATTCTCCCAAGCACAACTACGCATTTAACCTAAAGCATAAAACACAATCCATATAAGTTCATGAGAACTTAGTGAGAAATAATCATTTATACCTTAACCGTTGATTTCCCCAACATGGGCGGATAGTCCATCACCATCAGCTCCTTTTCTTAAATCTTTAGTTGTTTATCATCAGGAACAGTTTACCATTAATGAAACATAATACTTCCTTCTATCTACTATATCATGGTCAAGTTCCCCTTAACATTATTTCATCAATGGCTTCATCCTTTCAAAATTTCTTCCTTTTATACTCATATTGATCATGATTCCCTTACTCAATGTTATTCACAAAATAATGTTTTAATTCGCTTTCCTCGCCTTAAGTTTCTTTGAGTACCCTTTCCTCTTACTTTTCACTGATAGATTCCCTTCTTCAAACAATTAGACTTAGCCTTTACTCAAGTTTATTCTTAATTTTACTTAACCATACTTTGAATTCACCACATGCTCTGGCGCATTTCAATTTCTTTGTTCTTATTTTAAGACCATGCATGATACACTATAACATTTAATACGAAACTCTCCACAAAGAAAGCTCATTAGAATATCTCATTGAATGTGTAATAGATACACCATAGAGGCTTTTCCTTCTAAGTTCATTACCACTATCGTTCTTTCAAAGTTCGCCGTGAATGCCATTTCTTTCCCTCAGGGCTGCCACAGAGGCATTTCCTTTGAATGGTTGCCACAAGAGCCATTCTTTAGAGTTCGCCACAAAGGCTTCCTTTTCATAGATCGCCACAAAGGCTCTATTTTCATAGATCACCAAAAAGACTTCTTTTTCATTGATAGCTACAAAAGCTTCCTTTTTCTGGCATGTTTACAATAGGGATTCGCCTAAACTCACATTTTGTGAGGTTTGCCCCTCATTATCCTGGGTCACGCTGAGAACCCATTTTGGGTAATCACTTTGCTTTAGTTCTTTTCCATATGATGCCATAGCCCAACTATGGTCTTACACAATATGGTGCCATGGCCATGGACTTTTCCTTTTAGAGATTCATATCAGAGATCGTGTTTTTAATTCAGACAGACCACTTTAGACTCCATCGCAATGAATAGGCACATACTATTCATACACTGACATCATTCAAGACTCAACGCTTGATTCATACAGACACCTAAGCTATTTCTAGACATGCCTATACAACCATACTTTAACTTTAGGATTCCTATCACTTACTTACCTAAACTCATCAGATTCATACAAACTACACATGCAAAGTCCATCAAACATGTGACACTTCAAACCTGACCAAGACGGACTGACCCAAATTCGAAGTGTTATATTAGCCACTGAAGCGACTCTCCAGCTAACGACCACCCGACGCACACCTCAACCTTATAACACCTCATTTATGACTTTTTAACTATCATTTATTAATACAGAAGTAATTTGTGAACCATTTTAAACTTTTTCTAAGTATTTAAACCTAAGGATATTTTGGTCATTTTATCACCTAAGGTTAAACTATCCCGATTTTATTTCTAAATTGTTTACCGACCTTATTTTAGTCAAATTATGCAAGCCATAAAAAATCAGCTTAATTCGAGTTCATTTACTATGTCTAATTCAAGTTTTATTATTAGGGACTAAATCGTAACTTCTACAACAAATATGCAACAATTAATCAAAATTTAACACTTAATTACACACTTATCAAACACCAATTAATTCAGACAAGCTGCATACCTTAGTCGCAAGCAATCCACTCTCATGGTAAACTTTAATTAAACATTGTTAGTATAAAATACATGCTTCATACATCATGTTATCAACCACCGTACGAACACTAATCAAAATACCATAAATCAAACATCAATAAAGCAATTATAAAATCACCAAAATTAAAGTCCAAAATTTAATGTCCATTGTCCATTAGAAGTAAAATAACACTAGTCCCAAAAGCATCAAATGCCTCTATATAGTCTTTGAAGTAAATTTCTTAAGCCACTACTGAGCCTTATTCTTGGATCGCCCTTGCATTCACTTCTCGACTCCTTACGCCTGGAAATTCTTTGCACGAAATGTGAGGGTGTGAGCTTAAAAAGCTCAATGAATGATAGTAAAAACATCAAGTAATTTGTACCCAATCATGCATAAATCAAAGCAATTAAGCATTAAATTTTTAGTCACAACATGTTAACATTTCATTATAACATCATATGCTATTTCAAGAATTAAGAATCAATTTTTCCATGGCATGTAAAATCATCTTTTAACACATAAACATTCAATTATATTGGCATAATACATCCTTGGCAATGAGTAACCGTGTTACCATACAATGGATAAATGGATCTCCGAACTCCCACAAATCAAATACAGTCCTCCGAATTGAGCGGGTCGAAGCCACACGCTCCCTTATAGAGCCTCAAATAACCCGATGAGTGGAGACTCAAGCTCAATACCCCCTTATCTACTCCAAACAAATCAATCCACCAAGAGTCATATGCTCACAATATCACAAATAATGGTGAGTTCTCACAAATCTTATGGCATGCCAACTATATGCAATGGATCCGCCATGCAATGTTGCCAATGTAATCATACATACAAGGCATAAAATCTATTGTTTAATCACTTAATTTAGGATGTTAAAATGCAAGTAAAAACATGTTGCTAAGCAATTTTAACATCAATAAAATTAAGCATAGCAAGTATCATTTTCCCAATAATCATATACCAATTAGAACACCTTTATCAAATGTTCAATAAATCAGCAATTCATGCTTCAAATATGAATTTATTCCATACAATTTAATCATGCTAAAAGCATAATACAAACTTGCCAAACCAATTACCATTTTTCTCTTTTATAAAATAAAACATATGCTTGCAAATACAACCATCCAATATGCAATTAAGTCATTAATAACGCCAATTAAACCATTAATTTAACTCATAATCATGCCAATTTACCAAATTACCCTTAATATCACTCACCTTCACACTTAGCTTTTTAAGCAAAAATGTGTTCAAACAAGCAAGTTTGAGCTTCAATTCTGATTAGCAACAAGAAACACGCAATTTGATAAAGTATACAAATCTAAATCATTGCTCTAAACTACCTTACCGATGTTGCACAGCGAAGCCGAAATATGGAATTCATCAACTAAACTCCCTTTTTAGCATCTTAAACCACACCTAATCTTCATTACTAGTCCAATAACATGTATTCTAAATATTGATTTCATCATTTAATCCATTTCATAATTTTTCAAAACAATCATCTATGTTCTTGATGAATTTCGAATTTCTCAAAATTGACCCATAAAATGTGTTTGATCTTTTGGTTTAAGATTAGAAACCTCTTATTAGACCTATTTTGAGCTTAGACATCCATTAATATTTGGATTCCAACTCAAAATTAAAGATCCACCATTGTTGATCCTTAAGTTCAAGAAAGAAAAAATTAAAGTTGAAAATCCATTATAATCCCTTTAATTAACAAATAAGGATTGAAATAAACTTAAAAACAAATTTAGAGATGAGGATTACCTTAAATTGAACTCAAATCATTGATTTAGAAATTTGAATCAAAACACTTGAAGAAATTCAGATGACTTTTTGCCCAACTTTGAAAATTATTTCGAGAGATTTTAGAGAGAATTTTGGGAGAGAAAATGTTTAGATCTATTCTCTAATATTTGGTTTATGAAAACAAGCAAAAAAAAAGAGAGAAAAAGCTCTCAATTCAAGTGAAAAATGAGTGAAAAGTGAGGTAGTTGCAGAGTTTTTAAAACAAAAAACCCCACCTGATTTTCAAAATTTGGGGAATTTGCCATCAGGCCCTCCCTCTTTTCCCTTGTTTTACAATTTGCTCATTTCCCTCCAAAATTCTAAAAATATGGTTTATTTATTGTAAAACCTCTTACACATTTCCCTTGTTTTTCAAATTAGTCCTATTGAATTAATATTTTAAATCACCTAATTAAATCCCCATTTTAAATTATTTTTAATTTCCAATTTAACCCATTTTACCCAAAATTTATTTGAAACCATAAAATTAAGTTTTCTAAAAATATTTTTTTTCGAAATATTATTTACTGATTTTTAGATGAAATTAAGCTAACTAATTAAGAATATAAATAGCTAATTAACCCGAGTAATTCCCAATTTTCACTCGGAACCCTTTAAACTTACCCGAAACTACTAGACCTATTTTTGGGGCCTAACAAAACATATGTGCAGTAGCATAATCATCAGACCATACTTTTCTAGATCTGGATTCATAGATCAATCACCTTTCACAAAAGCTCTCTCATGAACAATATGCAAACTAGAGTCGGCTTAGAGACTTACTTGACAACTACGGATAGTAGCTTGAACCTTAGATCCAGCATCCAATCAGGAATTACAGTAACCACTGCCTTATTAAACAGAAAATCACTATTAAAACTCATTTCAAATAACCTTGTCGTCATCTCTAACCCAGATAACCCACCTAAAAAGCCTTCTTCATATTACGGTTCATACATTCTTAAAGGTCTAATCTTTCATTACACACAAAGCCATAAAACTTACTTTGACATGGAGAATCATCCATATAATCTAGGATTTCATCTTCAACTCAAAGGAATACCTTTTTGCTTCTCAAGCCCTAGATAACAATATTCAAGAAGAAAGAAGAAGAGAACTCCCTTATCCAAATCTTGAATATCTATTAATATAATCTAAGTCCCTATTGGAACTTGACAAGTGTCACATTTTACTATATTGCCTTATCCAAAAGTCCACAACTTTTGAGAAACCTACTTGATTACCCCTTTATCTTTTAACTATTCATGTTCACATTCAGTTGGTTCCTAACTAGCTTGCTTTGCAACATAATTTGCACAACACCACGATTAAATGCGCATTATTCTTTTGACGTGAACTCACACTCTCACCATCCGTCCACTTGGTCACTACCCACTCAATTGACATAGAAATCTGACATAGCATTTTGATTAACTGAAACACATAACTATATCCACCCACTCTAAACACCCAAAATGTACCTGGGCGAATACCACTCTGCTAGTCATAATACCTTAGGGCTATTCGCCAAACCTTGTACCCGTCAGAATTAGGGCGTTACACTTAAATTTTTGTTTGTCTTTAAGCAAACACTCAAGACCATAATGTTGGAACACTGGCACCCCTACGACGTAGCGGAAAAATAAAACATCCGGCTATCCTAACCATGGATCCATGTGTGAGGAACGAATCGGGGTGAAATAAAGGTTAGGAAATTACCGAATATTTATTCTGAGTATACAGCAATGCCTCAGCAACAAGTAATCTGATCTACTATCGAACCAAGTCGCAATCTATTGTGCCTCCGGTTGACAATGAACAGAAGGAATCCCCAAAACTGTTTTGGAAAAGACTTTGCTTTGACAGCTGCTAGACCCCCCAAGCAAAAAAAAATAGGATTTTATATCTATTTTTAGGGTTTTTCAAAATTAAATAAATATAACAATTTTTAAACCTAAAATTATAATTACATTAATTATAATAATGATTTCGGTAAACTATATATTTATTTGAATTTATATACTAACCAAATTTATGTTCTCATTATGCGTACAACAACCTTGTACATATAATGTGTTCGATATTTGATTACCCAATTAAATTAATTCTATAATTAATTTAATTCAAGCAACAACCAAACACAATACCATCTATGTTTTTATTCCGTTCATTTCAACTATAGGGTGTGACCTTGTAGGTTCTTGTAACGTTGTAGTAATACTAGAATGATTCTAATGTTACAAACAATAAGTGGCACCTAGCAATACATCATTGCTACCTAAGTCACAAGAAATCATGATTCGACATAACCTTTTTATGATTGACCTTTCATGCAATAATCCTTAAGCCCTTTATCTCTGGTTGGACACAAGTCATGGAATAGTCACACTTGCATAGTCCATTCCATGTTCCTTGATATCTTAAGTAGACTATGATATACAAATAAGTATGACATCTCATATAAGCTTATTTGAGCATGTCCATGCATTTGTAGTCTCACTCAATCAAGTGGCCTAAGATATTACTCCCATTATGTAGGAGGGACTTATCCTATATTGATCAACCATATCCCTCTACACAGATCGTGGTATATCCAACATTTGCCTTTATGGAACAACCAATTACGGTGTACGTTTGACTGTATCAAAATATACAACTCACGGTGTTGGGATTATGATGATCTCAAGTCTGAGGATCATATACATATTAATCACTATGAATAATGTTGTGACAATTACATAATAATCCAAGAAACATACTCACAATGGGTCAGTCCAATATGTTGTTCTCTAACACACATATTCATGCATCGATCTTGACATTCCTATCAATGACAACTCTTTATCATCAATCAACTATATGTTAGTCTTAATGCATTATTGTTGTCCTAGCCAACAATAATACTTGACTAAGGACCTTTTAAGAATAATCATATTATTATTATAAAATAGTTTATTTATGCACACAGAAAAGAAACTGAAATAATAATGATAACGCATTATATTAATAAACATGATAAATCAAGTATGTTATTACAACCATCTCATGATTGATCTTTGGGCATACTCTAACACATAAAACATGCAGTTAGATGACCCTTGAGCAATGATGAACTATGATGATTAGTCAATAGATATGTACAATGTAAATGACTCTTTTAACATACAACTTAAGGATGATGCATTGTAAATTCACAACTTTTGAAGTAAATCAAATTAGTTCACAAAATTTTAGAATGAATAGACTTAGAGGTTATCATGCAAAATACTATTATTCATGTTATTCCATCAAAATAACCTATGAAGATGTAATGTCTATACAAATGAGAGAATTCAAGTCGTTCATTTCTCATACAAGTATCGCAAGTTAAGAACTTATAAATAGAGAAGTCAAGGCCACATAAGACTTTTAGGCATGTAAAGTTTTGAGGCTTTCGAACAGTTTGATTTCAAAAAAAAAATAGTAGCCTCAAAACGATTCAAGCACTAGTAATGGTGTAGCACATGACATTGTTCCCTATTCACCCCCAAGAACAACCATATTTCTCACCACCTTACTTCTCCTTCCTCACCTCCATTATTTCTATGAAATGTTGGAAGAGACAATTTAATATTAGTAAGTGTAAAAAGCTTGCAAGAATAATGCACTACAAAATAAAAAGATTCTTTTCAAACTTAGAAGAAGTTTCAACATTGAGCATATTTCAAAATAAATCACTCTTTTCACTCACAAGGCTTTTAACCCATTCAATGCTTTTATTCACTTGCTATATTTTTATCCCTCACATTGCTTTTAGTCACTCATAAAATTTTCATTTTAGTACTTTTAAGCAAGATTTATACCCACTATATTGAATTGTCTCTTCATTTTTACCACTCAAGCGCATAACACGAGACCACCACGATGTATCTACCTAGCCCTTAATGTTTATGACCCCACGTTCAATTCAAAGTACAAATTGTTGGATTTGGTGCCATAAGTGTAATATTTTCGTCTATATACACTTGTAATTTTTTTGAACAGATTGGTTAAAAAACCAATTCATGGATTACATTAATATTCTTTGTATAATTGTCATCATATGGTTTTTGCACGCAAAAAAAAAAATGGAAGCAAATGTTGCTCATTGGTTGTCTAATGTTTAAACTAATACTAAGCGGTATTACATGGTCGGATCATAATACAAGAAGAAAACTTATAGTAATAGATGAACCTAAACATGTCCTTAATCTAATTGAAAATGAGCAAACTGATTTAAAGACTAATATGTCATCTATCAAGTCCAATTATGGAGATGATTTATCTTGGGCATCGGAGCGAATGACTCCTAGAAGATAGAGACATAGATATGATCGACTAGACTGACAGTACATTAGACAAGACCCAAGAAAAATAGATATTGAAATCATTTATGAATTTATTCACTTGTGACATTCATAGTGTGACATACCTAATTACTGAGTGGATGTTAGTCTATGTATACATGACTCGTACACTTTGATGTAAGTAAAAGCCTGAGTTAGAATAGATAAGGAACTGTAAGTTGGTACATTAGGTGTACGACTTCTACAGTATGTAGTGTCATTCACAATAGTTGAATTCATAGCCCAAGACATGAGTAAATGATATCCTCTCATTGGCATTACATGGATGATGAAAAGGAAACATGGCCACAAGTCGTTCGTCTTTATGATGAATGATTTGATTACTATTTGATAGTAATTGACTTTTCATGAAGAAACATGTAATGGTTACCATGGGGCAAAATAGAATCATATTGGGAAAAAATATTGTCCCAAAGAGATTAAGGATATCTTATGAGGGTAACACACTTATGACAAGGTCATTGGACGAACACTTATCAAGTTGCTTTTGTAATGGTATGTCATTAGGGAGAGCTTAGTCATGATAATATAGTGGAATGACTTTATGACTAAATGAGTTTATGATTAATAGGTGTTCACGAGATTTTCGAATAATGTGTAAGTGTAAACAGTCATCTATAAGTAATAAAGTAGTGAGTAAAGAGTTTTCATCTCCACAAGGACTATATATGTAAGTTAATAGTTGCAAAGTTAATAATTGGAAAATTGGCGATAAAGAATAATGATGGTGAAATGAGTTAACTAAATAGTTTGATTAAGATTAACTAAGGATGAAAATATAAACAAAGAATAAAAGATAGCAAATACTAACATAAATTTTAATCACAATGGTAAGAAGGGCTAGACTAATTACTTTCCCTTAACTTAGAATTATTAAAAACAATGCTAAAGGTTGTTACGATGGTCCCATGGCAAATTGGTGATTTACTAAGCAAATTTTACATTTAGTATGCTACTCGTGAATGTCTAACCTTTTAGTTTCTTTTACACATGTCTATGTCTAATCAAATTTAAGGTTACATATTCAGGCATCATACCTAAAGGTTATGCAAGGTAATAATATTTCTCAATATTATTACTAATCTAATTATTAGGAAATCAAACATGCACCATTCAAGTAGTGTGTCCATTAATCATCATTTTTTCTGATTAACAGGTTAATTCATAAACTTACCCATGTTATTGATGCATAAGCAAGCATGATCATGATAATACTTGAATGAGTAAAACAACCAAATGCACAGAACATCTTCAATAGAACATTAATAACTAAAATAAATAATCGTAATTAATCTAGCATAAACAAAAATAAGTCATCATAATTAAATTAAAACCAAAAGAGCAAGTTGCAATCATGTTTTTCAACATTGAGAAAAATAAAATATTAAAGGAAGAAAAATTGTAAAGTCGATTCCGGTGGTTCTCTGTGGTATATTGCTCACGTTGTTCCTCCTCCTCTCTTCTCCTATGCATTGCTACGAGGCATAAATGCTCTCAAGATTGCCGAAATTGGCAACTCTCAATGTCTCTAAAATGCTCTCTCAACTCCGTGTTGTGAGGAACTCAATTGTGTTGTGTGATGGTGTTTTGATGGATGCATGGGTGAATGATCTCAAATGCTTGATCTTATTTATACTAGTGAGCTGATCTGTTGTAATTCAGTGTAGCAGATTAAACTAGTTTTCGCATTGGAGGAGCTTGAATACAAGAAACTTTATTATGTTTTAATTAATTTTTCATAATTTTGTTTACATTCAATAAAAAGTGTCATTTTAGTCTTTTATTGACCTTAGGGGCTGAAAGAGGCCTAAGGGTGAGCTAATATACTTTGTGAGTGTGCAAGAGACCATTAGAGGGCATACAAACTCAATATTGGCCGCTGTGTTGCAACACGGGGAGTTGATGTCGCAACATAGGGAGTAGAGTACAAGAATGTCAAGATTGCCTTCGGTGTTAGGACACAGTCAAGGGATGTCGCGACACGCCCCTGAAATCACCCTGAAGTTAAACATACTACCTTCAATGTCACGACACAGGCACTAGGGTGTTGCAACATCGTTCCTGTATGAGAAACACTTATGAGCCAGGAGCGTTTTGGTCTGCACAATCAAATGTTTAGTACGAGAGCATCAGCTGACCTAGGGTTGAGGACGATGACAACCCTAAATCTATTAATAGGCTCATTTAACACTTGTTATGGAAAAATTTCATACTTTATAATTTTCTTTGTAATTTTAGTTTTCAACGTTTCCTTTTCTTAGGCTTTAGTTTACTTCTAGTTTTTATCTTTGTGTTTGCCAGGAGATCTGATTTGTAGACTCAAACAACTCTTTGTGGATTCTGCACTTCATTCAATACAATTTAGGATTCTCTTAAACTTTTTTCACTTGATTTATTATTCATGTTTATCTTTCACATCAAATTTACTGTGTTTATGAAATCCATGTAAAACTGATCCTCTTATGAGGGATTAATGAGTGGAAGTATGACTAATTAGTTTTTGTGTAGGGATTTATTAGCGGATTAACTGTTTGGGAAAAGAAGAACTTAAAACCTAGGCTTGACAACCATAGGAAGTCAATTAGGTGAAAATTAACCCAAAATTGGTATGACCTATCTACGAATACCTTAGTCTCGAATCGATCTAGATTGTGAGGTTGAGAGATAAGTAGTTCTTGCCGACTTGTTAGTTTAGTGGAAGATCGAGAGATCCTACTAGGGTGATGACTAGTTGATTGAATAGAAACCTAAAGTGAAAATTGGTTATAATTACCAAAGCAAGCAAATCACCCATGCTTAGATCTAATTCAGTTTACATCTTTCGTTTCCCAAAGTCTCTTAATTTATGCTATTTTCTTTATTATTAAAACCCCAAAAATATTTCTTTATGTTTATTCGTAATGTAATTTATGTAAAGTACTAATTAGATCTATTTGTGTTTAGATTAGGATTAATTTAGTACTCGCCTTCCTTAGGTATGATCCTCGGAGTACTCATTTACTTCATTGTAACTATATTACAACTTAACCCGTATACTTACGGATACCACTTATTTCATATCTTTTGTGCAGGTTTCTTACTTTGGATGTTGGTATGTCCAGAGGCGGTCATGAGCCCCCTTTTCCTTTACTATTTTCGGTATAATTCCCCTTGATTTTATCCATGTAGGAAGCATCCCTATGATCTTCTCAAGGCTGGTAAGTTTTCTCCTTAATTTATGGCATGCATTTGATGAGGTTGAAGATTAAGTCCTTCATCCATTGATTTTTCCAATTCTCTCATTAGGCATACTTTTTGGGCCTCTATTGGACATCCTAGTCTAATAAGCTCATCTAGCATTGGATTGGGATAAGTTCTTAAACCCAACAACGCTGATTTCGGTGTCCAAAAATATAGAGTTCTAATGCAATATCTCGAAAGTTACTACAGTAAAAAAGTGAAATATTGTCTTTGATATAATAAAATAAGGAAATAAAGTGACAAAAAGGGGAATTTTGAGTTATGTCAACAAAATCTGTTTGGGAAGTATATTATGATATATTAACTCAAGAAAGGACTAAATTACAAAATTGAGAAAAGTTTTGTGGCTCGAGAGTAAATACTTAAAATTTGAGGGGTTAAAGTGTAAATATAAAAAGTTGAAGGACCAATAGTGAAAATATTTTAAGGGTGGAATAGTCTAGAAACTAAGGAAAATGGATGAATTAGGACCAAATTGAATAAGTGGAAAAAAGTATGAGGGGTTAAATCACAATTTTACTAAAATGAGTGATGAGTCAATAGAGGAATTTTGAAGAATCATAAGGGGCAAAATGGTCATTTAGCATGAAGATAATTTTGAAGAGTAATGATGATGTTGGTGATATTTTATATTAATTAAATAAATTAATATTAGTTTATTAATATTTTGATTTGAATTTGAATTATATTTTATTATTATTTTATTTACTATATAAGGAAAGAAAGATGAAGAATTCTCTTCATCTTTCCATGCTACTAACGTGAGAAGAAAAAAGAAAGAAAGAAATTTTCTTTTCTTTACAATTTGGTCATTTCACAAAAAAATCATCATTTTCACTTAGAAATCAAAAGAATTTCCATAGCTACCAAGAGAGAAAAATAATAAGGAGACTATGGGGAGCTAGAATATCAAGTTAGATTCAAGAAATAGAAGCTGGAGGAGAGAGAAAGTTAAGTTAAAGTTTGGTTTTAAGAGAATAAGGTATGGATGTTAAGGTTTTATGCTATTTTAAGTTTAGTAGTGATAGAAAAGCATGATAATGGGCTGTTTTGAATGCCATGAATATTCAACTAGCATGAGTTTACATTAAAAATGGCTAGTTTGCATGTTTTAGGCTCAGGGACTAAATTGAATAAAAGTAAAACTTTAAGGGCAATTTTGTAAAAAATTTCAAAAATGACCAAATTGCATGAAATGAATTGTTTTATTGTCTAAATTAATATATTAAAATAAATTATTAATATTAAGTAGGTTTAGAGCTTTAATGTTGTTGTATGATGATATTATAAAGTGATTTTGTTAAATATTGATGTTAGGATCAAATTGTGAAAATGGTTAAAATATTAGGGTTTGGTATTAAATTTTTTTTATTAAGGGCTGTATGAGAGCCAAGAATATTTGTATAAATTATTAATTGAGAAAAATTAGTTGATTTGATAGATTAACTAGTTAAGGGACTAAATTGAAAAAGTTGTCAAAATTAGGGTAAATGTGTAAATATGAAAAAATTGAAGGGTATAAATTGTGAAATGAATTGGAACTAAAATATATGCTAATGAATGAGTAATTTTATATTTTAGACCAAGATTCCATAGATACTCGTGAAAGAAAGGAAAAATACCGGAATAGTCCCTGAACTCCTGCAATTATTAAAATTCAATTCAGGTAAGTTCGTATGGTTTAAGTTTAATAATTATATTGAAATGATGAATGATATTATGTATTTAGTATATTTTTGAAAAATATAATATTGTTAAATTATGAATTTGAAGTGAATATTCGGTTTAAACGGAACGCGGGATTGAGTACAATCGTTGAGTGGCAAAAGACAGCAAAGGAAGAATTGACGGAAAATTACCCAAGTAAACCAAGGTTCAAAATTTGTTGCAAAATTTTATGTTTACTTTCTGTTTAGCTCTCACGAGCTTCTATTTAACTCATATGAGTTTCCGTTCAACCCTAATGGGTTTCTGTTTAGCTCTATTGAGCTTCTGTTTAACCTTTATGAATTTCCGTTCAGCTTTTACGAGCTTCCGTTCAACCCTTATGGGTTTCTGTTTAGCTCCCATGAGCTTCTATTTAGCCTTCGGGCTTCTGAAAACGATGTACTCATATCCGAAAGTCATTCTTCGAATGGTAAGTTATCAAGAGTTGTCTTGGATGATATATGTATATGAAGAAACAGTAAAAGAATGATATATATCATGAAATGTATATATATATATCAATATCTTGATATGTTGATTCATGGAAATTATGTAAGTTGAAATGAGTAATAAATTCAAGTGTGACATGTTTTGATAATAAGGTTATTAACGCTGAAATTATATGAAATATGTTCAAGTACGCTAACAAGTGTTGTTTGATGCTTAGGCAAGTGCAAAACTACTAGTTGAATGGTAATATGTTGAATTATAAGATGCATTGAAATATTAGGTGCTCAAATGAAAATATACTTGTGCTCATGAAAGAGTGGTAAGGTTTAAGTTATGCAATTTCTTATGAAATGATTTACCATGTGATTAATTCGAAAAAGGTCTATGTTTAAATGCACTAGCTTGTAGCTATGGTTGAATGATATGCTTATAACTGGTGTGTTATACATATGGAATGAGTGTGGAAAGTAAAGAAACGCAAATGAAAATAAAGAAATTTTGGAAGAGTTAAAGTTATTTAAAATCCTACTATGCTAGGAATAATATGTATAAGTGATACTGTAGATTTATTCACTTAGTGAGTAACTTCATGAGTATTGTGGTATCAATATTGGATTATTCTTGATATGTATAAATTTCATATTTGAAAAAAAGTATTATGATTAAAGTTTATACGAGCTTACTAATCATTTATTGCTTATGTATTTGTTTCCCTTTACTTTTCAGATTATCGAAAGCTCGATTGGGTTGGAAGCTTGTCGGAGTTGTATCACACTATCCATCGGTTCTATCGGTATTGTCAAATATTTTGATTTTGGTTATAATGGCATGTATAGGTATTTTGTTTAATGATGGCTTATATGTAATTTGTTGAGTTTAGCCACTTATTTTGGCTTGTTTTGGATGTCTAATTATGGCTTGTTGATATGTGTAATGTTGATTGTAGATTGACACAGAATTAGGTGAGAAATATGGCTTGTAAAATGACCTATTTTTGTCCACACTGGCGTGTGTCTCAAGCGTGTATGACACACAGACAAGTGACACGGCCGTGTGTCCTTTATATCTTAAATTTGCACAAAACAGAATGCTCACATAGCCTAGCACACGGGCGTGTGACTTGGTCGCGTGACCCAAGTCATTATACCCACACGGGCTGAGACACGACCGTGTGTCCGTATTTCGAATGCCCACACGGCCTAAGACACGGGCGTGTCTTCAAACCGTGTGAGTCACACGGCTTGGCCACACGGCCGTGTGACCCCTGCAGTATTGAAAGTTTTAAATATTTCTAAAATTTTTTTTGAGTTTTCGACTTAGTCCTTATTTGTTTCTAATGCCTAATTTGGGCCTCGAGGGCTCGTGTAAGGGACAATATGTATGATTTTGATTGGTTTCTAATATGAATGCTAGAAGAAATGAAATGTATGATACTTAATTTGTAAACTTCAGTAATGCTCCGTAACCCTATTCCGGCGACGGATTCGGGTTAGGGGTGTTACATCTAATGCCCAATCCATTGGTCCTATGCTATGACATTGGGCATTAGCTTGTGAAGTTCTACTGCTTCTTTCCACTAAATCCACTAACTTCCTTTAAAGATGATAAATCATGTTTTCAACATAATAATTAGTCAATATAACAATTTTTTGTAGAGTTAATAAATAAAATAAAATTATAGGTAAAACTAAAAAAATTGATATCGATCACTAAAAATTTGCATGAAAATTAGAAGCTAAAAAGTACTATAGATAACTCTATATTCTAGAGTTATCACACCCCAAACTTAATTTAATGCTCGCCCTAAGTGATGACACTTAACAGATGTTGAAAATAAACACGCCACACTTGAGCATAATTAACCCTCTCACAAGGTCATGCATCAGTGAAATTATTCTCTCAAATTTTGCAAATATGTAACTTAGGTGCATATATCATCCAATTTCTCTCAAGTATTAAAGTGCTAACAAAATTATGAATTGAATGCCTTCTCCTCATGAATGTGAACTTAGTTATTCCCAATCAATTTTTGTTTCCCTTGATTTTGTTAAGCAACAGTCCTAAGGTTTAAATTATGTCTTCATATGTTCAACTCAACAATCCTCTCCACTAACGTATGGACTGGAAATACTGTAGCAAAATAGACATAAAATTAAGTAACGATGTCTGCAAGTATACGGTTCAAACCGTAATATAGTAAAGAATGTTACAATGAAACACTCTAGGAAGCATTCTGAGGATCGTACCCAAGGGAGGTTGAATTAAACTTAAATTAGCTTCCTAGACTAACATGGCTAAATAGTACTCATTTAAATTTATATTACGAAAAACCAAATTAAAATGGATTAATTAAATTAACCTAAAATTTTTTAAAATAAAAGAAACCAATTAACAATTGAAATTAAATAAAAAAGGCACGAAATTAACTCACTTTAGTGCTGCTAATTAACGTCAGAACTCAGGTTTTATCAAATTAGCTATTAATTAACAAATTATTACCTCTTGGCCTCTAACTAAGTAACTTATTAACCAATAATGCTTACCTCTCGGCCTCACTTTCTTGACTGAGATAATTTATGATTTACTTGGTAAACATATCTCTCGATCTCATTTATCTTACATTACTTCCTAGGGGTGTCACTTCCTAGGGTTTAAACCCTAATCCATCTATTAATTAGTCACATATTCATTTGTTAATCTCCCTAAGGAAATTAGTTAATCATGCCTCTAGATACAATAATCCCTAAACTCGTATTTAACATACAAAGTAGTAAATTAAATAAAAGAAGGGAATAAGAAATTAAATTTGTTTCGATATTGATTTGTGCATGGAAGCAAAATTTACTTTAATAGTTGCGAAGATCACTCAGATTGCAATTGTAATCTGAAAAGAAATAAATAAAAACTGTTAAATTAAAAGCTTGGATCGAAATTGAATCCAAGTTAAACAAGAACAAAAATTGTCTAATTGACTAAATTGAAATAAAATAATAACTAAAATAAAACCCTAAAACTAACTAAGTGGCTCACTTGGAAAAGCCTCATAATATGAGGCTAAACATGCCTATTTATAAAGTTTATGATATGACCTAATTAGGGTTGCTAAACAGGTCAAAAATCTGATTACAATTTATTGTGTGGTAAAAAATACCCATAATTAATTTTCCTAATTATCGCCCGGTGTCGCGGTACTACCTTCATTTTCTAGATATTTTGGCTTCGACATCTGGTGTTGCGACACCATTCCTCAGTATCACGATGCTACAATCATCCTTCGTCTTCTAAGCTTGAAAACAGTGCCTTACACACTAAATAGAGCCGTTAAATCATTCTTAAGCCCGTAGTGGCACATTAGATCATAACATAACTGAAAATTACATAAAATTACATAAAATTCTTATTTTGCATAAATTAAACTTAAGCAAATAAAAAGCAAAACCGAAATAAAAACATATAAAAAAACTAGAAAAACAATCTCATTAAGTGGTAGAAGGACCTTAATTTGCTACAACGAATTGTGGCAAATCAAACTCCCTCATACTTAAGCCGTTGCTTGTCCTCAAGAAACAAAAGAAAAGCACACAGAATAATAAAATAAAACAAGCAAATAGTGCTAGAGCATGCCACATACAACGATTAGTTCAGAGCTATGTACACAGAACAATGTGAATAAATAAGTAACTCTAACATTATATACAATTAACTCTTGATCTTTAGTATCACACACATTAGTTCATAAAATTACAAAGTAAAAAAATTCAAGAATGTCAAGTACATTCATCCATCGAAACAGGTACATAAAATCTACATTTATACTTGAAGAATAAAAATAATTAGAAATGTCAAAATTCAGTTAATTTTCAACCATGAACTGTATCACTTAGGTCATATAGGTCTTTTCAGCTTGTAACTTCTACAACTTAGGTTTGTTCAGAATTAAAGACCAGGCACAACAAAATGATTTAAGCATGAAAATAATTTGACAGATTATATTGACCCAAATACTTCCTCGATTAGACCCTTTAGCTCACCATATTATATCTCTTTCTCTCACTTACCTTTCTCTCCGATTCTTGAGGTATAGTACAGTATTAGTGAATACAATTGTCTTAGTGAGATATTTGTGCAAAAAAATGAGGAAATTTTCTATTCATTCACTTTCACTCACTTTACTTTTTTATTTTTTCGAGAACTTCTCGCTTGGCTATTTTAACCTTTTCCAAACTTTTTCTTTTGATAATTTTTTTTATTTTTCTATTTACGCACATGTTTGCAAGACTTTTATACTCACAATACTATACTATCCCCTAAGTTCACTCTTATTTTCTTATTATGTTGGAAACCTATGTGTCATATCTACCTAACCCTCAATATCAATGCCCTGACGTTGAAGTTTGTGCAGGGACTAAGAAAATCAAATCAAGAGATTATATTTTAGGCTTATGGTTTCCATTGTGTTTCATCAAGAAATAGGGATTTAGGCTATAAAATTTGGGTACTAGGGGTTTTAAATTAAGGTCAGCTTTTCAGCTCGGAATTGTCTACAAAAAAATGCCTTAGGTCATCCCCAAGTGTCTCAATTCATGAATTACAATAAACTAAATTTTAATACGTTGAAAACTCATTATTCAAACAAAGACATATACTTTTTATGTACCTATTAGTCATTTGGTATACATAACACACTATCACTTATTCACAGTGTAGCAAAATAAACTAATTAGTGTAATATTATGTAACATCTCGAAGTAGGGCCTAAAATTTTTGGCCTCACAAGTAAGGGTTCACCAGTGTTTTGACGAATTGAGGTTTTCCAAAAGGATATCAAGAAGGAGTTTTCCAATGTTTTGGTGGGCTGATGTCTTTCAGAAGGATCAGTAAGAAGTTCGCCAATGTTTTAGCAAACTAGTACTCACCAAAGGATGCGGTATGGGGGTTCGCCAGATTTATTGTAAGTTAAGTTCATCAATTGGTGGGCGAACAAGGGTTCACCGGTCAATAGTCAAGTTAGACTAAAATTAGGAAATAAAGATACTGTGTATTTATGATACTTTTCATGCACGTAACTCTTTTCCTAAGACAAGGAGGGTATCCTAAGATTAGTAGGACACTTATTTCCTATAAATACAACCCTTATTCCATGAAAATTCTCTCATCGAATATTTTGTTGTCAAGTCTCTATTCTGAACCAAGTTCGTAGCAACCAAGGTAAGCCTTTATCTTGTTAGGGTTGATTATCCAGAAAGCTAGGTTCACTCGTATGTTCGTATACTGTGTATATTCTGTTTGTTTAGTAATTTGTGTGTGTTATGTATGTTGCAAACCAGCTAGACCATCTACCAACAAGGATAAAGGCAACATAAAACTTGTTTAAATTTTCAGCTTTTACAGTGAGTGTCCAGTAATCACCATAAGTTTGCTAACTATTATGTTTTTAGTGTGTGTGTGTGTGTGTTCAAGGTCTGTTACTATGTGCGAATTGGTATGTTTTCAAAGAACTTAAAGTTTTAAACTAATTCCCAAGAGTAAGCTTTTTTATAAACTTTGTTTCCAAGTTCTGAAACTCTGTTTTCAAGTTAAGTTTTATGCATGCTCCTACGTGAGCCTATGATTTAAGATATATTCTTAAAGTAAGATTATATAAACTATGTTTTTACAAGCCTCGAGCTTTATATGAATAAGTGTTTTTAAGCAAGCTTCTTATGTGAGCTCTATATGATAAGTATTTTGTGCGAGCTCCTTTGCGAGCCCTTATGTTGGATATATTTGTATACCAAAGGATTGTGATTTGGGTGTTGAGGCTCTGATACATGTGGAGAAATAAGGGAATGTTAAGCTATGCTCCATTCACAAGAACATGTTGGCATATAGGAGAGTGTTTAGCTTTATGCTACACTTATGGGATATGTTAAGGACTCTTTTAGTCATTCTGAGGCATTGTAAGAAGATTCGCTTATCCAATAGTAAGTTAAGACAAGTGTTAAGAACATGTTTAATTTTCTTCACCATTCTGATAAGACAAGTATAAGAGCATGTTTCATGCTACACAAGATCTGCATATGAAGAAGAACAAGCCAAGTTTTAAGTATGATTTTCAACAAGCACATGTGGAACTATTTGTACAAACTTATTTTTTCTAACAAGTAGGTTCTACGAATTGGGTCTCACACCTTCATGGTGAGCCTAGATCGCAAAACGATTTTCATACTAAGTTCCTTTATGTTTTAAACTGTATTTTAAGCAAACTCTAATTTTTTTTTATTTTCACTAAATTCTCAATGAACTTACCCTCTCCTCTCTTACTTAGCAAGTAAGTAGGTCGCGGATGGCAGTGGCGAGTTAGATGACTTTGGTGAGGCCAAATCCCTTAACAGATATCAACGAACCTGGGAAAAAGGCGATGGAGTTTTATTTATGTGGGTTTAGTTTTATAATTTTGCTACTGAAATTGAAACAATTTCCTTAAGTTTAACTTATTTTTATATTATGAACCTTGAAGTTAATATTTGTTGTTAATTTCTCTTTCTTGGCATGAATAAAGTTTAATGACTTCAATATTTTCCTTCGCATGTGTGCCGTGTTGTATTCTCTTAATTTTTCTAAAGTATGTCTTAATACCATATGTAAGCCAGTTTTATGGCATAGTACTATCTTCGACGACCTCTTTATGTTTGTAAACCTTAACAGGCATGCGAACCCCTAGAAGTGATAACCTTGCTATTTAGTGAACCTTATAAAATATGCAAACCCTTGTATGGATGGCCCTTTATTGCGAAGTCTATTTATCATGCGAACCTAATTATACGTTTAGATGCAAACTTAGGAGGTATGAAAACTATTATTATTTTGCAAACCCGTGTTATTGTACGAACCCATATTTTGTATGATAATGCAAACTCATGTGTTATTTCGTTATGCGAACCTATGTTGTTGTGCGAACCTTAATAATAACTTCTATGATCTTGTATTCATGTTTGTTGGTGAAGTACCATGTTTAAGTAACCCTTCCTCTACTTGTTTTTGTAAGCTCACATGTTTTGCATTCCATGCATAATTATGTGACATTCCACTACTGTATATTAACTTAGAATATTATATGTTACAATTTTGTGGTGTGTTGGAGGATAAGTTAGGAGTTAACAAAGAGTCATTTCTGTGGCTAATGTAGCTCGTCAAATTCGGGTCGAACTTACTCAGTCAGGTTTGGGGTGTTACATGTTAAACAACCTAAAATTGATTACTATCGAGTTAAATTTACAATTTAAACACAGAGTCCTATTTACATGCTCCTAACCAATCACTTGTATTGTTACAAGCTCATGCAGAAACAAACACATAAAACAAAAAATAATGAAAACACAAATAAAAACATTAAATTTTAAAAAATCATGTTACCTCCACACTTTATTTGGCACATTGTCCCTAATGTGCTCCTAATAGATAAGAGAGGAGACTACCCAGTTTGAGCACTGAAGTTCCTCGGATGTGTTCAGGTGGTTCTCATGTCATTTTTTCTCTTATTTATAGTGCTTCATATCGTACGGGGTTCCTACATAGAAATTAGCTAATAAAAAACTAATACAAAAATTAAATAAAGTTCTAAAACAAAATAAAAATCATCTCAAAACTAAAATTATATATCCCTCCAAAAAAGCTAAACTAAATAAATAGTTCAAAAGTTTTTAATCAGATTTGGATTGTGGCTGATTCTCCTCGATCATTGGCTCATTCTCTTAACTTATGTCTAGTTTGGCGGCCCTCGCACCCGCAGAATTAGTTGGGTTGTTACGGTTTGGAGTACAAATTTTGACTCATTCGATGGATGGTTCTTCTTATCCTTGTATTCACCTTCTCCCTATTCTCATTCTTCGTCGTCGGCTTGCCCAAAAAATTACATGGGCGAGTATCGGTTTGGTGGTAGCTCAAGCGCTGGGATTCGAACCTTTGAGCATAGTCAATGTCCAAAGGTGTCATTGATTGCATCCACTAGATGACCCACTCCATGTCGGTCATGTCACCGGGCCCTTGGCTTGTTTGGTTTTTCTCTTTGCTCTTCCACTTTATTAATGGTGGAGCATCCATCTTTTGCTTCCTAGTTACGTTCCAATCTTTGACGTGCTTTTGATTGAGCTCAATGTATTGAGTGTAGATAGAGTTCCCAAAAATGCTCTTCGTCAGCTTAATGAATTGCTCCATTATGGACATTAGTAACATCTCTTTGTAAATTCATTTGGTGATGCACACCTATCGGTGTTACAAAATACAATAAACTAGAATAGCTTGAAATGCATTAGCGTTATACACATTAAAGCTCGTGAGATCCGTGTGTAGATAAACTGAATCCATATTTTTGCAATCGAGAACATGATTGCTTGATTGAATGGTAATGGGATGTTGGTGCTCGATTGGCATTTCCAAACACCTCTCCCCTTGGTTAAGTAAGAAATAATTTAGTCCATATCTATACCTCTGAAATAATCAATATCTAAGGTGTCTAAAGCATCAGAGACAAAGTATGGCACATTGTAAAAGTTACAAATCTCTTGGGGAGTACAGAGGACCTCTTTGCCTCGGACGGTCACATGAGTGTGCACTTCGTGTTGGGATTTAGTCTTTTCTCTCTCTTTTAGTGATGCATAAAATTGTACACCATCGAGTCAATCCCTAACTCTTTCGGTGTGAGACAAAATTCGATCCAATGGTTCAGCCAAATCAAATCCCAAATTTCATTATTCAAGTGGAACGACGAGTTGAATCCGCATTCTTGAATGAAAGTCTTGTCTTGGAGTTCCAAGGAGTAATTTTCAACTTCTTGGCTCTAGAATTTGGTGGAATCGAATTCCCCTGATTCACTTTGTTCTATAGTGCTAAGAACTTTTTTTGGCACCATTTAAATGCAATATATAATAATATAATCTAAAAAACAATTAATACAATGAAATAAAAATAAATAAAACAAAAAAAGTTAAGAACATTTCATCAAGACTATTGGATGACATAGCTACTGTTAATCGAGAAATGGCTACAATCCAAAGTCGAGGAGAAGAGAACTCACGAGGAATGGATGAAATCTAATATGGAGAGGAGCGGGAAGGGTTCAACTACTGTTAGGGGGCTTAAGGGAGTGTTTAGAATGTGTTTAATGCGAAAAAATTAGGTTTAAAACAAGTTTTGGTATTTATAGGGCCGTATGGGTCACATAGAAAATGGGTCAAATATTGCAGACTTAACGTCGGTGTCCTGACATTGGGTGTTGGTGTTGGGACACCGTACATTGAATACTCCAGGTTTTAGGTTCTTTGTTTTGTGTCATGACAAAGGAACATGATGTCATGACATAGGCCCAAAATTCCAAATTATTACTTTGGTTCGAAATGCTATTTCATGACGTTAGGGTGCAGTGTCGCGACAAGAGATGGAATTTGAAAAAATTTTAGGCTCAGAATACAGTGTCGCGACATAAAGATATGGTGTCACGACACCACCCTAATTTTAAAAATCCTACGAGTTTCGAAGTCCAATGTCATGACACCACCCTTATTTTCCCTATTCTCGTGTTTTGGGGGTGTCGGTCCCTTCGTTTTACTCCTAATTCCAAATAGGCCCCTAATAGGCTTCCTTTAGCTGCCTAAGGCCTTAATGCTACTTTAATTAAAACTTCTAACCTAGTTAAAATCCAAAATAAAAATCTAAAGTTCAAATGTACAAAATTTTACAACAATTATTCAAAGTTTCTTGATGAAATTAAGTATGGCTATTGGACTCATCTGATAGCTCTTGCATTCCATGCATCGCCATTTTTCTCCTTTTGCGATTGTCTTGGTCCATCCAACATGTGCCCTTCCATTTGGGGTCTTTCCACTTATCACGTTTCCTCAATCGAAATTTTGCTATACACATTAAGATTGAATCGTACCTTTGACCAAGGTTGTTTATAATATCTTGAAAATTACTATAGTAAGAAAGTACGATAGTATCCTTGATATAGTAAAATAAGGAAATAAAGTGAGATAAAGGGAAATTTTGAGTTATGGCAACATTGGGAAGTATATTATGATAAATTAATTCAAGAAAGGATTAAATCGCAAAAGTGAGAAAAGTTTTGTTGACCAAGAGTAAATACTCAAAATTTGAGGGGGTAAAGTGTAAATATGAAAAAGTTGAAGGACCAATAGTGCAAATATTTTAAGGGTGGAATAATCTAGAAACTAAGGAAAATGGATGAATTAGTACCAAATTGAAAAGGTGAAGAATTTTGAGGGATTAAATCGCAATTTTACCAAATTAAGTGATGAATTAAGGATAGAATTTTAAAAGATTATGAAGGGCAAAATGGTCAATTATAGAGAGAGAACTCTAGAAGGTAATGATGATGTTGGCGATATTTTTAATTAATTAATTAGATAAATATTATTTAATTAATATTTTATTAAGATTTTTAGTATTATTTTATTATATGATTAATATAAAAGGGAGGAAAGATGAAAAGAAATCATCATCTTCCTATGCATCCAACGTGAGAAGAAGAGAGAAAGAAATAAAGTTTTGTTTTCTTTACAATTTGGTCCTTTCACAAAAAATTTACCATTTTCACCTAGAAATCAAAATAATTTCCATAGCCATCAAGAGAGAAAGATAACAAGGAGACTATGGGGAGCTAGAATATCAAGTTAGATTCAAGAAATAGAAGCTGAAGGAGAGAGAAAATTAAGAAAGGTTGAAACTAATAGGACAAGGTAAGGACATCAATATTTCAATAAATTTTTGAGTTGATATTATTGAAAAAGTGGGAAATTAATGTTAATGTGAAGTTTCATTATATAAGGTTCTATATTCTTGTTATGTTAGTAAAGGGAAATAAGTGAAAATGATGGGAAATATTACAGAGGAAGAGAATAAGAGAGTTATAAACTTAGTAATCAACATATTGCACTGAAACAGTTTTGGACAACAGCAGTAGGTTAACTTTGAAAAATCACCATAAATCGTGAAAATCGAATTAGAGGATGAAAAAATATGGAATTAAATATTATTGAGTCTAGTTTCTCATAGAAGAAACGGTGTAAGTAATGGAATTGTAAATCATGAGATATAATAAATTTTGTGAGACAATGTCAGAATGAATTCGGGTTCCCTTATTCTGACTTTGGAAAATCATTAAAAATTGTATAAAAATAATGTTGGGTTATAATTTATATGTTTAAAATTATTAATGAGTCTATTTTCAATAGAAACACATCCGAATCCCGTACGAGGAGATACTTAATTTTTAGTAAAGAAGGATCGAAACTGTCAGACAGTAGAATAGGGATAACTTTAAAGAATAAACTGTACTTATTGGCCAAACCTAAAATTCTGAAAATTTTATGGTAAGAATATACGTGAGTCTAGTTTTAGAGAAAATTAACGGATCTCAATTCAGAGTTCTGTAGCTTAAGATACAATTAATTTAGTGACTATGACTCAAGTGAACAACTTGTTATGAGTAAACGAGTAAATAGTGGTATTATGTATATATCAAGGATGTGGAATGGAGTGGAGGAGGAGGAAAAATATATGTGAATATTCAGCTAATATGATTTTATTTTAAAAAATAGCTAATTTATATGTTTTAGGCTTTAGGACTAAATTGAATAAAAGTAAAATTTTTAGGGTAATTTTGTAAAATTGTCAAAAATGACCAAGTTGCATGAAATGAATTGTTTTAATTAATAAATTGAATGAAATATTAAGTTAGATCAAGATTGGGTGGAAATTCGAGAAAAATGGAAAATTACCAAAATGTCCCTAAATTTTTGGTATTTCTACAATTTAGCCTAGTAAGTTTGTATTAGTGTAATTCAAATCTAATTATTATTAATTATTGTGTTTTGATTGAAATGCATGTTAAATGAATAAGGTAAGAAATTTGGTATGATAATATTATTTTGAATAGAGTTGATTTCAAGTGAATATGATTATTGAAATTAAGTATTGATATTGAATTGAATGAAATTAGATTGAACTGTGATTATATGTGAGTAATTGAGATGAATATTGAATTAAGAAAGTGAAATTGAAATGTGATTATTGAATAGAAATTGAAATGGTTTGAATTGAATTATTGAACTATTGTGGTATTGAACTAGAATATTGAAATTGTTGATTGATATGGATTTTATTGGAATTGAATTGAGAAAGTGGAAATTGATATGTGATACTGATGTTGGAAGTGATTTTGCTTATTGAAATTGAACGAAATATCGATTGAAATGTGAAATTGAATCAAATGAAAATTTTTGATTGGGTATTGAAAGTGAGTCTGATATTGAACTGCATTATGGAATACTGAATATTGTTTTTGAGTACTGAATTGAATTGTGAAGTTACTGAATATTGTTATGTGTACTGCATTGAACTGTGAAATTACTGAAGTAATGAATTATTGCAATACTGTGAAATTGATTGAAATAAGGAATTATAATTGATATTGAACTAAGATGGAAATTGTATTGAAAAGTGAATTAAATATCGATTCAGAAAGAAACGGTAAAAGGCTTATGTGATTGAATTGAAAGATTTATAGATTATTATTTGTATTGATCTGAAATAAATGTAACCATTGATATTTAAATGATATAACGGGCAAATTTCTGAAGTGAGATAACATGAGTTCGAAATGAACTATTACCAGTATGTACGCGAAATTCATGAAAATGATGGTACATGAAATATCGAAATAATGAAATGAATGATAAACGCCTATGAAGAAACGACAAGAGAATGATATGTATCATGACATGTACATGTATGATTATCTTTAATATGTTGATACAATAAAAATTATGTATGATGAGTTCATATGTAATGTGTGCAAGTACGCTAACCAGTGTTGTTGCTTGATGCTTAGGCAAGTGCCAAGCTATTGGTTGAATGATTATTTATATAATGCATTAAATTGATAAGTATTTAAGTGAAAATATACTAGTGCTCATGAAAAAGTGGTAAGATTTAAATTATGCAATTTCTTATGAAATGCCTTATCATGTGATCAATTCGAAAAAGGCTTTGGTTAAGTGCACTAGCTTGTAACCATGGTTGAATTATATGTTTATGACTTGTGTGTCATGCATATGGAATAAGTGTGGAAAGTAAAGAAATGCAAATGAAAATAAAGAAATTATGAAGAGTTAAAGTTATATAAAATCCTACTAAGCTTGGGATAATATGTATAAGTGATACCGTGGATTTATTCAACTTGTGAATTAATGAATATAACTTCATGAGTATTGTGATATCAATATTGAGTTATTATTGATATGTATAGATTTCATATTTTAAATGAACTATTATGATTAAAGACTACACGGGCTTACTAAGCATTCATTGCTTACGTATTTGTTTTTATTTACCTTACAGATTATCGGAAGCTCGATTGAGTTGGAAGCTTGTTGGAGATATATCATACTAACCATTGGTTCTATCGGTAATTTTGGATGATTTGATTCTGGTTATAATAGCATGTATAAGTTAATTTGGCCAACGTTGGCTCATTAATGTTTTAATTTTGATTGGTTTCAAATATGAATGCTAGATGAAATGAAATGTCTGATAATTAAATTGTAAGCTCCAGTAATGCTCCGTAACCCTATTCCAGCGAGGAATTCGGGTTAGGGGTGTTACAGTGTTAGGGGTGCTAAAAGAAATTACGTGACAATCCTCCCCTAATTAGTTTCCATATTTCATATTTTGGGAATTATGACTACATTTGAATACTTCTATCTTGCCATTGATCTTCATTATTAATTGTTCTTTTCAAGATCGATGGTCGATGTAGACGTAGTAAAAAATGGTCGACTCAATAGAATGGAAATATCTTAGTCCTCCTCGAAGTCCAGGACGACAAAATCAACAGGGATTATAAAACCCTTTGTAATGCCCTCAACCCGACCTGATTCACCGGGTTTGGATCTTGGATGTTATGAAAACCACTAAACCATATTTCCAAAATAGTTAACAAATACCCCTTACTTAAAATACTTTTATTATTATTTTAACGAAAAACTTCACATTAAAGAACAAAGGAAAGTAATTAGTGAAAAATATACATATAACATTGAACTTGTTATTTATTACAATACATGGGTAACAAAAGACATGCTTTTAGGGAGTAGTCCTACTAAATGCCAATTTTTCTGAAATGCCTACTGTAAGAATAGTATCCCTGTTTGCAACATCTTTAGTGCGTTCCTGGCATTGTCTCTCTTAGCTCTTTCACTTAAAGAAAAATACCTGAAACATAAACATAACTTTAGTAAGTTCATATGAACTTAATGAGTTTTGAATACAACTTACCTTTTTTGCTTTTCGTGATAGATTCTTCATCTTGAATAATTGGACTTTCCCTATTTATCTTTAGCCAATGCCTTCACATTTTTAGTTGTATACTGTCATACTTATACGCCATTTATCATTCATACCATAACATCATTCATCCAACTACTTAGCTGACTTTAGGTCTTCTCAGTCGATACTACCTTTTTCTTTTCTAATCAAACAACTTTCAATAGTTACTCTCGAATAGTTAAACGCATGCACTATTCTTGGCGGATACCACTTACTATTCATACTTTTGGTGAATACTCATGTCGATCCTGCTAAATTAAATCATAATTTAGACCATACCCTGATTCAACCCAATACAAACTCATACTAATGATGAAACCTCTAGATCTTTTAGAAGAATTATGCACATATTTGATATAGGCCACAAGACATCCAATATAACGAACAACTCAGATTCTATCAGAGCTAAGAAAAAGACATAATATTATACATATACAATGAAGTTCATACAACTTATAATTTCCACCTAAATTGCAGGGTAACACAAATTGCAGACTCTTATATTGAATACGTCTATATACTATATTGGCAGATAACCACAGTGAATACCCTCTTTGAACAAACTGAGTCATACTTCTTCTCAAGAAACTTCCTTAAAGACTTATTGTAATACCCAAAAAAAAATTACTACAGTAAAAAAGTAAGATAATATTCCTAATATAGTAAAATAAGGAAATAATGTGATAAAAAGGGTAATTTTGAGTTATGTCAACATTGAGAAGTATATTATGACATATTAATTCAAGAAAGGATTAAATCGAAAAAGTGAGAAAAGTTTTGTGGCCCAAGAGTAAATACTCAAAATTTAAGGGGTTAAAGTGTAAATATGAAAAAGTTGAAGGACCAATAGTGAAAATATTTTAAGGGTAGAATAATCTACAAAACCAAGGAAAATGGATGAATTAGGACCAAATTGAAAATGTTAAGAATTTTGAGGGACTAAATCGTAATTTTACCAAATTAAGTGATGACTCAAGGATGAAATTTTAAAAGAACATAAAGGGCAAAATGGTCAATTAGAAGAGAGAGAAATCTAGAAGGCAATGATGATGTTGGTATATTTTAGATTAATTAATTAAATAAATATTAGTTTATTAATATTTTAATTTGATTTTTAAATGATATTTTATTATTTTATTATTAATTTATTTAGTATATATATGTGGAAAGAAAGATGAAAAGCAACCAACCCATCATCTTCCATGCATCCAACGTGAGGAGAAGAGAGAAGGAAGGAAAGTTTTGCTTTCTTTACAATTTGGTCCTTCCTCCAAAAACTTACCATTTTCACCTAGAAATCAAAAGAATTTTCATATCCATCAAGAGATAAAGATAGCAAGGAGACTATGGGGAGCTAGAATATCAAGTTGGATTCAAGAAATTGATGCTGGAGGAGAGAGAAAATCAAGTTAAAGATTGAAATCAATAGGACAAGGTAAGAACATTGAGATTTCAATATATTTTTAAGTTTGATATTATTGAAATAGCATGGAAAAGATGTTATAGTAGAGTTTTATTATATAAAGTCTTATGTTCTTGATATATTAGTGAAGAGAAATAAGTGAAAGTGATAAGAAATATTATAGAGAAAGGGAATAAGGAAGTTATAAACTTAGTAATTAACATTTTGCACTAAAACAATTTTGGACAGTAGCAGTAGGTTAACTTTGAAAAATAACCATAAATTGTGGAAATGAAATTAGAGAATGAAAAGAATGTGGAATTAAATCTTACTGAGTCTAGTTTCTCATAGAAGAAACAGTGTAAGTAATGAAATATTAAATCATGAGATATAATAGATTTTGTGAGACAAGGTCAGAATGATTTCGGGTTCCCCTATTCTGACTTTGGAAAATCATAAAAAATTGTAAAAAAATAATTATGCATTATAATTTAGATGTTTAAAATCCTTAAAGAGTCTATTTTCAATAGAAATAAACATGTATATTATCTGAATTTTTTACAATTAGATAATTAAGTTTTAGTGAAGAAAGGTCAGAACTATTAGACAGCAAAACAGAGGTGAATTTAAAGAATAAACTGTACTTATTGGCTAAACCAAAAATTCTAAAAATTTTATGGTAATAAGATATGTGAGTCTAGTTTCAAATTAAATTAACAGTTCTCAAATTGGATTTCTGTAGCTCAAGTTATAAATAATTTAGTGACTATGACTCAAGTGGATAACTTTGAATGAATATATAAATAAATGGTGAAATTATAGATAATGTTACATATAAGCATGTTATATACATTAAGGATGTGGAATGGAGAGGAGGAGGATAAATATATGATTATTCAACTAGCATGAGTTTTCATTAAAAATGGCTAATTTGCATGTTTTAGGTTCAGGGACTAAATTGAATAAAAGTAAAATTTTAAGGGTAAGTTTGTAAAAATGTCAAAAAGTGACCAAATTGCATGAAATGAATTGTTTTATTATTTAAATTAATAAATTGAATGAAATATTAATTTAGATCAAGATTGGGTGGAAATTTGAGGAAAATAGAAAATTACCAAAATGTACCTGAATTTTGGTATTTCTGCAATTTAGCTTGGTAAGTTCGTATGAACTATATTCTATATAATTTTAATGAAAGTGAATGTTATTTAGTGATGAATATTATATAAATATGTGTTTTATTATTGGAATTGAATTATTATTGGTAATATGTATAATTATTAGATGCATTGAAATGATTATCGGAAGCTCGATTGGGTTGGAAGCTTGTCGGAGATATATTACACTATCCATTGGTTCTATCAGTAATTTTGGATGATTTGATTCTGGTTATAATGGCATGTATAAGTTAAATTAGCTAACATTAGCTCATTAATGTTTTGATTTTGATTGGTAATAAATATGAATGCTTGATGAAATGAAATGTCTATAAATTAATTTGTAAACTCCAGTAATGCTCTATAACCCTATTCTGGAGATAGATACGGGTTAGGGGTGTTACAATATTTTTTTACCCAGACAATACCTGTATTTTATGAGATACAAAAGGTTATAATCATTAATGTTTTGATTTTAATAGAAGTGAATGCTATTTGGTAATGAATATTATATATGTGTGTGTTTTATTATTGGAATTGAATTATTATTGGTAATAGGTATAATTATTTGATGTTTTGAAATGATTATCGGAAGCTCGATTGGGTTGGAAGCTTGTTGGAAATATATCACATTATCCATTGGTTCTATTGGTAATTTTGGATGATTTGATTCTGGTTATAATGACTTGTATAAGTTAAATTGGTTAATGTTAGCTCATAAATGTTTTGATTTTGATTGGTTATAAATATGAATGCTTGATGAAATGAAATGTCTGAAAATTAATTTGTAAACTCCAGTAATGCTCTATAACCCTATTCTGGAGAAGGATACGGGTTAGGGGTGTTACACTTATTGAATTTTATCACAAAACTTTTCACACTAAAGATTTAGACAGATCATATCTTTAACATAAACTTACCAGAGTATGCCACTAGGGACAGAAAGAATACGTGACTAAGATGGCCTACAGAATACAACAAAAAGGCTAACGGAATGCCATAAAGGCCAAATTAGAATTGCCATAAAGGCAAAATCAGAATACACCATAAAGGAAATCAGAATGACACCTAAGCATTCCATGAACTGTTATGTTTGCGATATGGATTTGCCTAAACTCACACTGCGTGAGTGATTTGCCATAATTCAATGTAGTAGATTAAACTAATTTTCACATTTAAGGAGCTTGATTACAAGAATTTTCGTTATGTTTTAGTTAATTTTTATTAGTTTTATTTATATTGAATAAAATGTGCAAATTGAGTCTTTTATTGACCTTAAGGGCTGAATGAGGCCTAAGGGAGAGCTAACGCACTTTGTGAGTGTGCAGGAGACCTTTAGACGATACAGGTTACTATGTCACAACATGGGAGGACTGATACGGTTTCAATGTTGGGACACAGCCTGAGGGTGTCGCGACATACCCTTGAAGATATCCTAAAAAAAGTATACTGATTACTATGTCGCGAAATATGTCCTGGTGTGTCACGACATCGACTCTAGGACAGAAATCAAATACGAAACAGGGGTGTTTTGGTCTACACAACCAAACTTAAAGCACAGGAATGTTAGCTAACCTAGGGTTGAGGACGACAACCACCTGAACTCTATAAATAGGCTCCTTTGGCACATGTTATGGACACCATTCCTTTAGCCTAGATTCTCTGTGCAAAATTTAGTTTAGTATTTCCTTTTATTGTTAGGTTTTAAATTTATTTCAATTGTTATTGTTGATTTCAACAGATCTGAATTGTGGAAGCATTCAAATTGTGTGGATTCACGATTAATCTCAATACAATCAGGCTCCTTCATTTACTTTATCTTGTCGATTTAATTTTCATGCTTTCTCTTTACATCAACTCTATATTGTCTATGAAAGCCATGGTGAACTAATCCCTCTATGGGGGATTACCGAGTGGAGGGATGATCCGTTAACTATTTTGTAGGGTTACTCAATGAATCAACTGTTTGGGAAAGGAAGAACGTGAAACAAACCCCAGGCCTGACAACCCCGAAAAGTCATCATGGTGAGAATTAACCCAAAATTGGTATAACCCATCCATGAACACCTTCACAACAAGCCAGTTTGGACTGTGAGGTTGGAAGATAAGTAGTTCATGCTGACTTGTTATGTTAGTGGAAGGTTAAAAGATCCTGCTAGGGTAGCTACTAGTTGATTAACGAGGAACCCAAAACAATAGTTGATGGAGATTACCGAAGCAAGCTAATCACCCATAATCAAGATTTGATTTATTCGCCTTTTCTATCTCTTGAAGTCTATTTCTTTTATGTTATTTTGTCTTTATTAGTATAAAAACCCAAAAATTAATTTATTTTATATTTTCGTACTATATTCAATTTAAAAGTACTAATTATATCTTTTAGTGTTTAGGTTAGAATTGATCTGGCACTCACCTCCCTTGGGTACGATCCTGAGAGTACTCACCTACTTCGTTGTAAAACTATATTACAACTCTACCCTTATACTTGTGGATACCGTCTTGTCTTTCTATATTTTATTGCAGTCTTCACACTCTAGACGTTAATACGTCTGGAGGCGGTCAGTGAGGTTTGCCTATCATCTCCCTAGGACACATGAGAACCCCAGTCAATAAATGTGACTCATCTGCCTTTTCTAGAATGTACCATGGCCATGGAATTTTCTTCAGAATTTTCATATATTAGTTCATGTTTACTATCCTGACGGACTTCATCAAATACCACGTGGTGATCAAAATCACATCTCAGCCTCTCCACACTCAGATACATCCCAGTCCCGAACATTTTTAATCTCACATCACACATCCACAGAAACACACATTTAGGTAGTCTACACTCATTTCTTTAACCGAATCTTACTTCAATAGATGCTTTATGCACATCAACACAATCACATATAGTTTTTTCAAAGATTCTCATACACCCATACACACAATTCATTATATACTGAACTCACAAGGACCGATATCAAGAATTCATACAAGTTTTCAGTAACCACTCATTTACCCATTCACCGATTCTGGGACATCAGTCATAAGAGATTTACATAGAAAGACTTGTAGGAGTCAATACTAGGGACTCACCTGATACTCGCCTACCGTAGCTACCAGCTCTAGAATTAGACATTCAATTCAAACCAGTCGCAACAACTTCTTAATGAAAATAATTCACCATTAATATCCATTTAAAGATAGATCGCTAACACTTCATCTACAGAAAATCCCCATGCAGGGCTTTTTATTCATATCTCACTATCTATATACTTCATAGCATCCTTACTCTTAACATGTAGAGTTACCAAACTTACTAGGAGATGGAACATCCTTTACTTATTCCCAAAATCCCTAACTTTCAGTCTACTTAAGAAGAGCAATCATAAAATAATATTAAATATTCAAGAAAAAGAAGAATTAAATAGTCATCTTCAAGGAAGAAAAAACTTCTTCACAAACCCTTCTCACAAATATATATAATCCACTTCCGTTTAGTGGAGTTTGACAAGTGTCAAGAAGTTTCAAAATATGCCCTTCCTAATGGCCTAGAGAATCTGAAGGAAACATATATGAGAGTCTTTTCCATATACCATTTCTCTAGTCGGTTTAGTTGGTTTATAACCAAGTCTTGTTACCAAGACTTGCTCTTCACAATGCTTGAGCAAACTAGATGTACTATACTTTTGGTGGTAACCTACACAAGGCCTACTTTCCTTTTATCAAAATTTTTATTTTACTAAAGAACACATTAAAGATTAAATCCTGATATACTTCTATGGGCATATACTCAATTCGCCAAAATATTAGTTCGTCAAAAGTTTAGAATTGGGAGAAATAATTACCAGAGTGTGCCAGAACAAACAAATTTACTTCTACGTGCCTTAAATTCAGATTATCCAGATTTGGGGTGTGACAAATCCATATTTAACAAAATCTCGTCCTTAAAATTTTCTAACTTGAGAGAATTCCACTATACAATTGAAAACTGACCGTTTGCACCAAGCACATACCCCATTTGGCATATACCTAAAGAAATTTCTTTTCAAAGGTATATACCTTAAAAATCCCATACTGAGGAGAATACTAACAATTTAATTCACATGGGCAGATCCAAAACTTAGTGGTTACATGTGAAATTTGAAATGTTTCATAACTTACTCTGTGACATATGTTGCTTTTATATTAGAGAACCAGAACATTTACCACGAATTCAACTTCTTGCACACATTTGTTTCTTTATACAAGAGATACTCAAACACCCCTTCAAACACTTTTCTAAATCAACTGAAACCGTAATTTCTTCTCTGTTTAATCTTTTTTCTCTCTTCATCTTTCTCAAATGTAGCTACTATTTTTCTTTCTTTTTATTTTCTTTCATTTCCTTCTAGAAAAAATGGTTCAAATAACCACCAGAGGGAGGGGATAAGGCCAAGCTAATCGAAAAATCATCCCTAAAAATCCAATCACAGACGGACCCAAGGTCCCAAAGATACTCCACCGCGAGTAGAGGCTAAGATGTACAACTATAGCACTACCTAGGACGAAATAAACTGATACTTAGGATTTCAGTGTATCCAAGACCCAAAATTCTCTTATGACTTTCAACGACTCCATAGTTTCCGTTTAAGTGATAATTCTATAAGTTTCATCTTACCCCTAATATTTTTAGAGGCCGAATTCCATCTTCCACTGAACCCTTTCTTTTGTGCTATGCTAAATAAATATGGCATTGAACTAGGGTAGTTATCAGCCCTAACTTGGTGGACACTAGTGGCTTTCTATATCGATTGTTGTATGTACAATGAGCCACCTTTATTGGGTGTTTTCCAGAAATTCTACCAATTAAGGGTGCAAAGGTAAGGGACTACTGCTAGTAGTGCCCATTTCAGTGTATGCTTAGGCTGTGAACCCACAATCCAACATGTTATTTCAAATCTTCATTAAAGAAAAGACAATTATGTAAGAGTTATTTGCAAGCTTGAATCTGGATTTGGTTTTCCAACAAGATGGTCCCTTTCTCAAGAAGTAGTTGTGCACAATATCAGCTAGTAGATTGTCAAATTATTACAAAACAATATAAACGATTAAGAAGGGGGCATGTACTTTATTTTAGTGGAACTTGTTTCAGTTAGGAACGAATTCCAATATTTTTTACAAGATTTAAGCCCAAATGGTTGCCGACCAAATGATTCTACAACCTGGTTGGACAAATTTATCATGCCTTCTACTTCTGAGGCTTGACCTAACTACGCAGATGGTGAATTGGCACATATCTTACAAGGGTACAAAAGAGAACCTCATTTCTACTTTTACAGCATTTTTGGTCTTCACCCACACAATCGGAACATCATATGTAATCTTGTTACAACTTTTACTTCTTCTTCAAACCATGATAATTCTCATGTTGCTGATGCAGGGTCTTCCTCACAATCACCCACTAAGCTTGTCTCAACTCAAAACATGGACATTACATCCATTCTTAATGAAGCTCGAACAAAGGAGAATACTTCTACTGCTCTATCAAGAAAACCAGCATCAAAGAAAACTAATAAGAGGCCTAGATTGGAGGAAAGTAATCAAAAGACTTGTTGTAATGAATGTCCTCCCTTGACACAGCGTAGACCTGGAAAAGAGTCTACCCTTACAGTCACTTACACTTCTTCCATTCCAGCCTTACCTAAAATTCCAACACAACTTGTGGAATACTGCCACGAAGTAAATTCTCCAACCCATAGTTCTAACGTTCCACTAACAGAAAATTTTATAGAAGTAATACCTTTAATTCAATAAATAAATCCTCCTAGTACTCTACCCTACGGTGCTTCTTCAGTTGAAATAGAAGGGGTCTTTCCTTGGTATGATCTATTGGAGTCAGTACCAACTTTAGTCTCACTCAATTCCATTTTTCAGTAGTAAAAAAATTTAGTGCCTTAATATTTAATAGAGGCCTTTTCCTCTTACTTTTATTCCATTCTTAATGAGTCCTCTCTTTCTCTCATAGGAAAGGCTTCACAAGCCTTATCTGTGGAGTATGGACTTTGGGGTCGGGCACTCTAAGATGCCAGTAATCAATACAATGGTAAGATTGCAAATTTGGAAAATGCTTTAAAAGCTGGTGAGGACTCTAGCTAAATTATGCCGAGATCATCAAGAGTCTAACAATTTGATTGGAAGACTTGATACTTGAGTCATAGCTTTGAAGGGAAAATATAAGGATGCATAGAATAAGTGCGAGCAGTTAAAAGAGGACATTAATTAGCTGAAGGATAAATAAGATACTTTTGTGGAGAAGCTCAAAGCTCAGGAGGAATGTCACAAAGTAGAGTTGGAAAGTCTATTCCAGACCAGTGAAGAGGCCTTCAAAAAATTCCAAGAGGACACCAAAAAGAATCTCAATAAAGCTTTGCCCAAATAGAGGTTCAACTTGATTTTACACACCCAAGTGGTTGTGGGTCCTCTTGATCTTAGTCGAGTGGAAATCAACTACTTTAGTGACATCTCTACTGAGTTATTGAACTTTAATCTTTACTACCTTGATGGCGAAGAATGGGAAACCTTTCAGAGAGAGTGGAAACAATCAATTGAATTTCTCATTCCTATCATGCCCGAAGTAGTAGATTAAGAAGAGAACTCAACAGATGTAGAGCAAAATCCTAAAAACAATCCTCTATAAGAAAATATCCCTACTGATCCCATAGATCAGCTCGTCGAATGAGATAATTAAGTATTTTTTTTGTTTTACCTTTTACTTCTCTATCATTCGTGTGATATCTTCTCTAGTTATTAATGAAACTATATTTGTTCATTCATTATAATTTGTATCACAATGTTTTATACAAACAAAAGTTTAAGGCAACTGAGAGACTAAGCCAGGTTTGGTATACTATGCATACAAGGCTCCTTCCTTCATTAACTATCAGAGCACCGATTGAATTGGGCTTTGATACCAACTTGTAACACCCTCAACCCGACCCAATTCATCGAGTTTGGATCTCATGTGTTATGAAAACCACTTAGCCTTATTTCCAAAACAGTTAATAGATACCCCTTACTTAAAATCCTTTTCTTATTATTTTAATAAAAAACTCCACATTAAAGAAAAAAGAAAAGTAATTAATTAAAAATATACATATTACATCAAACTTGTTATTTATTACAACATATGGGTTACAAAAGATAAACTTCTAGGGCATAGCCCTAATAAATGCCAATTTTTCCAAAACACCCATTTTATGCATAGTATCCCCGTCTGCAGCATCTCTAATGCATTCTTGGTGTTGTCTCTCTTAGCTCTTTCACTTAAACAACAATACATGAAACATAACTATAACACCAGTAAGTTCATATTTACTATACCCCGCCTGACATAGTCCTGGTTGGTGAATTTTTTTGGCGAATAGTTGCCTAAGTTTAAGCTAGTGTAAGATAGATTTGTATCCTATCTGCCAGTTTTGTGTTTGTAGTGTCACACCACAAAATTGGGCTTAAGAGATTTAGGGGTATTTTAGGGATTTTAGCTCTAGTGAGCTTCGAAATTTCGTAACATGGTTAATTAAAAATGTTTTCGTCTATGTCTTTTTGAAAATCAAATCAAAATTTGAAAATAATACTGAAAAGACTTTCAATTTTGAAATAGAGACTGATTTGTAAAAGTGTCTAAATTATGAGTGTTTATAAGGTAGGTAAACCAAATTTTAAAATACAGCCTAATATCATCCCCATCTATAAGTTTCACGTTAGTTCTTCCCCTTTTCTTTATTTTGTCGTCCATTTACATTCCCAAACCCCAATCACTCAATTTTATTTTGCAAATTGAATTCTTTTTATTTCTATCATTTCCCAAGTCATAAATCTTCATAGAATTTCAAGAAAAACATCTAAGAACCCCAAAGATTTCTCTATTGTCAAGTTTGTGGGTTTTCTGAATTTTTGACTAAAGCTCTATTTTTCTTCTATTGAAGGTAACAATTCATCTTTCTATTAGTTTTAAATGTTAGCTGGTCCTTTAAACTAAGTTTTTAGCCATTAAAACGCACGTTTCAAATAAAAGTAAAAAATTGGGTCGTTAATGATGGATTTCGTGATTTGGAGTACAAATGTGGTTTCAACATGTTTTTCAATTAGTTTTGACACAATGATAAGGCTTCTAAACTGAGTTTAAAGTTTTGTTAAAGATTTCCAATGTTTTAATGAAGTTTCTTGTAAATTTTCATAGCATGTAAAAAATGTCGATACCATGAATTGGGTAGTTTTGCATAGTTTAAAGGTTGAAATCAGTCGTAGGTGGATAATTAGATGAATAGAATACATTTTAGGTAAAAAGATTAAGTGTAGACTGAGATAATTAAAATTCAAGTTTGATATGTCGAAGGTTTCAGTTTCAAGAGAATTTAGTTTAGGCTTGTGTTTTTTGTTGATCTAGGAGAGTCTTTGGCTGAATGTGGATTGTGTGAATTATTCGTTTAAAGCTTCAGATTCGTTAGAACCTTATACAAGTTAAGGAGAAGTTAGTTTGAGCTTTTGACATCTCAGTAAAAGCGTAATTGGTGAGTGTTTGGAATCGCTGCTTGTAGACATGATTCATTGTGATAATTGGGAATTTAGAGTTAGCCTAAACCCCTACTCTAAATTCCGAGTGTATGTTTTCTTATACCCATGTTAAAGTTGTGATATATGTTCTTGTGTGCTTTTGAAAATGAGAACTAAGATGTGATGTTATGACTTATAAGATATGCTTGTGATGACTATCGTGGAAGTGTAAATGTGGGCATGTTATTCATGCCAAATGACAATGATAATGCTGTGTTAATGTTGCTGATATACAGTGACAGAGACCAGAAAATTAGTAAGTAAAATGTGTGATATATTGTGGATATTTTGGCCTTGTGACCTTCTAAAACTGTTGGATATAGATGGCATACTGTAACCGCCCATTTTTAGTGAAATCGAAATAGTGGTTTCAAGACCCCAAATTCAAAGTCAGAAAATTTATTTTATTATTATTTTATTTCCTACAACATGATAGAAGTACCGTATAAAAATTTGTTAAGAAATTTTATTGTTTACATGATTAATTTGATAAAAAGGACTAAATCGCGTAAAATGAAAAAAGTTGAGTTCTAATAGCTAAATGTATTAAATAACTATAGAACTTTAAATTGCAAGTCCTTATATATTAATTAGACCATAAATGAGTTAGTGGATGATGTTGGCTAGGCATTTGTGTAATTTTTAAAGTTATTAAAGGTTAAATTAGTAAAAAGGAAATAAGTGTTAAAAGAAAGAAAACAAATAAAGCTTTCATCTTTCTTTCTCAACCAAAACTGAATGTAGAAGAAGAAATAGCCATTTTTTAAGCTTGATAGTTGACCAAGCTTGTAAGCTCAATTGGTAAGTGATTTTTGTTCTATTTTTTTATGATTTCTATGTTTCTGTGATCGTTGTAGCTTAATCTAGCTAACCTAGTGACTCATTTGTAGAACTTTTAAACTATTAGGGTTTAACCATTGATGAATATATATGAGTTTTGAAGTTTGATGATAGAAAATGAGTGGTTGTTGTTAGATAAACAACTTTTGTAAAGGGATTTTTGGTGAAATTGTCAATTAGGGGTTAAATTAAAAAATATGATAAATTCATGGTAAAATTTGTGAATTTTTGAAATATGTGAGCTATTATAAGCATGTGTAAAAATTGACTAGGCTTGGGTAGGGGTAAAATTGTATGGATTTCATTTTCCTAGCCTAAGGCTAAATTACAAAGAAATTATAGGGGCAAAATGGTAATTTTTCCAAAATATGTGTTAGACTAAATTGAATGCGAAACATATTAAATTGAATTAAACTTATCTATATATTTCAAGACAGATCTCGTATGGAGTTAGATCGAGGCAAAGGGAAAATCTCAGATTAATCACCTCTGTATCTACGTATAGTCATCGAGGTAAGTTCATGTAATTAAATTGTGCATTTATAAGTTTTAATTGAATTATATATATGTATGTTTGTATAATTGCCATGTATAAATACTGATCGCATATTCGACGGCGTACGATGACTACCGAGTCCCATTTGAACCTTAGGAATTCGTAGGATACAAATGACATGTCATTAGAGTTACATGATTTGGGTGCTGGTTCTAAACGTTCTACTAACGGCTGAGGTCCGACATGTGTTGCAAATACTTCACAACTCGTGTGAGTAGCATCGTTTAGCTACATACCTCCCCACAGCTAGTATGAGCTTACCGATTCACGGCTCGTATGAGCATGCATGTACATGATTTGATAGATTACAGTTTAGCACACTATCTGTGAGCTATCCCGAGTATCCAATGATATTCTAAATGGTTCAATGGGCAATTTTTTGTTACGAGATGATATGAGTCCGATACGAACTATTACAGGTATTTACATGAAATACATGGAAATGATTTTACATGATATATAGATACATGATATGGATGTTACATGTATATGGAAACTTGATTAATTGTTGAGCTCATTCATGATTATTGATTCATATATGAATTTACATGACTAATGTGGTTGGTGTATATGTGCTTAGGCTTTTGGCCAAGTTGTGTTGGGATTTGCTTTGTTGCTTACCTATTATTTGATCAAATGGTAAGTTAAATTCTATGTTATACGAATTTACTAAGCTTAAATGCTTATTCTATGTTATTTTTCGTGTTTATAGTGAATCAGAAACTCGTTCGGGTTGGAAGCTTGTCGGAGCTATATCACACTATCCATCAGCTCTTTTGGTACTTTCGGTTGGTTTAATTTTGGTTATAATGGCATGTATAGGTTATTTTGGCTAATGTTCGCTTATATGTGTTTTGATTGTTGGAAATGACCATTTGGCTGGTTTGCATTTTGGCCCTGTGTTGGTGAAATGGTATACTTTGATGTGTATATAAGTAGCCTGGTAATGGTTGTTATGTGACTTGACATGGTTGAATGATGAAAGATATAAAGGTAGTTGAATATGCATATTAAATATGTCATATAATTGGTTATGAATTGGTGCCTTGTTGTGGGAAGGTATATATGTATATTAATGCTAGTGATTAAGTGTTTAAATTTTACCATTTGGTGTGTTTTGGTAAGTGAGTTTCATGGTAAATTTTGATGTAAATATGCACATATGTTAGTTGATCATTTAATTATATTGAACACATTGTTAGACATGTTTATAAATTGTCATTTGAGGTGCCTAAAGGCATATTGGTTGTATGTGAATATACCATATGTTTTGGGTGCCTTATTATGGCTTGTTGTTATGCACAATGTTGGATGTAGGTTTATGCCTATTTGGGTGAGAAAAATGGCTTATAAAATAGCCTATTTTCGTCCACATAGTCGTGTGTCCCTTGTAGCTTTCAAAGGGTTGCAAGTTAGGCTGTTACACGGCCTGACACATGGGCGTGTGAGGTTACTTCGAAGGGTACACGGCCTAGCACATGGGTGTATGGCTTGGCCGTGTGGCCCAAGTTAGTGAGTTACATGGGCACAGACAGGGGCTGGGACACGGCCGTGTGTCTCCATTTCGAATGCCGACAAGGCCTGGCCACACGGTATTGTGACCCCTGCAGCTTTAAAATTTTCAATGTTTTATAAAAAGTTTTTTGAGTTCCGGATTTAGTCCCGACTTGTTTCTAACGCGTATTTAAGGCTTCGAGGGCTCGTATAAGGGATAATATATATGATTTTTATTGGTTTATGATATGAATATTGTCATGATGTGAAATGTTTGAAATTTTTGTTCGTTTGATTTGTAAACTCCTGTAATGCTTCGTAACCCTATTTTGGCGAAGGATTCGAGTTAGGAGTGTTACATTTACTGGTATCAAAGCCACAATTTATTTGATTCTTGTACTGAACATAATGTATACGAGTCTAGCTATACATGCCATTATATAACCTGTGATAGTGTGATATCTACTGACTGTTTGAAACATGTTTTCATATAGCAATGAAATCCAACTGAGCTGACACTAAGGAAGTAGAGAGTAATGCTCAAGCATCTATTCATGGAGTATCATCAAGCAGTGCAAGGCCCATATCTGAGGGCCGGGGAGGAAAGGCTAAGGAAGCCTTCTTCCAGATGCTGATTGAGTGGTTCACCGAGTTTGTACGGACGAACCCGGTTACTCAACAACCTCCACTCGCTCTTACTCCTCAACCAATCCTTGTTATTCCTCAAGGTATGGAACCAATTCAAGTTAGTAAGCCTCCTGTTGATAAGATACGTAAGTACGGGGCTGAAGAATTTTGAGCTATAACTGAGAATGATCCCAAGAGAGCTAAATTCTGGTTAGAGAATACGATCAGGGTCTTTGATGAGATATCTTATACACCGACTGAATATGTTAAATGTGGAGTATTGTTATTGAAAGATTCGGCTTATCAGTGGTGGAACACATTGATTTCTGTTGTGCCGAGAGAGCAGATCACTTGGGAATTCTTCCAAATCGAGTTTTGAAAGAAATATATTAGTCAGAAGTTTTTGGATCAGAAACGTAAAGAATTTCTGGAGCTAAAACAGGGCCATATGGCTGTATCAGAATACGAGGGAGAATTTGCTAGATTGAGCAAATATGCCTAGGAGTGTATTCCGACAAAGGCTGCTATGTGTAAGAGATTTGAAGAAGGGTTAAACAAAGACATAAAACATGTAGTTGGAATTCTTGAACTGAAAGAGTTCATTGTACTGGTTGACAAGGAACATAAAGCCGAATAATTGAGTAAAGAGAAAAGACATGCTGAATTTAAAGCTAGTGATTCAAGAAAGATATTGACAGGAAAGTCATATCAGTCAGTATCAAAGAAATCAAAAGAACATCACAACCGTTCTACTGCTTCTGTGGAATATTCTAGTAGAGAGAGAGGTACCCGACGTTCCAGTCCAAAACCTTAGGCTACACCTGTAGCAAGCGTGGGTAGTGTCAGAGATTTTTGGCTCGAGTGCAAGCACTGTAAGAAAACACATTATGGCGAGTGTCGATTAAAGAACATAGCATGTTTCAGGTGTGGTTCTTTAGACCACTATTTTAGAGATTGCCCAGAGAAATCTAAGAAAGAGAAAGCTCAGACCACGAGGCCGAATAACATTGCTGCGAGAGGTAGACCACCTCGTAATCTCAAAAATATGAGTGGTAGCTGTGACGTGAAGAAAAATTCTACTGTGAGATCCGAGGCACGAGCACCAGTTAGGGCTTATGCTATTCGTGCATGTGAGGATGCTTATGCGCCAGATGTTATTACCAGTACTTTCTTTGTTTATGATACTGATGTACTGCTTTGATTGATCCGGGATCAACCCATTCATATGTGTGCACGAATTTAGTATCTAGTAAAAATTTACCTGTTGAGTCCACTAAATTCGTGGTTAAAGTATCAAACACTCTAGGTCGGTATGTGCTAATTGATAAATTCTGCAAGAATTTTCCTTTAATGACTCAGGGTTACAGTTTTTCGGCTGATTTGATCCTGTTACCGTTTGATGAATTTGATGTGATTTTGGGCATAGATTGGCTAACTCTACATGACGCTGCTGTAAATTGTAAAAGAAAGCTTATTGTATTGAAAATTTAGAATAGAGAGATACTTCGTATTGAATCAAATAGTCCGAGTGGGTTATCTATGGTCATATCAGCTATGTCGGCGCAGAAATATGTGAGAAAAGGTTGCAATGCTTACATTGCTTATGTATTGAATACTAAAGTGTCTAAATCGAAGCTTAAATCAGTGCCAGTGATTTGCGAGTACACCAATGTGTTTCCAGAGAAGTTACCTAGATTACCACCAATGGCAGAGGTTGAGTTTGCTATAAAACTTGTATTAGAAGCATCACCAATATTGATAGCACCTTACAGAATGGCTCTTGCCGAGTTAAAAGAGTTGAAAGCACAGCTGTAATATCTGACAGATAGAGGTTTTGCTCAACCTAGTTTTTCACCTTGGGGTGCACCACTTCTGTTTGTTAAGAAAAAGGATGGATTGTTGAGATTGTGTATTGATTACCATAAGCTGAACAAAGTTACAATCAAGAATAAATATCCACTACCCCGTATTGATGATTTATTCGATCAGTTGAAAGGTGCTACAATATTCTCGAAGATTGATCTTCGTTCTGGTTACTATCAACTACGAGTGAAAGATTCGGATGTGCCGAAAACTGTATTCAGAACCAGGTACGAAAACTATGATTTTCTTGTGATGCCATTTGGTTTAACTAACACACCTACAATATTTATGGATTTGATGAACAGAATCTTAAGACCGCATCTAGACAGGTTTTTTGTGGTGTTTATTGATGATATTCTGATATATTCCCAAGATGAGTCTGAGCATGCCGAACACTTGAGAATTGTTTTGCAAACTTTACGAGATAAACAACTATTTGCTAAATTTAGCAAATGTGAGTTCTGGCTCTGAGAAGTCGGTTTTCTGGGACACGTAGTATCAGCTGAAGGCATCAGAGTTGATCTGAGTAAAATTTATACAGTTGTTGACTTGAAACCACCGAAAAATGTATCAGAAGTCAAAAGTTTTCTGGGATTAGCTAGTTATTACCAAATGTTTGTTAAAGGGTTCTCGATGATAGCAACACCGATGACGCGAATCTTACAGTAATATGTGAAATTTGAATGGTCCGAAAAATGTTAGCAAAGTTTCAATCAGTTGAAAGCACTATTGACCGAAGCACCAGTTTTGGTTTAGCCTGAATTGGGTAAAGAATTTGTAATTTTAAGTGACGCATATTGAAATGGTTTAGATTGTGTTTTGATCCAGGAAGGCAAAGTAATAGCTTTTGCTTCCAGACAGTTAAAGCCGCACGAAAAAAACTATCTGTGTAACACCCTAACTCGGATCCATCGCTGGAACAGGGTTACAGAGCATTACTAGAGTATACAATTTAAATGGACAGAAATTTCAAACATTTCATATCATGTCAATATTTATACCAAAACCAATAAAAATCATATTTATTTTCCCTTATACGAGTCCTCGAGGCCCTAAAAATGCATTAGAAACAAGTTGGGACTAAATCAGGAACTCAGAGAATTTTTTGGAAAACGTTAAAAAATTTCAAAGCTGCAGAGGTCACACGACCCTATAGGCATTCGAAATAGGGACATGCAGCCGTGTCATAGCCCATGTACGTACCCATGTAACTCACTAACTTGGGCCACACGGCTAAGCCACACGCCCGTGTGCTAGGTCGTGTACCCTTCGAAGTAACCTCACATGCCCATGTGCCAGGCCGTGTGCTAGGCCATGTAACAGCTTGACTTGCAACCCTTTGAAATCTGCAGGGGACAGACAACCGTGTCACTTGGCCATGTTTCACACACAGCTGAGACACACGCCCATGTCTCTGCCCGTGTAGACGAAAATAAGCCATTTTACAAGCCATATTTCTCACCCAATTTGGTATAACCCTACACCCAAAAATGCACATATATACAAGCTATAATAAGACATCCAAAACAAGCATAATCAAGCCTTATACAAATGGTATGATCACATAAAACCAATATGCCCTAGGCACTTAAAATGACAAATATAAACATGTTTAACCATGTATTCAATATAACCAAATGTTCAACTAACTTATATGCATAATTGCATCAATACATATCATGTTGATCTCTTTACCAAAACATACCAATTGATGTTAAACACGCCCTTCAATTTCTAAAATAATTAGACATATATGTCTTACACAACAAGGTATCAATTCACAACCAATTCATTAACTCACAGAACACTTATACAAAATGCATATATAATTATCATTTTACCTTTCTTAATTCAACCACCAATCAAGCACACATCAACCAAATTAAGGCCACATAGATACATACCAAAATATACCAAAACACAAGCCAAATCAAATGGCTATAATCACAACAAAACATATAGGCCAAATTAGCCAAAATAACCTATACATGCCATTATAAACAAAATTAAACCAACTGAAAGTACCAAAATAGCCGATGGATAGTGTGATATAGATCCAACAAGCTTCCAACCCGAACGAGCTTCCAATTCACTAAAAACACAAAAATTGCGTCAAGTAAGCATTTAAGCTTAGTAAGTTCATATAACATAGAATTTAACTTACCATTTAGTCACAATTTAGGTAAGTAAACATAGCATATCCCAACTCAATTTAGCCAAATGCCTAAGCACATATTCACCAACATGTTAGCCATGTAAAACACATGTAATAGCCAATAAACATGGATGAACATAATCACTAAGCAAGTTTCATATACATATATCATCCATTTCATGTTTCAGTAAATCATGTAATATCATTCCCATGTATTTCATGTATATACCTGTAATAGTTCGTATCAAACTCATATCATCTCGTAACAGAACATTGCCCGTTGAACCATTTAGAATATCGTTGGATACTCGGGATAACTCACACATAGTGTGCTAAACTGTAATTCGTCAATTTTTGTACATGTATGCTCATACGAGCTATGAATCGCTATGCTCTCTCGTGCTGGAAATTAGTAAGCTCATACGAGTTGAGAATCGCTAAGCTCTCACGAGCTGCAATCGATAAGCTCTCACGAGCTGCAATTGGTAAGCTCATACGAGCTGAGAATCGGTAATCCTAAATGACATGTCATTTGTATCCTACAAATTCCTAAGGTTCAAACGAGACTTGGTAATCGCCGTTCGTCGTCGAATATGCGATCGGTATTTATACATGGCTATTATACAAATCACATACATATAATTCAATTAAAACTTATAAATACTCAATTTAATTACACGAATTTACCTCAATGAGTATACGTAGATATGGAGGCAATTAATCCGAGATTTCTCTTTGCCTCGATCTAACTCCGTACGAGGACTGATTGGATCTATACGGATAAATTTAATCCAATTCAATATATTTCACATTCAATTTAGTCCAACACATTTTTTGGCAAAATTACCATTTTGCCCCTATACTTTTAATATCTTTGTAATTTAGTCCCTAGTTCATAAAAATGGAAATTTACACAATTTCACCACAACCCACCTTGGTCGAATATCAAATAAGTCCTTAGCATATACTATCCTTCAATTATTTCACAATTTCATCATGTAATATTTCCTATTTGACAATTTTACTAAAAATTCCTTTACAAAAGTTGTTTATCTAACAAAAACCATTCATTTTCTATCATCAAACTTTAAAACTCAAGCATGTTCATCAATGATAAAACCTAACAGTTTAATAGTTTCACAAATTAGTCCCCGGGCAAGCTAGATTAAGCTACAACGATCCCAAAAACATAAAAATCATTAAAAACGGGACAAAAATGCATACCTAATTAAAAAAATGAGCTTACCGAACCTAGGTCTCCAAAACTGGCTTCGTTCCTTTGAAGTTTTTGTTGAATAAGGGAGAAAAAGATGATAGCATATTTTGCTTCTTTAATTTTTAACCTTTTAATACTTTAAATATTACACAAAATGCCAAGCCATTATAATCCACTATCACTATTATGGTCTAATTACCATATAAGGACCTCCACTTTAAATTTCTATAGCTATTTAATACCTTTAGCTATTATAACTCAACTTTTGCACTTTACGCGATTTAGTCCTTTTTATCAAATTGAACATGTAAACGGCAAAATTTCTTAACAAATTTTTTGTATAGTAATATTATCATGCTTTAGACCATAAAATAATAATAAAATAAATCTTCTGACTTCATATTTGTGGTTCCAAAACCACTGTTTCGATTTTACTAAAAATAGGATATTATAACTCTTCCCCTAAAGGGATTTTCATCCCGAAAATCTTACCAGAAAAGAGGTTCGGGTATAGCTTACTCGGGTTCCCAGGTGGCTTCTTCTTTTCTATGTCATTGCAAGAGAACTTTTACTAATGCTATGTTCTTGTTTCTCAATTCTTTCACCTTTCGTCCCAAAATTCTGATCGGTTCTTCATTGTACGACATATTAGGCTAAATATCAACATCCGTCGGGAAGATAACATGTGAAAGGTCAGATCAGTACCGTCGTAACATAGACACATGAAAGACATTATGAATCTTTTCTAATTCTCATGGTAGAGCTAATCGGTATGCGACAGGTCTAGTTCTTTTAGTAATCTCCTACGGTCCGATAAATCGTAGACTTGACTTTCCTTTGCGACTGAACTGAAAAACTTTCTTCCAGCACAAAACTTTCAAGAATACTCTATCACCGATTGGGAATTCTATATCTTTACGTTTATGATCCACATATGATTTCTGATAATTGAAAGCTACTTTCAAACTATCGCGGATCACTTTCACTTTTTCTTCAGTCTCACAAATCAAATCAACCCCGTGTATATTTTTCTCACTGAGCTCGGTCTAGTATAATAGAGTTCATCATTTACGACCATACAGAGCTTCATACAGTGCCATTTTTATACTCGACTAAAAACTGTTGTTTTACGCAAATTCGACCAATGGTAAATATTTCTCCCAGTTGCCTTCAAACTCTAATACGCAACAACAAAGCATATATTCAAGAATCTGAATCACAAGCTCAGATTGACCATCAATTTCACGGTGAAATACAGTTCCAAAATGCAACCGTGTACCTAAAGCTTCCTATAACCTTCTCCAAAATCGTGATGTAAACCACGAATCTCTATCTAAAATAATAGAGACTAACACTCCGTGTAATCTGACAATCTCTAAAACATATAACTCAGCTAATCTGTCAAGGGAGTAGTCTGTATGTATCGGAATAAAATGTGTAGACTTCATCAAGTGGTCAATGATAACCCAAATGGAATCTTTCTTTCATGGAGATAATGGTGAACCCGTTACAAAGTCCATAGTAACTCCATCACAGTTCCACTCCGGTATCATCACTAGCTGTAATAATAAAAAAGGTACCTGATGTTCAACTTTCACTTGATAACATACTAAGCATTTAGATACAAAGTCAGATATCTCACGTTTCATTCCTAGCCACCAGTACATCTGTCTCAAATCACTATACATTTTGTTACTTCCCAGATGAACAAACAAGCTACCACTATGAGCTTCATGCAAAATTTTCTGTATAACCTCTGGATTTTTTGGTACACAAATTCTATCTCTGAATAATAAGCAACCATCGTGACCTATTTGAAGTTCTAAATCAGAAATCGATTCAAATTGTGCCCATTTAGCTAGCAATTCACTATCACATTTATGAGCTTCGCAGATCTCTATCCAAAATAATGGAGACTGGCACTTCGTGTAATCTGAAAATGTCTAAAACATAAAATTCAGTTAATCTATCAAGGCAGTAGCCTGTACGTATCGGAATAAAATGTGCAGACTTCACCAAAAGGTCAACGATAACCCAAATGACATCTCTTTTTCTCGGAGATAGGGGTAAACCAGTTACAAAGTCCATGGTAACTCCATCCCACTTCCACTCTGGTATCATCACTTGTTGAAATAATCCAGAAGGTAATTGATGTTTAGCTTTAACTTGCTGACATACTAAGCATTTAGATACAAAGTCAGATATCTCACGTTTCATTCCCAGTCACCAGTACATCTGTCTCAAATCACTGTACATTTTATTACTTCCCTGATGAATGAATATGTAAAAATTGTAAATAGATGACCTCCTTCGAACGTACTATCATCCAGAGAGTGAATACTGCAATAAAATAGAGAGTGATAAGGCGGTATCCGTGAGTATACGAGTTAGGTTGTAATATAGTTTGTTTACAACTAAACACTTGGTACGTATTCCGAAGATCGTACCCAAGGGATTGCAGTTTGGGGAAAACTATTATCAAGCCAATTATGGGAAATAATTACAAATCTAATCGAGTCACGAATTTGTAGTGTTAATCAAGAAGCAAGATGATAATAATAATAGGAAATTAAATAAATTTAACTAAACTTAAATCTACTCTTAGGCTCCTGTATCGGCTTTTCCAATTCCTTGTTTTGACTATGTGAGTTCTTTTTAGCCTAGATCTAATTGTTTTACCTAATTAATTATTAAAGTAGAGTTATAATCAATCAACTAGCAGGATCTTTCGATCTTCCACTAGAATAACAAGTCAGCAAGAACTACATACCTTTCGACCTCATAGTCCAGACCGGTTCGGGGTTAAGGTGCTCACGGATAGGCCATACCAATTTTGGGTTAATTCACATCTAAATGAATTCCTAGGGTTGTCAGGCCTAGGGTTTATTTCACGCTCTTCCTTTCCCAAATAGCTAATCTGCTAAGAAACTCAATCATTCAAGCAATTAATTAAGTTAAAGCAATTGAGACATGCAAAATATGTAGAAAGCACAAATTGATTCTAATGTTTACACAAACATTCATCTAACAATGTTAAAGAAAGAAATATAAAGAAGAGAATAAGAAAAATAGATGCTCATTAATTTATTGATAAAGCGTGGTTTCGAAACAATCTCCCATCGTAGAAGTCTCACTTCAAAATAGGATCTTCCGGTTACAATGACATTAAGTAACCTAAGTAAAAAATAAGAATGAAAGAAAAACCTAAGAATCAAAACCCTAAAAATTATGTGTTTAACCTAATTACAATGGCCTTTAATTAGGATCAACTTGGAATATTAAAGTGCTTAAATTATCCTTGAAGTTCTTAGAGTTTGATTAAGATAAATACACCTAATTTCGCTCCAAAACGTAGTTAAAACGTGCAGGAATTTTAGGCTGCGCAGGGGGTATGTCGTGATATAGGAGGGCTATGTCACGACTCCAAGGGCAGTTTCAGTCCAAAACTCATTTTTAGCTTCTTTCTTTGATGATGAGATATCAGTATCTTCGTGTTGCGACATAGACATCAGTTTTGGCCTAAATAAGCGTCTTTAGCTCCCAACTTGACCTACAAGACCATGTAACCTTATTTAGATATATAAAATGTAATAAAAATAACTAGAATGCAAAAATTACTACTTTAAGTAGAACAACCTAAATATATACAAAAATTTTTTGATTTATTATTAAACAAGCTATAATTATGTGTAAAAAGGGATGTAAATAATAGTATGATTTGTGGCAGATGAAACTCCCCTACATTTAACTTGTTGCTTGTCCTCAGGCAACCAAATCATATATATTGGAAAAATAAAAAATACAAAAATACAAAAATGACTTAATTTCTTTCTTTAAACAAGCGAAAGTTAGTGAAGATGGATGTCCATAAGAACCTCACACCTAAACTCCCCCAAACTTAACTTTTTGCTTGTCCTCAAGCAAACCAAGTCTAGACACATAGCACGTAATAATAAGACATCCCTTGGATTTTATTACTACAAAGGACATTGTTGTCAAATATTAAAGGTATAACAATTATTATCACACATATAACTTAATCTCGATAGTTCGATGCCTTGAGAATTTTTAAAGTAAATCAATATTAGTTTACAAAGTTACATTACTAACAATTTAGAAATAATTCCCATGACCAAATGTTTAGCAGTATCACCATTAAGAGAAATCAAATAAATATGTACCATACACAATCATGTGAATAAAAAACATTTATTAAATAAAATTGGTAGTGATTCCGGAAGATTATGCACAGAGGACGCTTAAGTCACATTGGTCTTCTAAGCTTGTAATTTTCTGAGGTTTAGGATGGTATGAGTTCAAAGAAAAATATAGCTCAAAACGATTCAAACACTAGAAATAGTTAGGCACAAGACATTATTCCTTTCTTCCCCCTTAATGTCCCATCCAAGTTCATCGCCTTTCTTCTCCCTGTCTCACTAACCTTATCTCTCCATGTAGGATTATACTATATAATACTAGCAACTATGGTTGGCTTAACGAGTTTTGGTTCATTGATGACTGATTTTTCTTACTTTTGTGACTCTTTGATGTCACTTTGACTTTTTAGTCTCTCCTCAATCACAATGCTTTTGTTAATGTTCTATACTTTTTCTTCTCGTTTTTACTTTTGACTATTTCCCAATTTTTCTGTCACACATTTTTGCCTGACCTATAATCACTGTATCACATTGTTTCTTCCTTTTTTGCTTTTTTTTTGAAACCATCGTGATGTATCTACTTAAACCCTCAATATCTATGGCTTGACGTCTATTTCTTAATGTATTAAAGGACCAAGGATAGGGAATAGTTCAAGTTTTCAATTTATGTGTGGTCTTTGGGTTTCAATTTTTTGTAGGTTCATCAAAAAGGAGTTATTAGGCTGAAATGAGGAGACTAGGGATTCATAGCATTAAGGTATGGTTATTTGAGAACTGGTTATTCAAACAATGCCTTAGGTTATCCTAAGTATCCCACCATACACAATTTCTTTCACGCTTCGAACTAAACCGAGTGAATAATAATCAATTCAAGCATTCATGTCTCTATGACTATCTAAGATACTTATATCTCATATGGCATCATCAAACACTCTTAATTAGGTACTTCTAATCTATTATGCAATTTAACTAAGTAACCTAATCAATTTCCCTAAAAAATAATCAAATTATCTTATATCAATAAAAAATATATTCTTGACAAAAATCATTACATGTTTCATTATTTTCAACCACTATTCACAGCATTAATATAATCCAAGCACCCTGCAACAAAAAAATAATATTTATTTTTTATAATAAATAATCAATTCAATCAAAGTAAGCACACAAACGAAAACACACAAAATATTAATCCTATGTACTTCCCCCACACTTTAGAACATACATTTTCCTTAGTGTAAAATAATTAAAACGCAAACAAGAAAGCTTCCCTGAGTAGATCGAATCCTTGTTATGATAATCTTGGGGTTTGTGTGCTTTAAGCAGACGGAGAGTACCTAAAAAAATTCTACAAAAAGAAAAATGAAATAAAATAAAAATAAAAATAAGAATAAAAAGATAAAGTGTCAATAATGGATGAAAGAACGTCTACAAATATTCAGATGAACTTTGGCCTTCAATGTTGCAAGGTGCGTTTTGTTTAGGATGTCGGGACATTAGGATGTGATGTCATGACATCGTGCCCAGTTTCTGATTTCTTCTATTTTTTTTAGTTCTGTCACTCACTCTTATGGAAAAAAGCTAAACACAACTAAAATTAATAATAAAAATAAAAGAATAAAAAAAACTAACAAAATTTAAAGTAAGAAGTAGAAGTTCTTTAAAAACTGGGATGATCCGTGTCGCCACCATAGAAGAAATTTCAACTGGTTCTCGACACTTGGATCCGACCTTTGTTCCTCTATTGATGTATATGAACCAACCCTTTTTATCAATTCAAATGATGCTTCCTTATCTTCGACCGACGTGACATCCACATTACAAGCCATTTGGTACGAAATCTGAGCGAACCCCAAATTATTTTTCGGGGAATTATTACCTCAAGCTTCCTTCTCTCCATGTCCGCGAAGTTTTGGTCACTTGAGCTTTGTTGCCCTTATCAAATGAGAATGAGTCGAACTCATTGATCTCTTTGGATGATACTTTTTTGCTATGGCCAGAAGGTATATTGGCTCTTCTACAGCTCTATTTAAAATCGGTTTAAGCTTCATGTTAGTGGTTACTTCTACTTTTATTTTAGCAGTTACATATATTGTTCTGTCCAAATCTATGTCAATTGGATTGGGGACACCTTCGAGTATGTTTAGTTCATCAATACAGTCCGTAATTCCAAACTCTTGTCGATCTAAGTTCGAACGATTGATGGTATTATGGTGGTCATCATGGTCAGAGTTGAGAACATCATGTACGACCTCTTCCCGTGGAGGTAATGCCTCTGATAACTCTCGGAGCATTGCCATCATTTGTGTCATCTTATCTGAAATTCTTGATAAAATGTTGGATGTTTCATTATTAGCTTGGTAGATTTGATCACACTCGGATGGATGTTTATTCGGCTTGCGTACGAGTTCCTCCGGATACTTTCTTTTATCTTTATGGTCACAACTCCCATATGCATCGTAAGGTAACTCGTCTAGATGTTAGGCCATATTGTATTCATTGTTATCATTTCACCGATTTATCGAAGCTCCGTTCCACCAAAATTTTCCTTCATTATTGTGCTACTTGTTATACCAAAAGGACGACTCATCTGACTCAGACCCACTATTGTAATCATCAAATTTATCCATGTGCGCATCTATGTTCTGGGCTAAAGTTTTGTCGGGCTTGATTGTTTCACATGACAATATCTCTGGTGGATTAGAAAGAGACTCTATTGTGTATTCGAGCATATAAATCTTTTTATCATCTAACTTATATAGAGGTTCATATGAATACCCTTCTTTTCTATGCTTGCTATAAAAACTCCATTGATCCATTGATCCATTGAACCTCTATCTAACCAACTTGATTCCTTGTCATCGTAAAAATTATCCCACGTCTTGCCTTTATACCAACTATAATCATCGTTAATTACACTCGTGATTAAATTTGCTTAATCGACAAGGGAAATAATAAAATAATAAAAATTATGGAAAATGGAAATTAAGTTCAAATAATAAAATTAGCACACTATCTAACTGATTTTTCTTTTGACTAATATTATTTAGAAGTAATCAATTCAGTAACAATTATAACCGTCACAATCCCCGACAGCGACGCTAACAACTTGACCGCCTTCGGACATGCTATGGTCCAGAGTGTGGATACTGTAATAAAATAGAGAGTTATAAGGTCGTATCCACAAGTATAAGAGTCAGGTTGTAATACATAATCTAAAGATCGTACCCAAGGGATTGCAATTTGGGGAAAACTATTATCAAGCTAATTACGGGAAATAATTACAAATCTAATCGAGTTACGAATTTATAGCGTTAATCAAAGAAGCAAGATGATAATAATAAGAAACTAAATAAATTTAACTAAACCTAAATCTACTCCTAGGCTCATGTATCGGCTTTTCCTATTCCTTATTTTGACTACATGAGTTTCTTTTAGCCTAGTTCCAATTGTTTTACCTAATTAATTATGGAAGTAGAGTTCTAATCAATCAACTATTCGATACCCTAGTAGGATCTTTCGATCCTCCACTAGAATAATGAGTTAGCAAGAACTACTTACCTTCTGACCTCACAGTCCAGACGGTCCGGGGTTAAGGTGCTTACAGACAGGCCATACCATTTTTGGGTTAATTCCCACCTAAACGAATTCCTAGGGTTGTCAGGCCTAGGGTTTATTTCACGTTCTTCCTTTTCCCAAACAGTTGATCCGCTAAGAAACTCAATCATTAGAGCAATTAATTAAGTTAAAGCAATTGAAACATGCAAAATATGTAGAAAGCACAAATTAATTATAATCTTTACACAAGCATTCATTTAACAATGTCAAAGAAAGAAATATAAATAAGAGTATAAGGAAAAGAGATGCTCATGGATTCATCGATGAAAGCATGGTTTCAAAACAATCTCCTCTCGCAGAAGTCTCATTTTGGTGTAGGATCTTCCGATTACAAGAACATTAAATAACCTAAGTAAAACTTAGAATTAAAGAAAAACCTAAGAATCAAAACCCTAAAAATTATGTGTTTAACCTAATTACAATGGCCTTTATATAGGCTCATCTTGGAATATTAAAGTGCCTAAATTATCCTTAACGTCCTTAGAGTTCGGTTAGGATAAATACACCTAATTTTCCTCCAAAACATAGTTAAAATGTGTAGGAATTTTGGGCTGTGCAGGGGGTATGTTGCAACATAGGAGGGCTATGTCGCGATATCGAGGGCAGTTTCACTCTAGAACTAATTTTTAGCTTCTTTCTTTGACGTTGGGACATCAGTATCTTAGTGTCACAACATATGCCTTAGCTTTAGCCCCAATAAGCATATGTAGCTCCCGACTTGACCTACAAGACCATTTAACCTTATTTAGATATATAAAATGTAATAAAAATTACTAGAAAGCATAAATTACTAATTTAAGTATAACAACCTAAATATATACTAAAATAATTTGATTTACTATTAATCAAGCTATAATTATGTGTAAAAAGGAATGTAAATAATAGTATGACTTATGGCGGATTAATAGAAATGAAAAGTCAAAAGTTAAATAGTTAGTTTTGTAACATGCGTATGTTTTTTGGGAAAAACATGTATTTCTTTTTTTACTCTGAATTTGTAATAAAATATCCTTTTCATTAATTTATAGTTTCATAAGAATATTATACCTTGAAATTTTGGATAAGTTTTATGAATTCTGTTTGTGAAGTGTTATCTGCTTGTATACCCTAAATTGTTTTATATTTTATTATTTTATGCCAATATTGTATTTTTCTAAAGGGAGTTTTTCAACTGAAAGTTTAAAATTCTTTTGTGTACACATTATGGCATGTACCAATTAACAATTTGTGTTTTTGAAACTTTTCCGAGTTAACGCCTTATTTATATTATTGAAATTTGAAACTATGTATAAGTTTGCTTTCCATGTAATGCCTTGATTGACCATGGGGGATTGGGGTGTTACAAGTTGTCACACCCCAAATCTGGATGATCCAAATTTAAGGCGTGTAGAAGTTGTCTATTCTGGTGCACTTTGGTAGTTAGTTAGCCCAATTGTAAACTTTTGGCGAACTAATATTTTGGCAAATTGAGTATACGCCCATAGAAGTATATCAGGATTTAGTCTTTGATGTGTTCTTCAGTAAAAGAAAGAATTCGATAAAAGGAAAGTAGACTTTGTGTAGGTTACCGCCAAAAGTATAGTACGCCTAGTTTGTTCAAGCACTATGAAGAGGAAGACTTGGTCACTAGATCTAGTTATAAACTAACTAAACTGACTGGATAAATGGTATATGGAAAAAACACTCTCATTTATGTGTCCTTCGGATTGTGTAGGCCATTAGGAAAGGCATATTCTAAAATTTTTTGACACTTTTCAAATTCCACTAAATAGAAGTGCTTTATATATATATGTGTGAGAAGGGTTCATGAAGAAGTTTCTTCTTCTTGGAAGATAACTTTTTAATTTTTCCTTTTTCTTGAATATCTAATGTTATTTTCTAGTTGTTCCTCTTAAGTAGACTAAAAGCTAGGGATTTTTTGGAATAAGCAAAGGATGTCTACATAATTAATTGTGTGTATGGGTGTATGAGAATTTGTGAAGTAACTATATGTGTATGCCTGGAATGTATACTAGGAAATGTGATTATGTTGATGTGCGTGAAACATTTATTTAAGTAAGATTTGGTTAAGAAAATGAGTATAGACCACCTAAGTATGAATAGTAAGTGGTATCCGCCAAGAATAGTGCCTATGATTAACTGCTCAAGAGTAACTATTAAAAGTTGTCTGGTTAGAAAAGAAAAAGGTAGTATCGATTGAGAAGACTTGATGTATTACAGTTAAATCTAGAACATTTACTTTCAAATAGAAACAATTATACAAATAATTTTATATCATTCAATAATTCATTTAAATTAAAGATATAAATAAATTTACGGACCTTAAACCAAGCCTAAAGGGCCCTAAAAACAATTTGAAAACATCTAGAGGTCATTTTGAACAAATTAGAAAAATCTAGGTAGAATTGAAAAACAGGGGTCACATGACCGTGTGGCCAGGCTGTGTGACACCACACAGACCGTGTCAGTGCTCGAAGCATGGACACACAACCATGTCCCAGCCCATGTGTCCTACTGTGTGAATAATCAAAATAGATCCACACGATCGTGTTGAAAAATGTGTGCCAAACCATGAGTATATTCAATTTATGGCCACACGGCCATGTCGTAGGCCATGTGCCAGACCGTGTAACATTCTAACTTGAGACACACAGCCGTGTCTCAGACCATATGAAACCTGTACCTAAAATAAATATGACACACGGCCATGTGGGGAGGTAGTGTGTGGCGCTGTGTGGCAGCTTGTTTCCCAGGCCGTGGTGCTTCAAAATGTGCCTTCAAATTCAATTTTGCCATAATCAACCTACTTGGACAGCAAGCAACCCAAATACCATTAATTAGACCTACTCAAAACACGATTAAACAAGCTCAAAACATGTTAAAATATCCATCCCTAGTGCCTAACCAATGTGTCCTTATTGACACCACAATTCAATTTATCAACCAAGTTACAAACAAAGCTTATAACTCCACACCATGCACACATATCAAATTTTCTCATTCACAAAAACCATTCAAGTTTACTTCTAGCATAACATAACCTATAATTGTAGCATATAACCGAAAGACTAAAACACATATTTATGAACCAAAGGCTTGATATCCAATACAATATCATTCAAGTATAGCAACTACCTCAGGAAACTATAAATCAAAATATTTACAAAACACTTATTATATGCCAATAACCGAAGGTAAATGTTTCAAAACAACCAAAAGATATCTAGATAGTGTGATTTCTTCAGCTTGATCTGATCACCCGATTTCCACAAATGTTATCTGATGACACAAGAGAAACACAAATTAGAAATAAAACGAGAATAAATAAAATTAGTTAAATAATAATAATAATAATAATAATAATAATAATAATAATAATAAAAGGATAGATTTGCCCTATGGAACCCTTGGTTAACTTGTAACCAAAAACGCCAATGATTGAGCGGCTCCCTACGAAACCCCTAGAAGAAGAACCTCTAGAAACACCGATGAACGGGAAAGAAATTTGAATATTTGTAACTCTGAAATACCCTCGAAAGTAACAAACTTCAAACTAAATAGCAAGAGAAGAATCACTCTACTCTCAAAAATTTGCCTCACACAAATTTGGAAGAAAACAAATACTCTCTTTTTTTATTCCCCCCAATGTGTAGAAAGCAAGCCTATTTATAGGCAAATTACAAGAGTAATTGAATCCTAATAAAACTCTTTCAAGAGTCATTGAATCCTAATAAAACTCTTTTAAGAGTAATTGAATCCTAATAAAACTCTTTAAAATTATCTAAGAAAATAAATAAATAATAACCTAACCAATAAATTACTTCACTCATAAGTGATGTGTCCCAACCAATGAGAATTAAGTAAATAATAATAATAAGATACATAAAAGATTAATCCACCAATTCATGGGCTTTCACTATTCCAAGATTGGTCCAGTGAATTGCATTCCCGTATTTGTCAACGTCACGAACATGATGACTTAAATTTGTAGCAACAAAGTCTTGGACAAAAGCATTCATCTTTGATTTTAATTGTCGTGCCTTACTTCGAGTGATTGGACCACTAGGAAAAAAAACCCCTTGAGTGTCACCTCCTTGGCTCGTATCATTCTCCCCCTCTTCAAGAAGATTCATCCTCGAATCTGAACCTACATCAAATTCAAAAGGAGAAAGATCAGAAACATTGAAAGTAGCACTAACACTATACTCACCAGGAAGATCAATGCGATAAGCATTGTCATTTATGTTCTCGAGTACTTGGAATGGTCCATCCCCTCGTACATCAAGTTTATTCTTTCTCTTAGAAGGAAATCGTTCCTTCCTTATATGTACTCATACCCAATCTCCAGGTTCAAACAAGACTTGCTTTCGCCCTTTATTAGCTCGATGTGCATTGGACTCATTCTTTTTCTCAATGGCTTTATGAGCCTTCTCATGGATCTCTTTCACTAAATCAGCTTTCCTTTCACCATCTAAATTAGCAATCTCATTCAAAGGTAACGGAAGAAAATCTAAAACAGTAAGTGGATTAAAGCCATATACAATCTCAAAAGGAGTAAAACCTGTGGAAGAATGATCAGAATGATTATAAGCATACTTAACATAGGGTATCCATTCTTCCCAAGATTTAACATTCTTACCTATTATGGCTCTAAGCTAAGATCCCAAAACTCGATTTACCACCTCGGTTTGACCATCAATTTGAGGGTGGCATGTAGTAGAGTAAAGTAGTTTAGTACCTAACTTACCCCATAACACCTTCCAAAAGTGACTAAGAAATTTTGCATCTCTATCGGAAATGATAGTATTTGGGATTCCATGTAATCTCACAACTTCACGGAAAAATAGATCAGCAACATGGGTTGCATCATCAGTCTTATGGCATGGAATGAAATGAGCCATTTTAGAAAACCGATCCACAACCACAAAGATGCTATCTCGTCCACGCTTTGTCCTTGGTAAACCTATTACAAAATCCATTGAAATGTCAGTCCAAGGTGAACTAGGAACAGGAAGAGGAGTATATAGACCATGAGGCATCACAGTGGATTTAGCTTGTTTACAAGTAATGCAAGTAGAGCAAATTTTCTCAACAAGTTTTCGCATGTTAGGCCAATAAAAATGCTCATGTAAAACATCATAAGTTTTAGTGACTCCAAAATGACCCATAAGACCACCACTATGAGCCTCTCGAACCAACAATTCTCGCATTGAACACTTTGGTAAGCATAGTCTATTATTTCGAAAAATATAGCCATCATGCTTATAAAATTTGTGAAATGCACCATGTTCACATGCATCATAAATGCTTGCTAAATTAGAATCAGTGGCATATAAATCTTTGAGATACTCAAAACCTAATAACTTAGTATGCAAAGTACTATGTAAAGTGTACCTCCTTGATAGAGCATCAGCCACAATATTATCTTTACCTTTCTTATACCTTATAACATAAGGAAAAAATTCAATGAATTCAACCCACCTCGCATGTCGCTTCTTCAACTTACCTTGTCCCTTTAAGTGCTTAAGTGATTCATGGTCAGTGTGAATCACAAACTCCTTTGGTAAAAGGTAATGTTGCCAAACTTCTAATGCCCTTACCAAGGCATACAACTCTTTATCATAGGTTGAATAGTTCAAATGTGCTCCACCAAGTTTCTCACTAAAGCAGGCTAGTGGTTTACTATCTTGCATGAGGACGGCACCTATACCTACACCAGAAGCATCACATTCAATCTCAAAGGTCTTTTCAAAATTAGGTAAAACAAGAATAGGAGCATTACACAATTTAACTTTAAGTTCATTAAATGCTAATTCTTGCTTATCTGTCCAATGAAAAGATACATCCTTTTTAATAAGTGCAGTCAAAGGCGAAGCAATTGTGGAAAAGTTACGAACAAACCTGCGGTAGAAACTGGCTAACCCAAGGAAAGACCTTACCTCAGTAGATACTTTTACCTCCCCACTATGATTCAGCCATTGCAAGCGGTATGGCATTGGATGCTTTACACAAGGTAGGTCAAGTTTTTCAACAAGGGAAGAACTTACCACATTGGTGCAACTTCCACTATCGATGATCAATGAACTAGGTTCTCCACTAATCAAACATCTCGTGTGGAAAATGTTATCTCTTTGTTCGTGCCCTTCCTCTTTAAACTGGACATTTAAAGCCCTTCTAGCAACAAATGCTTTCTGACCATACTCCAAGTACTCTTCATACTCATCATGATTATGCACATCATCAGCATCTTCTAAAGGAGGCATCTCATCTTCGTTATCAGACTCAAAATCAACCTCGCCATCTTCTCGAATCACCAATGACTTTTTATTAGGGCATTCTCGAGCATAGTGACCCCTTACTTGGCATTTGAAGTAGGTAATATCTTTTGGCTGCTTAATGGCACTAGGAGAAGTAGAAGAAGAAGATAGAGCTCGATTAGTAGAAGTAGAACCTTTAAGTGAATTAGGCATACCTCTATCTTTGGAGTAAGTTCTAGGCTCATTTGGCTTGAACTGTGCATCTCTCCCATTCCACAATCTATCATCTTGTTTTTGCCAATTTCCTCTCCAAGCAGGATTAGAAACTGAACTAACACCCCTCGTTGTCCCTTTCTTTCGTAATTGCTTTTCAATGGTGAGTGCGGTTTGAAGCATCTCTTCAACATCCATGTAGTGTTGTAACTCAACTCGATTTGCAATCTCAGGCTTTAGGCCGGCAAGGAATCTAGCCATAGTCACCTCAGCCTCTTCAATAAGATTGGCTCTAATCTGAATAGTCTCCATCTCTTTGTAGTATTCATCCACAGATCTATCTCCTTGAACAAGATGTTGGAGTCTTTGATGGAGTTCTCGATAATAGTGTGGTGGAATAAACTGTCTTCGCAAGATGCGCTTCATTTCAACCCAAGTAGTAACAGGTTGCTCTCTATAAAGAATCCTGCTTTTACATAATTGATTCCACCATGTTAGTGCATAATTAATGAACTCAGCGACAACGTATGTTACCTTTTTCTCATCAGAGTAATTGTAACAAGCAAACACTGCTTCCATCTTTTCCTCCCAATCAAGGTAAGCATCAAGATCATTCTTCCCTGAGAAAGAAGGAAATTTTGGTTTGGGGGTGTCATTGTTTCGTTCCAACCTTTCTCTAGGTACATACTCGGACTCAAAGTCATCATCAAAAACATGGTCCTCCCTTCGTTTAAAAGTTTGATCTTGCGAATTTGATCGGCTTATAAAGGCTTCGTTCAACTTCTTGTAATTATCGACAATGTATCTCTCTTGAGTTGTAAGTTTTGTATCAAGATACTCCCTTTGCTCTTGTAACATCTGGGTCATCCGATGTTCGAATTGAGTTTTCAAATTTTTCATCTCTTTTTGTAACAACTCGACCAAAGGATCATTCTCTCTTTTTTGCTCATCCTCTTCATTTTTACTAGTTTGGGATCTAGTGAGCGGCATGGTATCTGTAAAAGATCAAACAAATAGGAACAAGAAAGAAAAATAAGAATAACCTCACTCGTTAGCTCTCAAAAGAATAACTCTCTGAATGATTCAAAACTTGTAAATATGTTTGTAGAGGGTTACTAATCAAGATCAAATAACGGAGGTGCAAACTTCAAAGAAACAATGAAGACCCTAATTGCTCTAAGAGGCCAATAAACTTGACGAGGCAATTTGTAATGGAGGCTACACGGATGAAGGAATTGTGTGTGCCTTTAATATTTGCTAACACAAGAAGAAACAAAGTGTTAGAAAGCGTAAGAGAAACAAAAAAAACATAGACATGCAACGATCCCTAACTCTGGAGTCAAAGAAAAGTTTTAATAAGAAGAACACTTAAGAAAACTCTACCCAATTTAAAAAAAAAATTGGAAACGTTTGGTGTCTTAAGATTTTAAAAAATTGAAGCTTTAATTATACTTGAGTCAAGAAAAAAAGAAGGAAAAAAATTCAATTTTGGGAAAAATAAAATAAAAATAATAACAATAATAGGAAAAGAAGAAACCTACGTATGAAAGGTAGGCAACTTTTTTTTTGCGGTTTTTTTTGCGCTTTTTGCTTTTTGTTTTTTTTTGCGGTTTTTTTTCACTTTTTTCTTTTTTTTTAAAGAATAAGAGGAGAAAAAAAATCGACAAAATCGATGAGAAGTTTTTTTGGTATTTTGACTCGTTTTGGATATGATTTTAGCTTCAAAAGTAACACCGAATGGCCTGAAACTGATACCAACTGATGCGGAAATCCTGAATCTAGACACAAGAGAAACACAAATTAGAAATAAAACGAGAATAAAAAAATTAGTTAAATAATAATAATAAAATTATAGATTTGCCCTATGGAACCCTTGGTTAACTTGTAACCAAAAACGCCAATGATTGAGCGGCTCCCTACGAAACCCCTAGAAGAAGAACCTCTAGAAACATCGATGAACGAGAAAGAAATTTGAATATTTGTAACTCTGAAATACCCTCGAAAGTAACAAACTCCAAACTAAATAGCAAGAGAAGAACCACTTTACTCTCAAAAATTTGCCTCACACAAATTTGGAAGAAAACAAATACTCTCTTTTTTATTCCCCCCCCAAATGTGTAGAAAGCAAGCCTATTTATAGGCAAATTACAAGAGTAATTGAATCCTAATAAAAATCTTTCAAGAGTAATTGAATCCTAATAAAACTCTTTAAAATTATCTAAGAAAATAAATAAATAATAACATAACCAATAAAATTATTTAACTCATAAGTGATGTGTCCCAACCAATGAGAATTAAGTAAATAATAATAATAAGATACATAAAAGATTAATCCACCAATTCATGGGCTTTCACTATTCCAAGATTGGTCCAGTGAATTGCATTCTCGTATTTGTCAACGTCACGAACATGATGACTTAAATTTGTAGCAACAAAGTCTTGGACAAAAGCATTCATCTTTGATTTTAATTGTCGTGCCTTACTTCGAGTGATTGGACCACTAGGAAAAACAACCCTTTGAGTGTCACCTCCTTGGCTCGTATCATTATCTACGAAGAAATAGACAAATAACACAAGTAAGCTTTTGTATTGCTTAGTAAGTTTGTCTATTCCTAACAATAAAACTTAAAGAGATAACATGAAAAGTTAAATAACAAGATTAATATTCAGTGTTTCTTGTAAACCACAACTTGTAATAGATGAGTTATACACCAACAAATACAAATACACTTGAGTATAATTATACTAGATCATTTAACATCAAGTTATAATGCTAACAGGAATTCATGAACAATATATTTAAAACTGGAGATATTGCCTGATGAACGATATACAGATATGAGTACACAGTTATCCATCCGAAACACGTGAAATGCTCTAATGAGCCAATCCAACTGAAAACACGCCTTGGCACCAAGTGCCTAGCCCGAAGGCTATCATCCCTTCAAAAACACACATGGGCACCAAGTGCCAAGCCCAAAGGCTTTACATCTGCCCCAAGTAACAAGCCGGAATCACTGTAATGTAACTTGATAGTTTGCAACAAACGTTGAACCTCAGTATCTTCAGTGCATAAACATAAATCAGGTATCAACTCCCTTCACATCTCAATCCCATACAGTGCACTCTATAACTTACTGGCATCCAATCGTACTCTATCCTACGTTTATCCGGCTCAAATCGTATTATCGTTAAACAAGTTCCAAACAATTATATTTTTAATTTATATTAAAACTCATCAAGAATTTAATCAAAATATTCAACAATTACTTTTATATTCATCACATATTTTAATCTATTTAATTAAATTAAACTAAACCAACTTGCCATGGCTTAACTACAGTAACAAAAAAAGTCCAAGAACTATTCTGCAACCTTCCCTTTTCCTCGGTTATCAACTTGTTCTCAATCTATAATACGGTTTATTTCAATTATAAATCTCAATTTCATATACTAATCAATTCAATACACATATTTCTTTATTTACAATTTTGTACATTTTCCCCAACTATTTACACTTTACTCAATTTGATCATTAAAACCTAAACAAGCTTATTTCTCACAATTAATTTTAAAGCCATTGAACTTAATTTTTAACCATTCAAAATCAACCCTAAAATTTTGAATTTTATGAATAAAAACCATGTCCAATTTAATCCTCAAGACAACAATCACAAAAAATGTAAAATTCATGAAAAGTAAATCAAGAAAGCACTTACATGCACTAGCTTGTTTTTGTCGAATATAAAACTCCTTTAATGAGTTTCTTGGTTTCAATTTTCAGTAGATGAACACAGGGTAATGATGATATTTTATCATCTTTTGTTTTATTTCAATATTAATTCAATTACCTTTTTAACCTTAATACTAACTTAGTTTTTTAATTGTAACATGCAGGAATCATCCACTAACCAACATTCAGGTATAATCTCCACTTGGGTCCTTCCAATTTTATTTCCAAAGACACTTATCTATATAGTTAATAGAAATTAACTTTTGTAATTCCTACACTTTAGTCATTTTAATTAATTAACTATGTAAACATTAAAATTTCTTAACTAAAAATTATACAGTTTAGTCCTTGAAATTATGGTCTCGAAACTACTATTTTCGACACCACTGAAAAATAGGATGTTACATCTAAAGTCAGCCAAGTAGTTGGATGAATGAGGTTATGGTATGAATGATAAGTGGCGTATAAGGATGAAAGTATACAATTGAAAATGTAATGGCATTCACCAAAGATAGATACGGGAAAATCCAATTATTCAAGATGAAGAATCTATCACAAAAAGTAAAAAAAAAAGGTAAGTTGAATTCAAAACTCATTAAGTTCATATGAAGTTACTAGTGTTATGTTTATGCTACAAGTATTTCTCACCTTTCTTTAGATTCTTATGCCTAGACATTATTTCTTTTATGTATTTGGCATATTTCGGTATCTTGTTAATCCAATTATGTATTTGGCATATTTCAATATCTGGTTAATTAAGTTTAAGGGATTTAAAAAGGTTAAGAAACTTAAAAATTCAGTGTCATCCCTTCATTGTTTATCCTCTAACCTTGATGGACATGTTACGTTCTTTGGCACTATTCTGAGCTTGGAGTTTTTTTGGCTCAACTATCGGTTTGGATATTTCATCCATTTGAACTTCCGTTTTAGACTCATCATTATTTTGGTCTCCCTTCTCGACCTCATCATCCTCCTTATTAGCAAGCTTTTTCATGTTTACTAAAGTTTTACCTGAACGGAGTGCTATTGCATTTTCATTTTTTTGTCCCTCGTGGTATTGTTCTCGGTATTGATTGGAATATGCATGGCTATTTGCCTTTGCATCTCATTCAACATGCTCACGATATTGCACATTTCTTTTTTTAGTTTTAAAATATCGGTACAAGTTTGTGCACATTCGGTATTTACGTGTTGAATGTCAGACCTCATGAGTTGCATCTTATTTAAAATTATGTTAAAGAGTTGACCACAATTAACATGGTTGTTACCCATGGATCTCTCTTGCGATCTTTGCAAATGCGATGATTGACATGGAAGATTTTTTTGATTTGGAGCTAGGTTTCCACTACCTTGATTAACTCCACACTTTAGATATAGATGATCTTTCAACCGGGGTTGTAAGTATTCGAATAGGGATTTCCCCCTATTTCCCAAATCTTCACTTCTTCCTATTGTGTTTCCAAGTGCGACATACATCTTCGAGTGACATCATTCATAAACGACTTAACAGTGGTCTCTAGACGATGTGATTTCTCCAAAATCTGTCAATATATGTTCTCTTCCTTGGCCACCTTAGCCGTTGATGACTTCTAGCTATATGAAAAGAGCTCATTAGGTCACATGTACAAGTTTATCGCCATGTCCTCGATTAATTGATAGTTTTGCTCGTAGGTATTGTTCATAAAGGCTTCGACCGATGTGCCATCTAAGCTGGCTCTTAAGCTCCTATCCAATCCTTTATAAAAGATTACAATTGTAACTAGTCTTGTATACCATGGTGTGGACATTTCCTAAGCAGCAAATAGAAGCGTTCCCACCCTTCGTATACAGTCTCTCCTTCAAATTGCTTAAAATTAGCAATGTTATGCCTTAATTAGATGGTTCAACTAAAGAGGAAAATTTTATGTAAAAATTTCCCCGCTAAATCATCCCATGTCATTATGGAACCCGACTCTTGTGAATCGAGTCATTCATAGACATTCTCACAAAGTGAGAATGTGAACAACTAGAGATGGACCACATCATATGTCATTCCATTATATTTGAACGTGTCAGGCAGCTATAAGAATCTTTTTAAATGTTGGTTCGAGTCTTCCATCATATTATGCCAAAATTGAAAATTGTTTTGTATTATTTGGATTGTGATCGTCTTAATCTCAAAATTGTTCAAGTTAATTATTGGCCTCTTGATACTGCCTCGGACAACATCTAAAGTAGGTAGCACGTATTCACGCAAGGTTCGCTCTGGTAAAGCCATCAATGGCTCTCTTTGGAACTGTGCTGGTGGATCTAGTAGTTCTTCAAACAAAGGATTCTTCTGGGTAAGTCGGTGATCCGCCCTAATTTGGTGTAGTAGATTAATCTAGTTTTAACACTTAAGGAGCCTGAATACAAGAATTTTCATTGCATTTTAGTTAAGTTTCTTTAGTTTTACTTACATTCAATAAAATATGGAAAACAAAAATTATTGACCTTAAGGCCCGAATGAGACCTAAGGGAGAGCTAACGTACTTTGTGAGTGTGTACGAGACCATTAGAATGCATTTTAGGCTGATACTGGACACTATATCGCAACATACGGAATAGAATGAAGAAAATTCAAGTCTGCCTTCAATGTCACAACACAAACTGAAGGTGTCGCGACATACCTCTAAAGATGGCTATAGAGAAGCATACTGGTTGCTATGTAGCAACACAAGTCCTAGTGTGTGACGACATCAACTCTGGGACAGAAATTAAACACGAAGTAGGGGCATTTTGGTCCATACAATCAAACCTAAAGCTTAGGAACGTCAGCTAACCTAGGGTTAAGGTTGACGACCACCTGAAGGCTATAAATAGACTCTTTTGGCACAGGTTATGGACAGCTGCGAATTAACCTAGTTTCTTCCTTTATATTTAGTTTCACTTTCTTTCTTAGGTTTATATAGTTTAGTTTGTTTGTTTGTTGTTTTCCTTTAAGATTTGAATTGTGAAATCAGTCAACTTTGTAGATTTACACTTACTATCAATACTATTAGGCTATTTCATTTACTCTATCTTCTCGATTTAGTTAGCATGTTTTCTCTTTACATTGATTATATATAGTTTATCAATGCCATGAGTAACTAATCCTTATTAGGGAATTAACAAGTGGAGGTATATCTGTTAACTATTTCGTAGGGTTAGTCAATGGATCAACTGTTTGGGAAAGGGACCCTAGGCTTGACAATCACAGGAAGTCATGAATGAGGGAATTAACCCAAAATTTGACTTACCGACCAGTACATGCCTACCTTTTGACCCCACTTTCTTGATCGGGATAAATAAGATTTACTCGATAAACTTATCTCTCAATCTTATTTATCCTAAATTACTTCCTAAGGTTTAATCGCACATAATTTAAGCCAACTAATTCTTATTTAAACCCTAATTCATCCGTTAAATAGTCACACATCCGTTCATGAATCTTCCCAAAGAAATTAGCTACTAATGGATCTAGATACAATATTTCCTAAACTCATATTTAACATGGAAAACAGTAAATTAAATAAAAGACATGAATAAGAAAATAGATTCGTTTCGATATTGATTTGTGCACGGAAGAAAAATTTCCTTTAACAATTACGAAGATCACCGCGATTGCAATTCGAATCCAAAAAAAATAAAGAAAAATTATTAGATTGAAAGTTGGGATCAAAATCAAATCCAAGTTGAATAAGAACAAAAACTGTATAAAGCACTAAATTGAAATAAAATAAAAACTAAAATAAAAACCTAAAATTAACTAAATGGTTCACTTGGCCAAGCCTCCTAATATGAGGCTAAACATGTCTATTTATAGAGTTTATGATCTGACCTAATTAGGGTTGTTAAAGAGCCTAAATATCTGATTACGGTTCATTGTGTGGACAATAATACTCATAATTAATTTTCCTAATCATCACCCGATGTCGTGACACAACAGGACCGGTGTCGCGACAATGCCTTCATTTTCTAGATATTTTGACTTTGAAGTTCGGTGTTGCAACACCACTCCTTGATGTCGTGACACTGCAATTGTCCTTTGTCTTCTTAGACATAAAATTGTGTCCTACATACTAAATAAAGTTGTTAAATCATCCCTAGGCCCGTAGTGGCCCATTAGGTGATGACATAACTCAAAATTGCGTAAAAAATGCTTATTTTGCATAAATCAAACTTCAAAAAATAAAAACAAAAAATAAAATAAAAACACTATAAAATAAGCTCGTGAAGTGCTAGAAAGACCTTGATTTGCAACAACGAATGTGGCAGATCAGTAATCTAAACTAATAGGTCTTTAACAAGGTTGTAATGTGGCTTCGTTAAAGGTATGGAAATAGATAGATATTTTTAGGCTAAATAACCTTGAACTAAGCTTAAGTCGGGCCTCCGAAATGCAATCATCCCCTAAAATACCTAATTATTTTATTTTCCTCAATACAGAAGTATGTGCTCACTAGTACCCCTTTTCAATATTTTTGAATAGTTTTTGCATAATATAGGGTACCTACTCAAGCATAGAATTACATATAAATCAACATTGAGAATTTTTAATGAGTACCCAATACCCCACTCTAACTCCCCTAAACTTAAACACAAAAATGCCAAAACAAACTTCGTCTAAGGTTTAGTGGAAAAAATAAAGACAAGTATATAAACAATGGATGACTCATTAATGTAAGGTTTTAAAAAGAACATGCTATACAACTCAAATTATGTTTTCCAGGGATAAATATTTAATAAGGTTGGCTCGAAAAACTCAAACGATTCAAACAAATATTTTCCAAAATCATCTTTAAACCGCTATGCCTCCAAGGATTTCACCTCGAGGACATTATCAAGTCAATCCTAAATACTTAAACCTTCATTCATGCTTAGTTTCTTTTCTAGGGAATTAAAATTTCATGATTGACCCTATACACAACCACTAAGATCACATTCGTATAAAAAATCAGTTAACATAAAAACACTTGAAGTAATAAGAGATTTATACATGCATTCAAGCAAACATATTACACAAAATTTATTAATGTTGACCATTTTTTTCCCTTAAAAATACCTTTGTGCGAGTACCATTGTAACACCCCAAATCTGGTGGATCCAAAGTTTCAGCGTATAGTAGTAAATAGTTTGTCTGGTGTAATTTTATTTTCCAAAAAAAATTGTTTTGTCGTATACGTGTGAGCGTTTATATTATGGAGACGTCTGTGTTAAGGGATAAAAAGGAATATGGGATGAGTATTCACTAAAGGTATAGTACACCTGGATTGTATAAAATACTGGGTTAGTTAGATTTTAAGTAATCTGGTTAGAAAGCATTTGTATAGTTTAGCCTGATAAGTTTGATGAAGGAAACTTATTAATATTTTTCTTGAAAACTGGAGGCCAAGAAGAAGACAAGTTCTGATATGCATGACACTTCTTAAATTCCAATAAGTAAGATGAATCATATTTATATGTGAGAGTGTGTTCTAAAACAGGGACTCTTCCTTCTTCTTTCTTTTCCCTAAGTTGTATCTACTAAAACCTTCTTTAAATCTAAATGTATCCTACCTCAATAATCTAGAGGCTAAGTGTGGGTTTGGATGGGCGATTGGGTGCGATGCGGTGCGTTTAGCTTACTTTTTGTCTCACGGTACAATATCGCTACAGTATCTAATCTCACCGCCACCGCTGTTTTTACACTAACCGCAGGTAAATGCACCGCCCATCCAAACTCACCCTAAGTTTCTTTTATCATTAGTAGTTACTTTGTATCAGGGTAAGTATTTCAGCTTTGTATGTTATGTTCTGAATGAGTAAATATGCATTTGGTAACTGAACAATGAGACTGTAAGTATAAGGTTTCTGCATGGGACTGACAGCACTTGAAATGATAAGAAACTTGTATTTATAAGAGTAGTAATGGTGTTCTTATGTTTTATAAGCAGTGGTTACTGGGATTTTGTGATGGAAGTTTGAATCCGGAGTTCAAGATACTGTACGTGGGTGCCAGTTGATTTTTATGATGACTTCTGCATGTATATTGTTCATATTATGAGTCATCTGTAAGAAATTAATTGAACTATGGTTCCAAAGTCATGATATGTATAGTATGGGATGATTGGTGTATGAGAATTGAAACATTGAAGTATGACTTAGTATATATGTCTGAAATGTATGTTATGAGATGTAAGTGTTCTAATTGGGTGTGTATTAGTGGAGTAAAAGGTTGAAATTAATTCATGTCAGTGCATGAAGAGTCTGCCAAGAGAGTTTATGTCTATTCATCATTAGTGGTGTCGCGACATAGCCATAAGATGTCGCGACTCACCTCTGAAGCAAGTATACTGCCTTCAGTGTCAAAACACAAGCACTAGGGTGTCAAGACGTCAGCCCTGTACGAGAACAATTATGAGTGAAGGGTGTTTTGGTCCGTATAATAAAAATTAACATGAAAACATCAACTAACCTAGTTTTAAGGCCGACAACTAACCCTAATTCTATAAATAGGCTCATTAGCACTTGTTAGGGGGCAATTTCATATTCTCAGTTTTCCCTTGTAATTTAGTTTTTTATTTTTCTTTATTTTAGGGTTTACATTTCTTTTCAAGTTATTTCCATTCTTATTCTTCGAAGAACTTGATTTATAGACCCAATCAAACTATTGTGGATTTCTGCACTTTCATCAATCAAATACAATCAGGAATCTCTTAAACCTTATTCTTGATTTATTCTTTATACATATCTTATTTATCAAGTTTATTGTGTGTATAGATTCCATGAGGAACTAATCCTCTTATGGGGGCTTAGTGAGTGGAGGTGTGATTAACTGACTGTTAAGTAGGGTTTTCTTAGTGGATCAGCTGTTTGGGAGAGGAAGAACTTAAACCGTAGGTCTGACGGCCCTAGAAAGTATTTTAGGTGGGAATTAACCCAAAATTGGTATGCCTATCCATGAACACCTTATCCCCGAACTAGTTTGAATTGTGAGGTCAAGAGGTAAGTAGCTTTTTCCGACTCATTAGTTTAGTGGAAGATCGAGAGATCCTACTTGGGTAACGACTAGTTGATTGAATAGGAGCTAGTTATCACCACCCATGCTTAGATTTGATTGAGTTTAGATATTAGCTTTTAGAAGTTCTCTATTTTATGAAATTTTTATTTCTTTATTTATAAAAACCTAAAAAATCTCTTATTTATGTTTATTCGTAATATAAAATATTTAGATTACTAATGAATTCTATTTGCATTTAGGTTACATTTAATTTAGTACTCGTCTCGCTTGGGTACAATCTTCGAAGTACTCACCTACTTCGTTGTAAATAATATATTACAACCTAACCCGTTTACTTTTGGACACCGCCTCAATATTATATCTTTATTTGAATTTAGGGACATTAGTACATTCGGATGCAGTCAGGGATTAACTATTAGGAATATCTGGTAAGCTATGAATTTAAATGTCTATCTCTAAGGTAAAATAGTAGTAAGTTTTAGTAGTTAACAAGTATAACCAAGATAAGGTATTGATATACTCTAGAATAAGAGTTAAATAAAGTCTTAAGGGTTTTTCAAGAAAAAGATATGTGTATCGGTTAGTCAATAAGGGTATCTGTTATGATGATCTGTAAGTATAAAAAGTAAAGGGGTATGTCATATTCTTCTAAATTATTTTGAATCTAAGTTAATGTTATTTTGAATACTGAAATTCTGATAAAGTATGATACAAAGTTCATCTAGATGTTATACGTAGTGAATTATCAGTATAGACATTTGTACAAAACTAGATCAAGGTATGTTTGAATGTGAATCAATAGTAGGAAATTCTATGTAAGTATCTACCATATGTATGTACCCACACAAGATAATGTCAGTGAGTAACTATTTTGGAGAAGAGCATGGGTTTAAGGTATAGATTGTTGGAAGTGTTTTTTAAGGGTATATTATGTTAAGAAAGTATTATGGGATAAGAGAATTATGAAATAAGGGGGAGTATTCTCTAGTTAATTAGGTATGAAAGATTAAGTATAACAAGGGTATGTTAATTGATGTATATGAGAGTGATAAAGTCGTATGGTGTCAGCTAAAGTAAATGACTTAGAGTATTAGTTAACTCATAGCAACTTCTACAGGATTGCAAAGCCTCCATCAAGGTTTGGTTAATGAGTTCACTAAGTACTCTTGTACTTACAAGATTTGTTGTTTCCTTTTAGGAATTGGAAAAGGACTTCAATTGGAATGACAACACCAGGAGTACTCCAATTTTGAGGCAGAGTGGGTTGTTATGCATACAGTGGATTTGTGGTGCGATCTTGAAAAATAATTTCTAACTTGTAACGATTTGTATCAAAATTGATGTAATAATTTATTTTTCATATATTTTATTTTAAATTTCCAAATGTTGTTCCTTTAGAAATTCAAATAACAGTTTAAATTAAATAAGAAAGTGTAAACCATTTTTGTTAAATGTTTTTTTATCATTTAGTAACACTCGAGATTTGGACTTAGAGAATCAGATCAGGCTTTGGGCATTACAAGTTTGGTGTTAGAGCACGGTTTAGCTGATTCTTAGATAGATCTTGTGAACGGCACTCTGTATGCATAATACGCCAAACCTGACTTAGTCTCTCAAGTATGTGAAAGATAGTTGTCATTGTAAAGTAACAAGTATAATAGTAGAAAAGGATAAAGGATTGATTCATTAAGAAATCTGGATGATATTACATGGTTCTAAGAATAGAAAATTTTAATATACCAAATGACATAGAAAATATAGGGAAACAGGCATGCTAGTATGTATGATTAATAGTTAAATTTTTTAATATTGAGATACCTAGGGATGACCTAAGGCATTGTTTGGTATAACCCAAAGCTAAAAAGCTAACCTTATTCATCAATCCTTACTACTAATTTTGAGCCAGAAAACTATTCTTGATGAACCTCCATAAGGAACCCGAGCCAAAATAATTTATACTTACCTTTTTTCTTTGGTCCTGAATTGCACAAATTTAGACATCTGGCCAAATGTATTAAGGGATAGCTAGATACATAATGGCAGATGTTTTAAAAAATCAGAGTGAAATAGGGAGAATAAGTGTGATATAGTGATTATAGGTTTAGCCAAAATGTGCAAAACAAAAGGAAAATTCAGAAAAAGTCAAAATGAGTAGAAAAAAATAATTGAGCAATGAAAGCAAAAGCATTCTGAGTGAGATGTGCTAAAAAGAGTCAAAAGTGACAATGTCACAAAATTAGAAAACTCAGTCATTAGTGCACAAAAACTCGTAAGCTAACCGTAGTTACTTTATTATACTGTGGCTTCCTATGTGGAGGAATAAGGAAGGTGAGAGAAGGAGAAATACGATAGTGAGCGGGCAAGAGTTGTTAAGAGGGATAATAGAGAACAATATAATGTGCCAAACTACCTTTATGCTTGAAATTGTTTTGATGCTTCTATTTTTTATTTCCATACCTGTCCTAAGCCTCAAAATGTTACAAGCCAAAAAGTTCTATGTGACCAAGGCAAACCTATTCATGAATAAACATTATATTGAGAAATTACAGTATTGACTGTTTGTAGTTTGCTAGGATAATCAAATTACCTGCATGATTTATCGATGGACGTATATATTTGAGCACCTTATTGTCTATATACTTTGTAATATACTAAACTTATGTGTTTGAGATTGAAAATAGTAAGTCGTTTACATATCATGCCAGAATTATGTGTATATATATGATTTGTCCTAGCTGTGTTCCAAAACTAGTCTTTGTATCATAATTTTTCAAGGGACGTCTTTTATTTTTTATTTTTATCTTTCTTTGCTTAAGGACAAACAATGACTTAAGTGTCGAGGGGTTTGATCTACCATAATTCATTGTAGTAGATTAAACTAGTTTTCATATTTAAGGAGGTTGAATTTAAGTAATCTTCCTATGTTTTATATAGTTTTTCAATTTTAGTTTTAATTTAATAAAAAGTGTAATTTCAGTCGTTTTATGATCTTAGGGGCCGAAGAAGGCCTAAAGGAAAACTAACGTGCTTAATGAGTGTGTAGGACAACATTCAAAGGTATGAAAGCTCGAGGTTGGTCGCCATGTTGCAACACAGGATTTCAATGTCACAAAATAGTGAACAGAGTACCAAAATTCCAAGACTACCTTTGGTGTCGCGACATAGCTAGTGGATGTCATGACACAACCCTAAAGCTAAACATGAGCCAAAGCAAAATGCATTCAGGGTCGCAACACAGGCACTAGATGTCACGACACAGGCCCTATACTAGAAGATATTACGAGCTAAGGGCATTTTTGTCTGTACAATGGAAATTAACATAGAAATGTCACCCAACCTAGGGCTAAGGATGATGGCCAACCCTAACACTATAAATAGACTCATAAGACACTTGATAAAAGATCGTTTTTGTAACATAGAATTTTATTTTCAGTTTCTAGTTCTTGTTAGACTTAGGATTTATTTTTAGTTATTTTCATTTGTGTTCATCGAAAGAGATGATTTGTAGATTTAACACAAATTTTGTGGATTTCTACGCTTTAAATATTTAATACAATCAAGATTTCTTCTTAAAATTTTATTCTTGATTCTTCCATAAAGTTTATTTATTTTATCAAGTTTATATTGTTTCTGAAATGCATGAGGAACTAATCCTCTTGTGGGGGGTTAGCGATTGGAAGTGTGATTAATTAATTTCTTGACCGCCTCCAAACATACTAATGTCCAGAGTGTGAATACTGCAACTAAAAGATATGAAATCGAGGCAGCGTCCGCAAGTATACGAGTCAGTTTGTAATATAGCTTTTACAATGAAGTAGGTAAGTACTCCAAGGATCATACCTAAAAGAGGTGAGTACTAAATTAATTCTAACCTAAACGCAAATAGATTTAATTAGTACTTTAAAAAAATTATATTACGATAAAACATAAAAGATTTTTTTTGTTTTTTATAAATAAGGAAATAAAAAAACCTAAATAAAAAAGACTTCGAAAAACTAATTTATAAACATAATCAATTCTAGGCATGGGTGATTACCTCGCTTCGATGATCATAACTAATTCTTATTTCGAGTTTCTAATCAATCAACTAGTCGTTACCCTAGTAGGATCTCTTGATCTTCCACTAAACTAATGAGTCTGTAAGAACTAATTATCTCTCAACCTCACAGTGCAGACCAATTCGAGGCTAGAGTGTTCACGAATAAGCCATACCAATTTTGGGTTAATTCCCACCTAAATGAATTCATAGGGTTGTCAAGCCTGGAGTTTAAGTTCTTCCTCTCCCAAACAGCTGATCCACTAAGAAAACACTACATAATAATCTATTAATTACTAATTTACTTGCTAATCCCCCATAAGAGGATTAGTTTATATGGAATCAATAAACATCGTAAACTTGATATAAAATATATGCATAAAATATAAAACAAGAGTAGAGTTTAAAGTATCATATTTTGTATTTAAGTATTGAAGCGCTAAAAATCCTCAAGAGTCGATCTCGTCTACAAAGCAAGTTTTCTGAAGAACATTAAAAGAAAAGAACTAAAAATAAACCTAAAGCATAAAAGAAAGAAAAATTGAAAACTAAAATTACAATGAAAACTTAAAGTACGGAAAGTTATCCTTCAACAAGTGTTTTAAGAGTCTATTTATAGAGTTAGGTTTTTTTTCGTCCTCAAACCTAGGTCAGTTGACCTTCTCGTGTTCTAATTTCCATTGTGTGGACCAAAACGCCCCTGGTTCATAAGTTCTTCCCGTACAAGGCCAATGTCGTGACACCCTAATCATTGCGTCACAAAATTTAAGGCAGTATACATTCTTCAGGGGTAGCTTTAGGGGTGTGTCATGATATCCCTTGGCTATTGACCTGTCGTAATTCGATGTAGCAGATTAAACTAATTTTCGCATTTTAAGAGCTTTAAAACAAGCACTATCATTAGGTTTTACTTATGTTTTTAGTAAGTTTAACTAAATCCAATAAAATGTGCAAATTGAGTCTTTTATTGACCTTAGGGGATGAATGAGGCCCAAGGGTGAGCTAATGAACTTTGCAATTGTGCAGGAGACTATTAAAAGGCATGCTAATTTGATATTGGTCATGATGTTGCAACACGGAGGGCTCAATGTCGCAACATAAGGAGTAGAATGGAGAAATTCTGAGACTGCCTTCAATGTCACGACAAAACTTAAGGGTGTCGCAACATAAAGACCTCTTGAAGAGGAGTATACTAACTTTTATGTCGTGACAAAGGTCTTGATATGTCACGGCATCGACTCTGGATGGGAAATAACACGAGCTAGGGAATGTTTTGTCCCGTACAATCAAACTTAAAGCTCAAAAACATCAGCTAACCTAGGGTTAAGGATGATGACCACCTAAAATCTATAAATTGGCTCATTTGTCACACATTATAGACACCAGTTTTTACTTAGCTTAGAATTTCTTTTTTAATTTCAATTTAGTTTTTCTCTTTTCTTAGGTTTTAGATTTATTCTCAGTTTGTTCTTTTTTTATCTCAAGAGATCCAATTTGTGGATACATTGAACTCTTGTGCATTCGTTTTTATCAATAATACAAATCAGGATTTCTTTTAAACTCTATACTTTCGATTCATTTATCATGACTATACTTTAATTGATTTTATAGTGTTTATCAAAACCATGAGGAACTAATCCCTCTATGGGGGATTAGCAAGTGAAGGTATGATCTATTAATTGTTTTGTAGGATTACTCAATGGATCAGCTGTTTGGGTAAAGAAGAACCTAAAACCCTAGGATTGACGACCCTAGGAAGTTATGAAATTGGGAATTAACCCAAAATTTGTATGACCTATTCGTGAAAACTGTCACCCCAAGCCAGTCTAGATTTTGAGGTCGGAAGATAAGTAGTCCTTATTGACTCGTTATTCTAGTAGACGTATCGGAAGATCCTGCTAGGATATCGACTAGTTGATTGACGAGGAACCCGGAACGACAGTTGAAGAGTACCAAAACAAGTTGATCACCCATAATCAAATTTGATTAATTCCACTTTCAGTTTTCTTGATATTTATTTATTATATTTTATTAGTATAAAAATCCCGAAAATCTATTTTATTGATACTTGTGTAATATAACCTATTTTAAGTGCTAATTAGATCTTTTGGTGTTTAAGTTAAAATTGATCTTGCACTAGCGATCAGCTATGTTGCGACACCCAAGGTAGTATAACAATTCTGTCATTTTGCTCCCTATATTGTGACATCGAATTCCCCATATTGCAACAAAGCGACCAGTTTTGAGTTCTTATGCCTTTGAATGGTTTCCTGCACACTTACTAAGTACGTTAGCTAGCCTTTAGGCCTTATTCGACCCCTCAGGACAATAAAAGACTCAAAATGCACTTTTTATTGAATTTAAACTAAACTAAGAAAACATAACTAAAACATACAAAAATTACTCATATTCAAGCTCATCAAGTACGAAAACCAGTTTAATCTACTACACCAAATTACGACAAATCAAACTCCCCCACAATTCATTACTTGTCCTCAAGCAAAGCAAAATACAAAATAGAAACATAAAAGGTGACCGTTAAACAAGTATGGTACAAAGATTGGTTTTGGAGTACAGAACTAACCATTTTAATGTTTACACATAATCCTGGCATGATATATAAACGACTTACCACTTTCAATATCAAACACCTAAGTTCAGTATATTACAAAGTATTCAAGTACTAAGATTTTCAAATATAAGTATCCATCAATAAATCATACAGGTGATTTGATTATCCTAGCAGAATATAAATAGTCATAAATGCAATCACTTAATATGATGTTAATTCATGAATAAGTCTACCTAGGACACATAGGGCTTTTCAGCTTGTAACGATCTGAGGCTTAGCACAGGTAAGAAACTCAAGAACAGGAAGCATCAAAATAGTTTCAAGCACGAAAATAATTTGGCATATCGTATTCTTCCCTATTCTTCCGCCTTGGTAACCCTTGCCTACTTACCACCTTATTTCTTATTCTCTCACCTTCCTTATCTCTCCACATAGGAAGTCACAACATAATATAACAACTATGGCTAGCTTATGAGTTTTTGTGCATAAATGACTAAGTTTTTCTACTTTTGTGACTTTTTCACTTTTTGATCTTTTTCATACATCTCACTCACAATGCCTTTTTTTTCACGTATTGTTTCTACTCGTTTGACTGTTATTTTTTAGTTTTTCTTTTGTCTTGCACATATTGGCTAACCTATAATTACTATATCGCATTGCTTCTTCCTATTTCATTATTATTTTTACAAAATCCACCGTGATATATCTACTTAACCACTCAAGCCATCCCCTTTCATAATTTGATGGTCGTCACCATCCTTTTTCATTGGTCGATGATCGTCGATATGCTATTGGATTTTTCCATCGAGACACAATTTGATATTATAAAATAATAGCATTTATAACATAATTTAAAATACTGTTTAAATGTACGATCTTACCTCGACGATAAAACGTAGAAGTATAGTCGATTAATCTGAAGTTGTTTCTTTGCCTCGATCTAAAGCCATACGAGGTCTACCTTGATCTAAATGAATAAATTTAATCAATTTAATAAATATTATATTAAATTTAATCCAAATTCACATTTTTGAAGAATTATGCTTTTGCCTCTAATGTTTTGATTTTTTTACAATTTAGTCCTTAAGCTCGTAAAAGAAAATTCATGCAATTTCACCCCTGCTCAAGCCTAGCCGAATTTCATACAATCTCATAACAGCCCACACATTTCATTATTTCACAAATTACACCATGAATATTTCATATTTTTCAATTAAATCCCTAATTGATAAATTCATCAAAACTCAATTACAAAAAGCTGTTTACCTAACAGCAAGGATCCATTTTCTTCCATAAACATCACAAACAACTAATATACATTCTTGGTAAAGCCTAGACTTTCAATAGTTTTGTAAATTAGTCTCTGGGCTAGCTAGGTTAAACTACAATGACTCCAAAAACATAGAAATCATTAAAAACGAAACCAGAATTCACTTACATGCACCAGGAGACTTGACCGAATGCTTAAGAACCCTAAAATGGTGTATTTCCTCCCCTCAATTTCGTTAAGAAGATGAATGAAGAAGAAATTTGGCTTTGTTTTACTTAATTTGATTTTGTTTATTAAATTACATATATAACCTTTATTATAAACCTTAAAATTCATCTATTTCATGTCCATCTTTTTCCACTCACATTAAAAATGGTCTATTTACCATCCAAGTGCTCAAACATTTATGTTCCATAGCTATTTAGTGCTTTTAGCCTATAGAACTCTAAATTTGCACCTTCTGAAATTTAGTCCTTTTTATTGAATTAAGTATTCAAACGATAAAATTTCTTAACGAAATTTTTATACGATACTAACATGCTATAGAAATTAAAATAATAATAAATTAAATATTTTCATGTCAAATTTGTGGTCCCGAAACCACTGTTCTGACTTCACTGAAAATGGGTTGTTATAGGTTTTGCATGAAAGTTCATCAAGAAGTGTTTTCTACCTCAAAATAGGTACTAATGATTGATAAACAAGGTTTATCTTAGGACTGATCGTATGTTTGAGGATGAAAAGCAGTACTAAAATGTAACCACGTACCTAGAGCCTCTTATAACTTGTTTCAGAATCATGATGTAAACCGCGGATCTTTATCTGAAATAATGGAAACTGGCACCCCGTGCAATCTGACAATCTCAGCAACATATAACTCAGCTAATATATCAAGAGAATAATTTGTACTTACCGGAATAAAATGTGTAGACTTCGTCAAACGATCAACGACAACCCAAATTGCATCTCTCTTCCTCGAAGACAAGGGTAATCTCTATACAAAATCCATAGTGATGGGATCCCAGTTCCACTCCAGTATCATCATTTTCTGTAACAGACTAGAAGGTACCTGATGTTCAACTTTAACTTGTTGAAATACTAAACATCTCGATACAAACTCAGAAATTTCTCGTTTCATACCCGGCCACCAATACATTTGTTTCAAGTCATTGTACATCTTATTGCTACCAGAATGAACAGATAAGCTACCACTATAGGCTTCATGCAAAACCTCTTGGATGACATCCAAATTCCTCAGAACACAAATTTTTCCTTTGAAGTATAAAAAATCATTGGATCTAATCTGAAAATCTGAATCAGAAGTCAACTCACTCTGTTTCTGTTTAGCTAACAACACGTCATCATGTTTCTGAGCCTCGCAAATTTGTTATAATCTTCAACTCACCTAAAATCAAACCATCATCAGATAACATCAATCGCATATTCAACGCTTGTAAAGAAAATAGAGATTTTCTACTAAAAGCATTAGTGACTACATTCGCTTTACTTGGATGATAATCAATAACCAAGTCGTAATCTGTCAATAGCTCAAGCCATCTGTGTTGTCTCAATTCAAATCTTTCTACGATAATAAATAATTCAAAATCTTATGGTCTATAAAGATGTGACATTTTTCGCTGTACAAATGGTGTCGCCAAACCTTCAACGCAAATACAATAGCTACCAGTTCTAAATCGTGCGTCAGGTAATTCCTTTAACGCGACTTTAACTGTCTAGAAGCACAAGCTAGCACTTTACCTTCCTACATCAGAACATAGCCTAAACCATTCAAAGGCGCATCACTGAAAATCATGAACTCTTTACCCAACTTAGGTTGAACTAACACTAGTGCCTCGGTCAACAATGCTTTCAACTGATTGAAACTTTGCTGACATTTCTCAGACCACTCAAATTTAAGATCTTTTTGCAATAATCTTGTCATCGGCGTAGCAATCATCGAAAATCCCTTGACGAATCTTCTGTAATATCCGGCTAGTCCTAGAAAACTTCTAACTTCAGACACATTTCTTGAAGGTTTCCAATTGAAAACAGCTAAAATTTTGCTCGAATCAGCTATGATGCCCTCGACTGATACAACATGTCTGAGAAAATTGACTTCCCAGAGCCAAAATTCACATTTGCTAAACTTGGTAAATAACTGCTTCTCACGCAGGGTTTGTAATACAATTCTCAAATGCTTGGTATGTTCAAACTCATCCCGAGAGTAAATCAAGATATCATCAATGAATACCATGACAAATTGATATAAATACGGTCTAAAAATTTTGTTCATCAAATCCATAAATACTGCAGGTGCATTAGTTAAACCAAAAGGCACCACAAGAAATTTATAATGTCAATGCCTGGTCCTGAACGCAGTTTTCGACGCATCAGAATCTTTAACTCACAACTGATAGTAACCAGAATGAATATCAATCTTTGAAAATATTGTTGCACCTTTCAACTAATCAAAAATATCATCAATTCGTGGTAATTGATACTTATTCTTGATCATAGCTTTGTTGAGCTGGCAGTAGTCAATACATAATCTCATTGATCCGTCATTTTTCTTCACGAATAAAAATGGTGCACCCCAAGGTGAAAAACTTGGTTGAGAAAAACCTGTATCTGTCAACTCTTGAAACTGTGCTTTAAACTCTTTCAACTTAGTAGGAACCATTCTGTAAAGAGCTATTGATATCAGTGATGTTCCTGGTACTAACTCAACGACAAACTAAACCTTTTTGATTGGCGGTAACCAAGGTAACTCTTCTAGAAACACATCTGGATACTCGCAAACCACTGGAATCAATTATAGCTTAAACTCAGAAACTCTAGAATAAAAAATATACACAAGATACGCATCACGGCCTTTTCTCATTAAACATTAAACATACCACTCAAACCATCTGATTCAATTTGAAGCTTTTCACTATTCTGACATTTTAACATAATAAGCTTTCGTCTACAATTCACAATAGCATTATGCAGAGTCAACCAATCCATACCCAAAATCACATCAAACTCATCAAACGATAGTAGTAACAAATAAACCAAAAAGCTATAACCCCGAATCATCAAAGGACAGTTCTTGCAAACCTTATCAACTAGCACCTACTGACCTAGGGGGTTCGATACTTGTACCACGAATTCAGTGGACTAAACAGGTAAATTTCTTACTTGACACTAGATTCGTGCATACTTACGAATGGGTTGATCCTGGATCAGTCAAAGCAATAACATTAGTGTCAAAGATAGAGAAAATACCAGTAATAACATCTGGCCCAGAAACTTCCTCTCGTGCATGGATTGCGTAAGCTCTGGCTGGTGCTCATGTTTTAGATCTGACCACAGAATCTTTTAATCCAATACGACTATTACTCACATTTCTAGGATTACAATGTGGTCTACCTCTCGTGGCAGTATTGCTGGGTCGAATATTCTAAATTTTTTTCTTTCTCAGATACTTTTGAGCAATCTCAATTACAATGCTTTTTTGAACCATATTTGAAACATACATCGTCTTTTACCCTGCACTCACCAAAATGTCAATGTCCACACTATTGACAATCAGGCTTATTATCTTTAACACTGTCTACGCTCGCTACAGACGTAGCTTACGTCTTTAAATCTACATGTTGTTTGCCTCGGTCTCTACCAGGATATCCCACTGAAGTAGTCAAATGGTTATAATGTTCTCTCAATTTCTTCGATGACGACTGATATGACTTTCTCGATAATCTCTTTCTTGACTCTCTAACTTCAAAATCAACTTCCCTCTTCTCTTTGCTAAGCTCCTCGACTTTATGAGCTCGATCAACTAGCACAACAAATTCCTTCAGTTCAAGTATCCCAACTAAAAGCTTTATATCTTCATTTAATCCTTCATAGGATTGTTTACACATAGCAACCACGGTTGGAATACATTCTCGAGCATATTTTCTTAATCTGACAAATTCTCTTTTTTATTCAGACACTGACATTCGGACCTATTTAAGTTCGAGAAATTCTTTACATTTCTGATCAAGGAATCTCTGACTTATATACTTCTTCTGAAATCGGTTTGAAAGAATTCCCAGTCAATATGCTCTCTCAGCACAACCAAAACCAAAGTATTCCACCACTTATGTTGAGTCTTTTAGTAGATATATAGCACATTTTACAGACTCATCCAATGTACAAGATAACTCGTCAAAAAAACTCTGATAGTATTCTCTAAACAAAATTCAGCTCTCCTAGGATCATCATCAACTATAGCTGTAAATTCTTTAGCCCCATACTTTCAAATTTTGTCAACTGGCGATTTATTAACTCAAAAAATTTCCAAACCTTGAGGAACGACAAGGATCGGTTGGAGAACAATTGGGGTGGAGGTCGTTGAGTCACCGAGTTCATTTGTACGAACTCGGTAAATCACTCACTCATCATTTGGAAGAAAGCTTCCTTAGAATCCTTAACTTCTCCTCCCTGGCCCTTAGATATAGGCCTTGAACTACTCGACGCTTCTCCACGAATTAAGGCTTGCACGTTACTTTTGAATTCAACGAAGTCAGCTCGGTTGGAAGTCATTACTATAAGAAAACATTTTCAAACGAGCCAAGAGTTGTCACACTATCATAGGTTATATAATGGCATGTGTTTCTAGACTCACACACAGTATGCACAGTCCAAGAATCGACTAAATCATACCTCTGATATCAATAAATGTAACACCCCTAACCCGTATCCGTCGTCAGAAGAGGGTTATAAAGCATTAACCAAAGTTTACAACTCAAAACTATCAAGTATTCAAAACATTTAAAACATAACATCATTCATAGAAAAATTGATCAATCTCACACATATTGACATGTATACAAGGCCTCGAGGCCCTAGAAGCACATTAGAAACGAATTGGGACTAAATAGAAAATATATAGAATTTTTAGGAAAAAAGTTCAAAATTTTCAAACTGCAGGGGTCACACGGCTGAGACACACGCCCATTTCTCAGACCGTGTGGGCATTCAAAATAGGGACACACAGCCGTGTCCTAGCCCGTGTAACTCTCTGACTTGGGTCACACGCCCGAGTGCCAACCTGTATACCATTCGAAACGGCCTCACACGCCCATGTGTCCGGCCGTGTAACTGCTAGACTTGCAACCCTTCGTAAGCTACACGGGACACACGTCCAAGACACATGCCTGTGTCTTAGGTCGTGTGGACAAGAAATAGGTCATTTTCAAGCCATTTCTTTCACCCAAATTGCGCACACTCATGCAACCAAAAGCACCCAAATCAAGCCTCTAAAATTTATCTAAAATGTGCATAATCAAGATAGACAATATAATACCAATTCATACAACCAATATGCCCTAAGGCACCTCAATTTACATGACATTAAGCATATCCAAACACAAGCATAATCTAGCCATTATCAACTTAACATTTGCAACCTAAATTCCATACCATTTCATTCTACATTTTCCACATTCAAACATACCAAAATGGTCATTCATAACATGTACTCAATTGACCATTCCAACACATACCACTCAAGTACCAAAATGCCAAAAATGTTAACAATCATAAAACCATTTAAACATGCCAACATAACAACCAAACCTTTCACCAAGGATACTATATTTACAAGCCAAATCTATTGGCCATTTCATCCTACAAAAAAAATACCTATACATGCCATTATAACCAAGACTTAAAAATATCAAAGTCTACCGATATAGCTGATGGATAGTGTGATAGATCTCCGACAACTTTGTAACCTGAACGAGCTTTCGATTAACTACAAAACATAGAAAATGAACATAAGGTAAGCATGTTATGCTTAGTAAGTTCGTAATATATAATCTATTCTTGTCAATACATTGCATAATCTTAAAATACATATGTATCGATCCAACATAAGAATAAATTATTCATAAGCTTAAATTATATGAATTCATACTTTTCATTGTCATGAAAACACATACTTCTTACCTTCCATAGTAATAAGGTAAATTGCATCGAAAAATTATACCGAAGCACACACGAAGTAAAATCACGATGGTTGTTACCATCCCATTTCATTGTTGATGGTCGTCACCATCTCTTTCCATAATTTGATAGTCGAAGCCATCCCTTTACATAATTCGATAGCCGAAGCCATCCCTTTTCATAATTCGATAGCCGAAGCCATCCATTTTCATAAATCGATAGCCGAAGCCATCCCTTTTCATAATTCGATAGCTGAAGCCATCCCTTTTCATAATTTGATAGTCGCAGCCATCCATTTTCATAATTTGATGGTCGTCACCATCCCTTTTCATTAGTCGATGATCGTCGATACGCTGTTCGATTTTTCATCGAGACACAATTTGATATTATAAAATAATAACATTTATAGCATAATTTAAAATTCTATTTTAACGTACAAACTTACTTCGATGATAAAACGTAGAAATGGAGTCGGTTAATCCGAAGCTTTTTCTTTGCCTCGATCTAAAGTCGTACAAGGTCTATCTTGATCTAAATGAATAAATTCAATCAATTTAATAATTGTTCTATTCAATTCAATCCAAATTCACATTTTTGAAAAATTATGCTTTTTCCCCTAGTGTTTTAATTTCTTTACAATTTAGTCTTTAAGCTTGTAAAATGAATTTCATGCAATTTCACCCCTACTCAAGCCTAGCTGAATTTCATACAAGCTCATAGCAGCCCACACATTTCACTATTTCATAAATTACAACATGAATATTTCATATTTTTCAATTAAATCCCTAATTGAAAAATTCTTCAAAACTCACTTAACAAATTGTATTCCTTAAAGAGCTTTGTTGTGCTTTCCTTTGTCAATGTTATACTTTTACTTCTTGCACCTAGTATGATTATTAGAAGAACAAGAAATTTGCAACATGATAAAAGAGGGGTTTTTGGGATATAAGGGTTTAAAGTTTTTAAAAATTTTTGGAGAGGATTTGAAGTTCAAGAGGGTTTAAAACTTCAATTAAAAGGTTTTTGTGTCAAAATTTTAGTTTTTTTAGACTTTAAAAAATGGGTTCAAATGAGTTAGAAATCAATGGGTTTCACAATAGGTTGGCTCGACCTTGCAAAAAATTACAGCGATGCCACGACACCCCTTCCAAGATACTAATGTTGGGACATCATGGTTTGATGTCGTGACACACACATATTGAATTTTTTTATTTTGAGGTATATTAGTTCCTATGTCGCGAGACTGCACATCTATTTCGCGACATCGAGTTAATTTTCTCGATTTCTCAAATCTGCATTTGGTGTTGCGACACCTGCTATATTTTGGCCCCTCCTCTTGAATTTCAAAGTGCTTGGAACATACATAACCTAATAATTAAATCCTAATATTAATGAGTCCTGATGTACTTCCCCCCACACTTTAGAGCATACAATGCCCTTACTGTAAAATGATTAAAGTACAAATAAGAAAACTTCCCTAAGAAGGCCAAATCCTTGTTGTTATATTGGCATCGAGATTTGTTTGCTCCAAGCGGACAGAAGGTACCTACAAGAAAATACTATGACCAGAAATATGGAATATGCAATATACTATATAGGAAAAGACATTAATAAATAAAATAAAATAAAATAAAATAGAAAATAAAGTAAAAAATGAAACAAAATTTAGAACAAGAAATATAATTTTTTTTAAATGTTGGGACGATATGTGTTACCACCATAGAAGAACCTTCAGCTGGTTCCTGACACCTTGATCTAACATTTGTTTTTCTGTTGATGTATATGAGCCAACCTCTTTGGTTGATTCTAATGATTTTGTCTTATTTTCGATGGCATGACATCCACATTGTGAGCCATTTAGTGCCAAATTTGAGCCAACCCCAAATTGTTGTTTTGGGTATTGCTGCCTCTCCCTCCCCTCCATGTGGCTTGAGGCTTTGTTTACTTGGTCCTTGTTATCATTTTCATATGATAATGAATCAACCTCTTCGATTGGCACCTTTTCTACTATGGCCAGAAAGTGTATTGACTCTTCTACACTTTCTTTCAATATCAGTTTAAGCTCCATATTAGTGGTTAGTTCATCTTTCATTTCACCTTCACGGTTAGTTCTATTACTATGTCAATTCGATTAGAGACCATTTCAACTATGTTCTACTCATCCTCATGATTTTAAGTTGCAAACTCAGGTTGAATCTCACCATCAATCTTGTCATGGTCATTGATAGTACTAGGGTTCTCATGATCTGAGTTGTGAACGTCAGACATGTCCTCTTTCCTTGGAGGCAGCCTTCAGATATTTCTTTCATTATTTTCATCATTTGTGCCATCATGTTTGACATGTTTGATAAGACCTCAAAGTTGATCGTCCTGGTGATTTCACATGAAAGCATCTCATAAGACTCACAATAAGGCTTGTTTTAATGTTTGGGCATATCATTATCTCCCATTATCTCAAATTCTTCATATACTCTCTCTTCATATATTTCGTCATCAAAAATCATCTCATTGTTGAACCACATGTAATCAGTTTCATTCATATTTAAATTATTCTTTCTGGATTAGTATCTATGGATTAATGATTGACTAAATAGGTGTTCCTCTCCTCTAAGGCATATACTGAAATTAACAAAGAAAAAGAAAGAAGTTAGCAAACTAAATTAAGAAAATTAAAAATACAAATCGTATCTATAATTCAAAAATTTCCTAATTATTCTATTAAAATGTAAAATTTAAAATCAATTTAGGAAGGTTGCCTCCTCGGCAAAGGCGCCAACAACTTAACCGCCTCCAGACATACTGACGTCCAGAGTGTGAATACTATAACTAAAAGATATGAAATCGAGGTATTGTTTGTAAGTATACGAGTCAAGTTGTAATATAGTTTTTACAACAAAGTAAGTGAGTACTCCAAGGATCGTAGTTAAGGGAGGCAAGTACTAAATTAATTCAAACCTAAACGCAGATAGATCTAATTAGTACTTTCAAAAATATATATTATGATAAAAAAATAAAATATTTTTTGTTTTTTATAAATAAGGAAATAAAAAACCTAAAATAAAATACTTTGGAAAAATAATTTATAAATTTAATCAAATCTAGGCATAGGTGATTCGTTCACTTTAGTGATCATAACTAATTCTTATTTCGGGTTTCTAATCAATTAACTAGCCGTTACCCTAGTAGATCTCTCGATCTTCCACTAAACAAATGAGTTAGCAAGAACTACTTATCTCTCAACCTCACAATCAAGACAGTTCGGGGTAAAGGTGTTCACAGATAGGCCATACCAAAATTGGGTTAATTCCCACCTAAATGAATTCATAGGGTCATCAAGCCTAGGGTTTAAGTTCTTCCTCTCCTAAATAGTTGATCCGCTAAGAAAACCCTACAAAATAATCAATTAATCACAGCTCCACTCGATAATCCCCCATAAGAGGATTAGTTAATCACAGAATCAAGAAACACCGTAAACTTGATATAAAATATATGCATAAAGAGTAAAAAAATAGTAGAGTTTAGAGAATCCTATTTTGTATTTAATAATTAAAGAGCTAAAAATCCTCAAGAGTCAATTTCGTCTACAAAGTAAATTCTTTGAAGAACACTAAAAGAAAAGAACTAAAAATAAACCTAAAGCCTAAGAGAAAGAAAAACTGAAAACTAAAATTACAATGAAAACTTAAAGTACGGAAAGTTATCCTTCAACAAGTGTTTTAAGAGCCTATTTATAGAGTTAGGGTTTTCATCATCCTCAGCCCTAGGTCAGCTGACGTTCTTGTGTTTTAATTTCTATTGTGCTGACCTAAACTCCTCTAGCCCATAAGTGCTTCCATACAAGGTTAATGTCGTGAAACCCTAATCCTTGTGTCTTGACATCGAAGGCAATATGCATGGTTCAGGGGTAGCTTTAAGGGTGTGTCACGATATCCCTTGGCTATGTCGTAACACCCAAGGTAATATAGCAATTTTGTCATTCGACTCCCTATGTTGTGACATCAAATTCCCTGTGTTGCAACATAGTGACCAGTTTTGAGTTCTTATGCCTTTGAATGGTCTCCTACACACTTACTAAGTACGTTAGATTCCCTTTAGGCCTCATTCGATCCCTAAGCTCAATAAAAGACTCAAAATGAATTTTTTATTGAATTTAAACTAAACTAAGTAAACATAATTAAAACATACTAAAATTGCTTGTATTCAAACATACTAAAATTGCTTGTATTCAAAGTATGAAAACTAGTTTAATTTGTAACATCAAATTATGACAAGTCATTTCTATGTAGGGTTTTTTTAGTGGATCAACTTTTTGGGATAAGAACTTAAACCTTAAGCCTAGCAACCCTAGGAAGTCATCTAGGTAGGAATTAACCCAAAATTGGTATTATCTATCCATGAACCCCTTACCCCAATCCGATCTGGATTGTGAGGTCGAGAGATAAGTACTTGTCAACTCGTTAGTTTAATGGAAGATCGAGAGATCCTACTAGGGTAGTGACTAGTTCATTCAGTAGAAACATGAAATATAATTCGTTATGACCATAGAAGCAAAGTAATCACCCATGCCTTAGATTTGGTTTATTTATACATTAGTTTATTATGTTAGCTCTATTTTTCATGTTTATTTATTTTCTTATAAAACCCAAACTATTTTCTATTTTATGTCTTCTCGTAACATAATTTATTTACCGTACTAATTAGGTTCATTTATGTTTAGCTTAATATTAATTTATTACTCGCCTCTCTTTGGTATGATCCTCGGAGTACTCACCTACTTTGTTGTAAAAACTATATCACACCCTAATCTTCATACTTACGAAAACTGCCTCAATTTCATATATTTAGTTGCAGTATTCTCACTCTAGACGTTACTACATCTGAAGGTGGTTAGCTTTGGAGTTCAATACAAAGCAAGAACGAATTAGATGAGACCAATTTTATTCGTGGACTTGAAATTTCAATCCATGATGACAACTCCATGTGGAAGATGTTAACAAGCTTAGGCATTACACTTCAAGGACCCCAATCAAACCTACACGCTTAGCCATGTTATCAGAAATTGACTTGTGGTGCATTTTTGGAAGGGATATAGGCATTTTTGGGCCAATATGTCTGCATAACGATTGAATATTTGTCTTTTAGTTTCACAATGCAGTTTGAATCACTTGATCTAGAGTTTTAGAGCTCAAGTTATAACCATCTTAGTGAATACTACGCAGGCAAAATTTTTGGATGGGATTATTACAGAAATTACAAGTTTTGAGCTTTTAATTCGAGTTTAACTCATATTGGATCTAGTTTTTGGCTTAATTTTTATTATATATGAGCCCAATATTGTATTTATTAGATTTTAATATTTTATCATTTATTTATTCCAAAATTTGGATTTTTTAAGTATTTTAAGTTATTTATGATTTTTATGTTTCTTAGTCAACAAGAAATTTTAGTTTAAAACTACTTGTTTATATTAATTGGAGACAATGGTTTTTGTGCATTAATAAAATTTCCAACTCTATGAGTTAGTTTCTTTGTGCAAGATTGCTTTTTCTGTGATTTTTAGAAACAATTTTCTTCTCAATTTTCATCAAGAAGTCATGAGAATTCATTATTCATACTTCAATTTTCCAAGGATTATTTCTTGGAGGGTATTAGAGTCATTAATTATGTTTTTGGGGTTTTATATCTCAATTGGTTCAATTGGACATTTATCCATCTATTTTTTCATGTCTATCTATTTATTTGATTCATCTTTCACTTTTTATTCTATCATTTATTTATTTATTATTTTTAATATTTATTTATTATTCTTAAATTTCTTATTTTAGTTATATTCTTTGTTTTTCTTGTTTTTCTAAATCTATATGGTTTTCTTCTTTTCAAGTCAGATCTGAATCTTTCTTTCTTGAGTTGAACAACTAGAATATTTTCTTCTTCCATTTGCCTCTTATCAATCATCCATATTGGAATCTTATGTGGAAATGTATAAACCAAGAAGATTATATGTTAGAGTATTAATATGGATTAAGGAAAATCATTTTGAGTAGAAAATCATTTCTTGTAACTATGAAAAAAATTTTAGAAAAAAATTTCATACGGAGGGGAGAGTTTAACTTTGACCAACCAATAGAATAAAAGAATGAAAGAAAACATGAGAAAGTTTTCACATTTTCTTCTCATCGTTTGTGTCGTCGACTTCCAATCTAAAGAAGAAGAGGATATAGTTGTAGAAGGCTTTGCATGTAGTTACTATCGTAAAAAGCCAAGTCTGGTAGTAGAGAAATAAGGAACTGCTACTAGGACGATGGAGGCTTTAGAGAGTTTGACAAGCTAAGCTACCAATAATAAGGAAGGAAGGTGAGATTCTATACTCCAACACAATTGGTATGATCTTTGTTGGATTAGTATGACATGTATGCATGGTAATGTGAGTATTAGCCAATGGATGTCAGTATGCATGAAATGATCACTGTATGATTTAGGGGTATGATGTACTCCATGTTATTATGTTTTATGACAATACTTACATGTTTTGCATGATAACCGTGAGGAAAACTATTAAGGGGATAGAAGAAGTTAGGAAGGGAAAATGGGAGTGACCCTATTAGATACTGCCATGGGCGAAGCTCCGGGCCTTATGGAAGGAACACTGCAGTCTTCGAGCATCAATATTTGGTGGTATAAAAGAGGTAATGGGAGAAGGATTCAAGAAATGAGAATCATGAAAGGTGTTTACCGTGATGGCAGTATCGACTTGTCCTTCGAGGTAAGACGGTGATGACAATATATGGCGTAAGACCATGGATAAAAGATGCTATGGCAGTCTAGTATGAGGTACGTAACATAAAACCATGGATGAAAGATGTCATGACAGCATTGTACAAGGTATAAGGTATACTATATATGATGTCAGACCATAGATGAAAGATGTTATGGCAAATAGGTATAATGAGCAAGACCATGGATGAAAGACTCCATGGCATCATATAATAATGCGTCGGGATGGAGAATGGGTGTAAAACCATGGGTGAGAGACTCCATGGTATCCAAAGAGATAGTTCACTTGGATAGTAAACACATAATAGATAGTCTGCTGGGACAGCAAACACAGAATAAACTGTCTGCTTGGACAGTAAATACAAAACAGAGAGTCTATTGGGACAGTAAACATAGAACAGATATTCTGCCGGGACACTAAACACGAGTTGGTCTGCTAGGACAGGAATATGTGATAAGAAGGGTGTAAGACCTTAGTTTGACTAAGACAACTGAAAGAGTCTATCAGAACAATAAACATGGGGTTAGGTTGAGTAAAACCATAGGTGTATGACACTGGGGTATCACGGGTAGTCCGCCATAATGGTAAAAGCGGAGAAGTCCCCCAAGATATAAGTCATGGGAATCCCAATAGAGAAGTTTGCCATTTAGGAGGTACACCAAGAACTGAATCTGTAAGAGCAGCATGACTGGTGCCATAAGTCACAAGTATAGATGAGTGAAGAGTGATCGAAAGGCGTAGACCACAGGGACAATAGGGGTACTCACTGAAGGTAATATTGAATGGGGCCATGAGCACGTCAAATGAGTTTGTTAAGGAAAACTTGAGGAAGAGTTAGTCGTCGGGTACTATCTGACAGCATAAAGATGTCATAAAAGGATAACCAAAAGTGGGGAAAGTCTTATAGGGTCATTATACGAATATGAAATCACAAGGAATGGGAAGTTTACATATTCGCTAAGTATCACAAGCAAGATGGTTGATAAGAATTACTAAAAAATGGGGTTTTACCCCAAAGAAAGGTTCAAGTACATGTTGAATCACAAAAAGGACATAGTAATGGTAACATGATAAGAATTCCCTTATTCGGACGAACCATCCGATAGACTACCATTATAGTACAGGAAATGCTAGGCACTGGCTATACCAAGAAATTCGTCATGCTCCCAACTATACATATGGAGTTTTAAATTTATGTTTCATTTATTGTCTCATGAACTAGAGAATTTGTATGAAATTACTGAATGTTAACTCACTAAGTTCATCTAAACTTATGTTTCATTTATTCGTCACTTGTTTCATGCATATAAAGGGACACCTTTTAAGGTCACACCTCAAGGATTTATTAAGTATAATCATAGCAAAGTACTAAGTCTCATTAAGCTGTAAGAATTGTCTCAGTCTCTTCAGATGGAATGGTGACATGAGCCTAGTACATATATGGAATAATAATAATTTTAATGTTTAAAATGAGAAGTTATTATTTCTTATGAAATTGAGTAACGATGGAATAACCGATAAGGGTATATAATTTATCTAGGGTTGCAAATAATCGGCTAGGAATCTTATTTAGAAATTTGGGTCATTGTGACACTTAGTATCTAAATTCGATGATCCGATCGGGTTGGATATAGGGTGTTACAATTTAATAGTATTAGAGCTTCAATTTAGCTAATCCTCTAGACGTATGAAGTTGGAAGACAATGCCTATATACATGATAAAGTGGCTCTGGCTTAGTCATTTAGGTCATTACATAAGATTAATGTGTATTACGAAAACTAGATGCACTGTTACGAACTATAGAAACTACTATTGGGCATACGATGGCCAAAAGAAGAAATGCAAGGAAAAACACGAAGGAATTAAAAACAGTAAATTTTATTATAAACTAGAAGGTAAATGCAAAGTATGTAAGCCATTTAGTTCTCCCCTGGACCAGACTCTTCTGGAAAGGTAGGGTCGGTTGCTTCTGCGTCCTAATGATAAAAGAGACTTCTAGATTCCATCCTATAGTACCCCTCTCCCATCTCCATCACTAGATATGGTTAGGGGATACTACGACAATAAGTAGACAAGAATTTGCAATTCCAAACAAAATTTCATTTAAAAGATAATAATAACAAGTAATTAATCAATAATCATGTCACTCATACAAAACGAGACTTAAATTTAGCCAACGAAACACTAAGATCAATTTAGGAATAGTTAAGGACTAATTCGAATCAAATCATGAAATCATGATAAAAATAGGAAACAGAGGTTACATGGACCTATTAAAGGCCAAGGCCGTGTAGAGTTGAACCACACAACTGTGTCCCCAAACAACGTGACATGACTCAAACCATATACGATGCGTCACACGGCTGTGTCGCCAGGTTGTGTAACTAACTATAATCGTGAGAACTAAATTACGATAAAAAACAAATAAAGCACACGGCCGTGTCACATGCCCATGTGAAACACACGATCGTGTGTCAAACTGTGTAGCATCTCGTATGTGACTAAATGTACCTTCAAATGCAAGACTACCAAAATATGTTTACTTGGGCCACAAGCAAACCATTCACCAACATTTTACCTACTCAAAACACCCCAAAAATGTACTAAAAACATGTCATCAACCTATTTCTAACCAATATGCCAAAGGCACCATCATAGAAACAATTTCATACCAACATTGAAATTCATTTCCTATCAGGCTTCTACTTGCCACAACAATGCCATAACAAATGCTAAATGACATCAAATTTTTATATGCTAGGTATCCATATTTGCCTATTCTTGTACATAGCAATACACTAAACCACCTATTCAAATAAAACATTTTAAAACCAACAATCAAACTACCGTACCATCATCCAATATCCAATGACTAAAACATATGCATTTCTAACTTTCAACCATTTCTTTTATCAGACAAATGACCTCCTAAAAACAATACCAAACATTATATCCATTCATACTAAATTAGCTATAACCAACCACATCATTTGCCATCAACCATTAACTTAAACATATTTATATATATGCAATCCCAAATTATGCCATATAAGTTAATGCTAATTAGGAACTACAAAAAAAACTCCTATTTAATGCCACATATCCCAAAATAAACATTTCAAAGTCTACCAAAAGATATTTGGAAAGTCTGATCCTCGATTTGATATGATTGTTTGGTTCTACAAAACAAGACCTACAAGAAAACATAAAAAAAACACGAGTAAGCCTCATCAGAGCTTAGTAAGTTCATAGATTGAAACAATTAAACTAACCAGAGAAATATAGCATAACATTTCATAATAACTTTAGTAATTGCTAATCCTGTCAACCACATTCACTCAATAAACGACTTCTATATCCACAGATTTGCATAATCAGATCAACTGAATGAATTCATTCCATACCCAATCATGATATAAAATCAGAAATCATGTAAACATTTATATAAATAACTATAAATTCATTATAACCAATATATTTTAACTCATTGAACTAAAACAAACAGATACAGAAACACGGTTATCCACCTAGAACACGCCAGAGTGCTCAACCGAGCTAATCCAACCAAGAACATACCTAGGCACCAAGTGCCAAGCCCGTGGCTTCACATCTACCCCTAGAAGCACGCAAAAACCATTAGAAATATAACTCGAAAGTCTACAGTAAAGGTTGGACCCGGCACATTCAGTGTATCATAACAAGTTAAGAATCACCATCTCATCACAAATCAATCCCATAGAGTGCATAAAATAAACTATTGGCATGCCAATTGTATCCTATCCTACGTTCATCCAGGCTTGATACACCAAATACATTACAGTTCAATTACATTTCTCACCTTGATTCAATTTGATACAATTTAGTTATATATACACATATTCAAGAAATCACAAATCATAAGTCGATATTGTATTAAAAGTTATACTAGATTAAACTATATGAACTTACCAGGGTTGTGCTACAAAGATAGAAAAATTTAGGGACTAATCAGCAACTTTCCCTTTTTCACGATTATCTATTGGTTCTTGATCTATAAAGTAGTTTATTTCAATTTATTAGCTTCAACGTCATGTAATATTCAATTTAATGCATATGCCTTCCTATTTATAATTTTTTTCACAATTTCCCTAAACGTTTATACTTTATTCAATTTGATCCCAAAGACCAAAACAAGATTATTTCCACAATTAAACCTTATACACATTGAATCGAACTCATAACCACCCCAAATCAGTCCTCACATGCTAAAATTTCACAAGAAAAACATGTTATATTTATTTTATTTTCACTTACAATTATACAAAATTGCTTTTTCAAAATAGCTCAAACTAAACACCAAGACTCAAACTCAAGCATAAGCATTAAGACAACTTCAAGAACATCAATGCCAAGTTTTCTAAACTTGAAATTTTCATAAAAGAGTCCCTAAACTAGCTAGATTTCATTATAATGATCTCTACAATGTAAAATTCATGAAAAATGGATCACAAACACACTTACATGCAAAGAAACTAGCAAGAATAAAGCTTGCTTTCTCCCAAACAATGGTGTTTCGATTCAACTCACAAGAAAAAAAATGAAGATGATTAATTATTTTATCTTTTCTTTTGTTTGTTATTTTTAATCTAAACTAAACATACATACTGTCCACTAAATAAAGGATGGTTCAATTTCCATATTAGACCATATAAATATATTTTTATAATCAATTGCAATATTAAACACTTAACAATTGACATTTTCAACTTTTATGATTTAATCCTTTTTCTTTAATTGACTAAACAAACAATAAAATTGTTGGACCAAAATTTAATATGACAATCAAATAACATCATAAATATTGAATAATTAATATTTACCAATTCACACGTCGAAATTATGGTTCCAAAACCACTATTTCTGACACCACTAGAAAATGATTGTTACAACTCTCCCCCTAAGGAAATTTCGTAATTGAAATTGTTACTTGAGAAAAACTTTTGGTATTGTGACTTCATCAATTCCTCGGTTTCTCAAGTAGTTTCCTCCTTACCATGTCGATACCAAAGAACTTTTACTAATGGTACTTGTTTACTTCAAATTTATTTTACCTCGCAAGCTAAAATCATTGTCGACTCCTAAGGACACGACGGATCAGGCTGTAATTCAACCTCACTAGGAGAAATAACATGTGAAGGATCCGACCTATACTGTCTCAACATCGAAACACGAAAAAAGTTGTGAGTCTTTTCATGTTCAGGAGGTACAACTAATGTTTAAGCTATAGGACCAATTCTTTCAATAATCTCATACTTTGGACTAGGTTTCCCTTTTCTTTCGAACTGCAACACCTTTTTCCACGGTGAAACCTTAAAAACACTTTATCGCCTCTAGTAAATTCCATATCTTTTCCTTTCAAGTCTGCGTACGATTTTTTGGCAATCCAATGCCACTTTTAAACAATCTCAAATAACACAAACTTTATCTTCAGTTTCTCAAATTAAATCTTTCCCAACCAATTTACTTTCGCTCAATTTAGACCAGTATAGGGGAGTTCTACATATTCGTACATATAAAACTTCACACGGTGCCATTTTAATACTAGACTGATAGTTGTTATTATAAGTAACTTCGACCAACGACAAATATTTTTCCCAGCTACCCTCAAGCTCAAGAATAAAACACCGTAACATATCTTCCAGAATCTGCATTACTCGCTCTGACTGTCTATTTAACTGCAGATGAAGTGTTGTACTGAAATAAAGTTTAGTAACCAGAGCCTCGTGAAGTTTACCCCAAAATCTAGAGGTGACTCTTGGGTCTTGATCAGAGCTAGTAGATAATGGCACTCCGTGCAATCTGACAATCTCAAACACATACAACTCATCTAGCATCTAAAGTGACTAATATGTTTTCACTGGAATAAAATGAGTCGATTTTGTCAATCTGTCAACATAAACCCAAATTGAGTCTTTCTTTCCCGGTGACATAGGCAACCCAGATACGAAATCCATCATAACTCACTCCCATTTCTACTTAGGAATCATAACATGCTACAACAACCCAGACGATACCTGGTGCTCGGCATTCACTTGCTGGCAAAATAAACATTTAGCTACAAACTATAAAATTTCTCGTTTCATTCCCAGCCACTAGTACACCTGTATTAAATCACAAAACATTTTGGTACTACTCGATTGAATTGAGTACGTACTATTGTGGGACTCTAACAAGATGCCCTGTTTCAATTATAGATCATTCGGAACACATAATCTGTTGTGAAAGTATAACATACCATCAACACCAACATCAAACTCTGCGAACTGATCACTTTGAATCTGTTCTCGTTTAGCTAACAATTTTGAGTCATCATCTTGCAACTCCTGAATTCTCTGAATAAACATCGGTTTAGCTTTCAATTTAACTATAATGAAAACATCACGACTCAAAGTCAACTAAGTGTTCAATGCTCTCAAGGAAAATAATGATTTCTGAATTAACGTGTCAGTAACAACAATAGCCTTTCCAAGGTGATAATCAATTTCTAGATCATCATCTTTCAATAACTCGAGCCACCATCGTTGTCTCAAATTCAATTTTTTGTGAGTAATTAAATATTTTCAGCTTTTTTTAATTAGTATATATGTGACATTTCTCAACATACAAGTAATGTTGCCAAATCTTCAGAGCGAAAACAATTGTAGCCAGCTCCAAGTCATGACTCAGGTAATTTCTCTCATATAGTTTTAGTTGTTGGGAAGCATAAACTATAAATTTTTCGTCTAACATTAACATGCAACCTATCCCACTAAGTGACGCAACACTATAAACAACAAATTCTTTCCCGAATTCAGGCTGATTCAACATAGGAGTTTCTGTTAATAGAACATTTATCTGATCAAAACTCTATAGGCACTTATCTAACCAAACAAACTCAACATTTTTTTGAAGCAATTTCGTCATCGGTAGAGCAACTATTGAAAAATTTCTAACAAATCGCCTGTAATAACCAGTTAAACCCAAAAAAACTACACTCCTTAGAGTCATATTTCAGAGCTTTCCAATTAAAAATAGTAGAGACCTTACGCGAATCCACACTTACATGACCAAGAAAGTCGACCTCGCTAAGCAAGAACTCACACTTACTAAATTTTGCATACAATTGTTTCTCACGCAACATCTCTAATTCAATTCTCAAATGCTAAGCATGCTTGAATTCTATTTTAGAATATATTAGTATTTCATCAATAAACACAACCACAAATTTATCCTAATGAGGTTTAAATGCCCGATTCATCAAATCTATAAAAGTAGCAGGGGCACTGGTTAATATTAACAGTATTACCAGAAAATCATAATGGCTATAACGAATTTGGAAAGAAGCTTTTGGCACATCACAATCTTTAACTCGCAACTGATCATAATCAAATCTGAGGTCTATCTTCAAGAACACTGTCGCGCCTTTCAACTGGTCAAAAAGATTGTCAATATGAGGTAAAAAAATATTTATTCTTTATAGTGACTTTATTCAATTTTAAGTAGTCAATACATAATCTCATCGACCCATATTTCTTTTTTATGAATAACATAGGTGCACCCTAGGGAGATACAATTGGACGAATAAAACCTGTATCTGACAGTTCTTGAAACTGTGCTTTATGTTCTTTTAGCTCAGTTGGCGTCATTCTATACGGTGAAATTGATATCCGGGCAGTCCCAGATATCAAGTCAATTACAAACTCAACTTCTCGCTTAGGCAGTAATCCTAGTAATTCTTCAGGAAATGCATCAGTGGACTTGTAACAACTGACATCTGTTCAATCTTTGATTCTGACTCTTGAGTGTCAAGTATATATGCCAGAAATGCTTCATAGCATTTTCGAATCAGTTTCTGTGCAAAAATTGCTAAAATAACTCTAGTAACACTATTTAATATATCGAACTCAACTGTAATTACCTCACCAGTCTAACATATCAGATTAATCCATTTCAGCCTACAATTCACTACAGCATCGTTTAATGTCAACCAATCCATTCCAAGAGTAATGTCAAATTCGTGAAATGGCAACAATATCAAATCAGTAGGAAAGTCACAGCCCTATATTCTCAGTGGACACTTTCGACAAATAAGATTAAGTAATACACTTTGACCTAGTGGATTAGTAACCTGATACCAAATTCGGTTGACTCAACCGGTAAATTCTTATATGTTACTAATGCAGTGCAAATATATAAATGAGTTGACCCAGAGGTCAATCAGTGCATACACAGTAACATCAAAGAGACAGAATGTACCAATAATAACGTCAGATGCAGTAGCTTCCTCCCTAGTTTGTATCGCATATGCTCGAGCAGGCAATCTGGCTTTAGATTTAATAGTTTTACCCTTGGCGCCATTACGATTGGCTCTGGTATTACTGCTTTAACTAGGACATCAACACTTTTGAGGCATAGACAACTATTTTACGCTTTGCTTAGCAGTCTTTCCAGCTTTCCTCGGACAATTTCTCATGAAATGATCCGTCAATCTGCATTTATAACATGCAGCTAACTTAGTTTTGCATTCACCAGCATTTAGTTTTCCCCAATGTTCACATACACGTTGCGGAACATTACGGACACTACCAACACTATTCACAAGTACTGACTGAAACCTCAAATCATTCTGATTCGATTTATTTTACCCAAAGACCTAGTTGGAGAAGGAAACCAACTAAAAGCCTCTTATGATTTCTTTGTCAAATGAGCTAAAATGATTTGGATTAACTTCGTTTAGTGAATTCTTAAGCTTTGCTTTCATTTTATTTTTCGTTATTGTAGATTTCTTCAATCCTTTGAGCTCGATCAAATAACACATCAAATTCACGCATTTCCATCGCACCACCTAGTATTTTAATCTAGTTATTCAGCCCATCTTCAAACTGAATACACATTTCTTCTTCGGTCGGTACTATTTCACGAGCATATTTACTGAGTTGCACAAATTCTCACTCGTACTCAGTAACAGACTTATTCCCCTATTTCAGTTCAAGGAATTCTTTCTTTTTCTTTTCCAAATATCGTTTGCTAACATATTTCTTTCTAAACTTAGTTTTGAAGAAATCCAAGTAAATACGATCGCTTCGTACCACAGTTGTTAATGTTGACCACCAGTGATAAATTTCATCTTTAAGTAAAGACACCACACATCTAACATATCATCAGGTGAACAAGCTATTTCATTAAAAACTATCTGCGAATTTTCGAGCCAGTACTCAGCCTTAGATGGATCATCATCTATTTTACCTCTAAATTCTTCGGTACCACACTTTTTTTATTTTTTCGATCGAGGGCCAATGAACTGAATCAGTCGTTTGAGGACACGGGGATGCAACAGAATGCACAATAGGGGTGGAGGTTGTTGAGTAGCCAGATTAGATTGCATAAACTCTGTAAACCATTGACTCATCATGCTGAAAAGGGAATTTTTAGCTGCACTTTCATACATTAGCGAAACAGGAAGACTATGACACACTTCCTACTTGAAAGTTGAGACATTACTGTCTACCTTATCATTTGCAGCATGATTGGTTTATGCCAGCATCTTTTAATCTATAAAAAAAGGGTTAGATTGGATCAAGTAACATCACACTATCACAGGTTTATATGGCATGTAATTTCTAGACTCTAGACACGCCATGTTCATTCTGAGAATAGACTAAACCATATCTCTGATACCCCTAAATGTAACACACCTCGCCTATCATCGTCACTGAATTAGGGTTACGGGATGCTACAATAATTAATGAGACAAGAATTTTCACTTCCGAACAAAATGTCATTTAAAAATTATAATAACAAGTAATTAATCAATAACCATGTCATTCATACAAAAAAGGGACTTAAATTGAGCCTATGAAATTCTAAGATCAGTTTAGGAATAATCAAGGACTAATTCAAATCAAGTCATGAAACATGGGTCACAAGGTCATGTGGCCAGGTCATGTGAAAGGCCGAGGCCATGTGGAGTTGAACCATACCTCATTAAGCTGTAATAACTGTTCGAATCTCTTCAGATGGAATGGTGACACGAGCCTAGTAGATGTATGGAATAGTAATTATTTCAATGTTTAAAATGAGAATTTATTATTATTACTTATGAAATTCAGTAATGGTGGTATAACGAATAAGGGTATAGAATTTGCTTAGTGTAACACCCCGAACCCGAGACCGTCGCCGGAGTCGAACACGAGGTGTTAACAGACTTCAAACCACTTATTAAAATTTTTCCAGACAAGCTGTCAATCTGCGTACTAGTGGCTTTAAAAATCATATCTTGAGTTCTGGAACTCGAAATCCAGTTTCGTGAATTTTCCCTGAAACTAGACTCATATTCCCATCTACATATTTTTTTCTAGAATTTTTGGTCGGGCCAATTAGTACATTTTATTAGTCAAATTCTCCCATGTTACTGGGGTCGACTACGCTGACCTTTACGTATTACAACCAAGATATCTCCCTGTACAGAGCTTCAATACTGATGGCGTTTGTTTCTATAGAAACTAGACTAAGATAGGAATCTATACATATATGGTATGACTCCTAATTATCTCTGGTTAATTTATAATGAATTTCCAAAGTCGGAGCAGGGAATCCAGAAACCGTTCTGGCCCTGTCCCACGAGAACCTGATTATCTCTTAACATACTGTCCATATGATCTTTTTGTTACTTCTATATGAAAATAGACTCATCGAACTTCGATTAAATAATTTATTCATCAATTAATTCCACTCCTACTATTTTTAGTGATTTTTCGATCTCACGTCACTGCTGCTGCCAGCATCTGTTACGAAAGCAACTATGCCTATTTCGTGATTTCTCCTTGATCTAACTAGTAGTTCATCATACATATCACCAATTATGATCATGACTAGCCATGCCAAAGGCTAGTCATTGTCAAACTTCCCCCTACTACACTATTGCCATATCATGAATTTTAACACCAAAATAATCAACCATGACGTATGGCATAAAAAGGTCGAATTATCAAGATTTGCGACCTAACGTTATGAATCCAAACCCAACCGAACATTTATGCCATTTTCGCATGGCTAAAAGATTACATACCAAAGTTCAAACACAACATAATAGCCTATACATGCCAAAATGTTCTCCTAAGCCAACTAAGAAGAAAGTACCAAAACTTGCTATCCGGTGTGATGACTTCGATGACGGCCCGACCACGCAAAAGGAGATGAGTCCAAGAAACCTAGAATAGGTGACAAGGAAACACCGAGTGAGTTTATAACTCAGTAAGTCATAAGCAATACACTACCATCCATTAATAACATTATCACAAGAGGAAACAAAATGGAACGAGGCTAGTTACTCCATCCATACCGAACCATACCATAGTTCCTCCGACCTATCGGTTCAATCTCATTCCAAATCATGCATTCACATTCCATATACTCATCAATAGAATATTCGAGGCATTTTCATAAATCATTTTATTTTCGTTACAATCATACAACTAAACGGCCTTTCACCCATTCCACGATAAATCTTATGTACGTGACTTCAAGTATATTCGTCACATGGGTTCAAACTTACCAAGCTCAACTCCAAATATAGACATAGCACCTATTAGCCATGAGCTCAATATACTTACCCGATCCGCTGTCCGTGATCGACTCAATAGTGTCGCACACTTAGTGTCCATAATGATTCAAGAACATATTAAGTCCGCACACTCAGTGCTATATAATCAGCTCGCACACCTAGTGCTACATAATCAAACTCGCACACTTAGTGCTACATAGTCAAACTCGCACACTTAGTGCTACATAATCAAACTCGCACACTTAGTGCTACATAGTCAATTCGCACACTTAGTGCTGCACAATTTAAACCCGCACTCTTAGCGCCAATCTCATGGTCATACTTGTTTATACCCTCACATTTAGTGCCGAGATCAACAACTCAATACATCTCACCTCTTTTCTTTTCATTCAACACTTTCATCATCACATACGTACATGCATATATATATTTATTCATTCCATTCAGCATCATTACATAGACGTTATGACCATTTGAATTAATACCAACTATATGCTTAATGACTTACTTTATGTTGGGTAAAATAATTCCGAGTCGGCTACTCGATGACCTTCAATTTCCCCTTGTTGGACGCCTCTCCTTTAGGTTCTTGAGCTTAAATAATACAAATAAGAGTATTCAATATTTAACCCAATAACATGAATTTATTTATCACATTCGGCAATCACATATCATTAAATTTTCAAACCAAAATGTCATTATATGACCACATATACACATATCCATATACTTAAGCTCAATAATTATAATGTAATATCATGTACCCACTTTAAGTATATTGCCGAATATACTTAATCATACATACACCTAACCAAAACAATTTCCTAAAATCTTTATATCATTTATACACTAAGCCGAATACTCTCACCAAGTTCACCTATATTCTTCAACAATTCCTTCATTGATCAAACACATATTCGGCTAAAGAAATGGCAATTTTAGCAACCTTCGATTTAGTACTTAACTTTTACCACATATCAAATAACTCATTTCCTTACTCATGTGACCACGTATATTCGGTCATGCATACACACATAAAATCAATTTGGAGACTCTATCAATCCAACATACATTCGGCACCTTCATCCACCATTCTACCAAGCATGTAATATTCAAACACAACCAAACTCACATTCGGCCCTAGCTCATAACAAGGTAGCCGATTCTTTTTATAGTTCAAACACTCCTCTATCATCATTCACCTAACTTTAACATGAAACAACAAAACTCACCATTTCTCATCCAAATAACATGAACAACAACCATTTCTTGAACACTTTCTCATGACCGATTGCTCATGTTACCAACAAGATTCAAGATTTGAACATGGGCTATTTAGAACTCAAGTCAATTACTAAAACATGCATGCATCTCAAGAACAACATCAAACATACCTTAGTCTAGCAAACCACCATAGCCGATTTTCTCAAGCTTTTCCCCTTCCTTTCTTTCCTCTATTCGGCCAAAGATGTTCAAGAATGAACACTTTTTTTTTGTTTTCTTTCTTCAATTCACGGCAACAAGGGGGTATGGATGAGACCATATTATTTTTTTTTCATCACCCTTCCTTTCATTATTTAATCACCATGCTCATTATTTTATTTTTCTTAACATACATCACTAGCATAACATGTTGGAGACATGTTTCCACCCATAGCATGGCCGGCCACTATGCTTTAGTTTGGCTAATTTGACATGCAAGGACAACACTTTCCCACTTTAATACTATTTGGTCCTTACTTATTTACCTATCATAATTTTCCAAGTCTTTCAACTAGATCCTTTCAAGCAAAATTCACATTCCTAATATAAAATTAAAACATCAAATTTTTGTACAAGTACTATCACACATATAAGATATGCAAATAAAATTTTAACTAAATTTTATGACTCGGTTTTGTGGTCCCGAAACCACATTCCGACTAGGGTCGAATTAGGGCTGTCACAACTCTCCCCCACTTAAGAAATTTTCGTCCCCGAAAATCTTACCGGTAAATAGGTTTGGGTATCGTTCTTTCATCGAGCTCTCAGTTTCCCAAGTAGCTTCCTCGATCTCGTGTTTGAGCCATAACACCTTCACTAACGGAACCCTTTTGTTTCGCAACTCCTTCACTTCACGAGCTAGGATACGCATCGGTTCTTCTTCATAACTCATATCGGCTTGAATTTCAACCTCTGATAGGCTAATTATGTGCGATGGATCAGATCGATAGCGTCGAAGCATCGAAACATGAAAGACGTCGTGAATCTTTTCAAGCTCAGGGGGCAAAATTAATCGGTATGCAACTGGTCCAGCTCGTTCGGATACTTCGTACGGGCCGATGAATCTCGGACTCAATTTGCCCTTACGACCAAATCTAAGCACCTTCTTCCAGGGTGAAACTTTGAGAAATACTTTATCTCCAACCTGATATTCAATGTCTTTTCTTTTCAAATCCGCATACGACTTTTGACGATCCGAAGCGGCTTTCAAACTTTCGCGAATTACTCGGACTTTCTGCTCGGCATCCTTAATCAAATCAACCCCAAAGATTTTACTTTCACTAAGTTCAGTCCAAAATAATGGGGTACGGCACTTGCGACCGTATAAAGCCTCGTAAGGTGCCATCTTAATGCTTGATTGAAAGCTATTGTTATAAGCAAATTCAATCAAAGGCAAATATCTTTCCCATGAACCACAGAACTCTAAGACGCAACATCTCAACATATCCTCGAGTATCTGAATTGTTCGTTCAGATTGACCATCGGTTTGGGGGTGAAAAGCAGTGCTAAAATGCAGCTTGGTACCCAAAGCTTCTTGCAATTTCTTCCAAAATCGCGATGTAAATCTTGGGTCTCTATCTGACACAATAGAAATAGGTACTCCATGTAATCTCACAATCTGAGAAACGTACAATTCAGCTAGTTTATCCAATGAAAAATCCGTACGCACGGGGATAAAGTGAGCCGACTTAGTCAGTCGATCGACAACAACCCAAATCGCATCCTTCTTACTTGCTGACAATGGCAGCCCGGACACAAAGTCCATTGTGACTCGATCCCATTTCCACTCGGGTATCATGATCGGCTGAAGTAATCCTGAAGGCACTTGATGTTCTGCTTTCACTTGTTGACATATTAAGCATCTCGAAACAAAGTCAGAGATGTCTCGTTTCATACCATGCCACCAAAACTGACGTTTCAGATCGTTGTACATTTTAGTACTACCCGGGTGGATAGACATTCGGCCACTATGAGCCTCATTCAAAATCATCGAAATAAGTTTCGAATTCCTTGGAACACACAAACGACTTCTAAACCTCAAACAATCATCATCATCCATTCGAAACTCCGATTCCTTGTTCAGAACACACTCAGCCCGTTTTGCAACCAATTCATCATCAACTTTCTGGGCTTCACGAATTTGATGAATCAACAATGGTTTGGCTTTTAATTCAGCTACTAACACATTGTCGGGTAGAACAGACAAGTGCACATTCATCGCTCGTAAAGCAAACAGCGATTTCCGGCTTAAGGCGTCCGCAACCACATTAGCCTTTCCCGGGTGGTAATCAATGACAAGTTCGTAATCTTTCAACAACTCAAGCCAACGTCTTTGTCGCAGATTTAAGTCTCTTTGAGTCATCAAATATTTGAGACTTTTGTGATCCGAAAATACATGGCACTTCTCACCAAACAAATAATGTCGCCATATTTTTAAAGCAAATACGATGGCAGCTAGTTCGAGATCATGGGTCGGATAATTTCTCTCGTGTGGCTTCAATTGTCTCGACGCATAGGCCACAACTCGGCCTTCTTGCATCAATACGCAACCCAACCCGAGTAGGGATGCGTCAATATAAATGACAAACTCTTTGCCTGATTCGGGTTGCACTAAAATTGGAGCTTCAGTTAAATGAGTTTTCAGTTGATCGAAGCCTTTCTGACATTTCTCCGTCCATTCGAACTTAGCATCCTTTTGAAGTAGCTTCGTCATTGGTGTGGCTATCATCGAGAAACCTTTGACAAATCGTCGGTAATAACCGGCGAGTCCCAAAAAGCTCCGAACCTCAGTAATATTTCTCGGAGGTTTCCAGTTAAGTATGGCTGAGATTTTGTTCGGGTCAACTCGAATACCCGATGCGGATACCACATGACCCAAGAAGCTAACCTCTCTTAACCAGAACTCACACTTACTGAACTTAGCATATAACTTCTTATCCCGCAAAACTTGCAACACTAATCTCAAGTGTTCAGCATGTTCGATCTCATCTCTTGAATAGACCAAGATGTCATCAATGAACACAACTACGAACCGATCCAAATATGGTCTGAAGATCCGATTCATCAAATCCATAAATACCGCAGGGGCATTAGTGAGCCCAAACGGCATCACTAAGAACTCGTAGTGACCGTACCTCGTTCTAAAAGCAGTTTTGGGTATGTCCGAATCTCGAATTCGCAACTGATAATAGCCCGATCTCAAATCTATTTTTGAGAACACTGAGGCTCCCCTTAGTTGGTCGAACAAATCATCGATGCGCGGCAACGGATATTTGTTCTTTACCGTCACTTTATTCAGTTGACGATAGTCAATGCACAACCTCATGGTTCCGTCCTTCTTTTTCACAAACAATACTGGTGCAACTTGGTCGAGAAACTTGGTCGAGCGAAACCTCTATCCGTCAATTCTTGCAACTGAGCTTTCAACTCCTTTAACTCGGTTAGTGCCATACGATACGGAGCTATCGAAATTGGCGTAGTTCCAGGTACAAGCTCAATACCAAATTCTATCTCCCGAACAGGTGGCAAACCCGGTAACTCTTCAGGAAAAACATCCGGGTATTCACAAACCACCGGCACAGATTCGGGTTTCTTTTCTAACTCTTTGTCATCAAGTACATACGCAAGGTATGCTTCGCACCCTTTTCTCACATATTTCTGGGCCAACATTGCTGATATTACAGCTGGCAACCCCTTCAAATCCGTAGACTCAACTCGGATTACCTCGTTATTTGCGCACTTCAAATCAATAGTCTTGCTTTTGCAATTTACAACCGCATCATGCGCTGTCAGCCAATCCAAACCAAGAATAACATCAAATTCATCAAAGGCAAAAGCATCAAGTCCGCCGGGAAACAAGAACCTCGAATTACTAGGGGACATCTCTTACACACTTTGTCGACGAGCACGTAACGACCCAAGGGATTTGACACCCGAATTACGAACTCAGTAGACTCAACAGGTAGAGTCTTACTGGATGCTAAGGTTTCACATACATATGAATAAGTAGAGCCAGGGTCAATCAGTGCAATCACATTAGTATCAAAGAGAGTGAAGGTACCAGTGATGACGTCAGGGGAGGATGCCTCCTCTCGTGCGCGAATGGCATATGCTCTAGCAGGAGTACGGTTCTCGGCTCGAACAGCCGTATCAGAGGTCCCTCTCTGACTACCACCCCTACCTCCTAAAATTCTCGGTGGTCTACCTCTAGTTGTCACTCCACTAGGTCTTGCACCTTGAATCTTATTCTTCTCATCAAGCTCCGTGCAATCTCTAATGAAGTGGTCCTTCGAACCGCATCCGTAACAAACCCTGTTAATAGACTTACCCCAACATTCACCTATGTGTCGTCTTCCACATTGGGGACATTCAGGTTTCTCTAGACGATTATTGCCCACACTAGCTACCGAAGTAGCTCGGGAGTCCGTCGATGGTCTTGCTCTGATGGAAATTCCCGCAGTCGTCCTCGACTTATTAGTGTCCTCCCTGAACTTCTTTACGGCTGAGAACGGAGCTTTACCCGTCGATCTTTTACGATAGTCTCTAGCTTCAAATTCAGCCTTCTTCTTCTCCTTTCCAAGTTCTTCCGCCTTGCAGGCTCGTTCGACTAGTGTTACGAATTCTTTTATTTCCAAAATACCCATTAGTAGCTTTAAATCCTCATTCAATCCTTCTTCGAATCTTTTGCACATAGCAACCTCATCAGCTACACACTCCCGGGCATACCTACTGAGTCTTACGAATTCATGTTCGTATTCAGATACTGTCATACGGCCTTGCTTGAGTTCCAAGAATTCCTTACGCTTTTGATCGATGAACCGTTGGCTAATATATTTCTTTCGAAATTCCGTCTGAAAGAAGTCCCAAGTTACTCGTTCGTTTGGGACTATGGAAATCAGGGTCCTCCACCAATAGTAGGCTGAGTCCCGCAACAAGGATATAGCACACTTTAGACATTCATCGGGTGTGCATGACAGTTCATCAAACACCCGAATGGTGTTATCAAGCCAGAACTCGGCCCTTTCAGCATCATCAGTAACTATGGCCCTGAACTCCTCAGCCCCGCGCTTCCTAATCAAGTCTACAGGTGGCTTACTCAGCCTCACAGGATCAGTGACTGATGGCATTACGGGCTCTTGGGGTGGATTATTCAAATTCGGGAATTGTTGGACAGCCGGATTGGTTCGGGCATATTGCGCGACCCACTCATTCATCATGGTAAAGAAGGCTTGTTTAGCCCCCTCACCTTGATTATTCGCAGATGACTGAGGTTCAATAGGCGGTGTCCCTTGTGCAGGAGCAGCCACTACACTTTCAACGTCATCCGCTAAGATTCTTTCTACACCGGGATCCATTTACTAATCAAAACATAAATTTTAACCGTCAGAAGTCATCACACAGTTAAACATTAACATTCGGCATGTATAGCTAGACTCATACGTGCTATGGTAGTCCTAGAACCGACTAAACCATAGCTCTGATACCAATCAAATGTAACACCCCGAACCCGAGACCGTCGCCGGAGTCGAACACGAGGTGTTAACAGACTTCAAACCACTTATTAAAATTTTTCTAGACAAGCTGTCAATCTGCGTACTAGTCGCTTTAAAAATCATATCTTGAGCTCTGGAACTCGAAATCCAGTTCCGTGAATTTTCCCTGAAACTAGACTCATATTCCCATCTACATATTTTTTTCTAGAATTTTTGGTCGGGCCAATTAGTACAGTTTATTAGTCAAAGTCTCCCATGTTACTGGGGTCGACTACGCTGACCTTTGCGCATTACGACCTGGATATCTCCCTGTACAGAGCTTCAATACTGATGCCGTTTGTTTCTATAGAAACTAGACTCAGAGAGGAATCTATACATATATGGTATGACTCCTAATTATCTCTGGTTAATTTATAATGAATTTCCAAATTTAGAGCAGGGAATCCAGAAACCGTTCTGGCCCTGTCCCACGAGAACCTGATTATCTCTTAACATACTGTCCATATGATCTTTTCGTTACTTCTATATGAAAATAGACTCATCGAACTTCGATTACATAATTTATTCATCAATTAATTAAACTCCTAATATTTTTAGTGATTTTTCGATCTCACGTCACTGCTGCTGCCAGCATCTGTTACGAAAGCAACTATGCCTATTTCGTGATTTCTCCTTGATCTAACTAGTAATTCATCATACATATCACCAATTATGATCATGACTAGCCATGCCAAAGGCTAGTCATTGTCAAACTTCCCCCTACTACACTATTGCCATATCATGAATTTTAACACCAAAATAATCAACCATGACGTATGGCATAAAAAGGTCGAATTATCAAGATTTGCGACCTAACGTTATGAATCCAAACCCAACCGAACATTTATGCCATTTTCGCATGGCTAAAAGATTACATACCAAAGTTCAAACACAACATAATAGCCTATACATGCCGAAATGTTCTCCTAAGCCAACTAAGAAGAAAGTACCAAAACTTGCTATCCGGTGTGATGACTTCGATGACGGCCCGACCACGCAAAAGGAGATGAGTCCAAGAAACCTAGAATAGGTGACAAGGAAACACCGAGTGAGTTTATAACTCAGTAAGTCATAAGCAATACACTACCATCCATTAATAACATTATCACAAGAGGAAACAAAATGGAACGAGGCTAGTTACTCCATCCATACCGAACCATACCATAGTTCCTCCGACCTATCGGTTCAATCTCATTCCAAATCATGCATTCACATTCCATATACTCATCAATAGAATATTCGAGGCATTTTCATAAATCATTTTATTTTCGTTACAATCATACAACTAAACGGCCTTTCACCCATTCCACGATAAATCTTATGTACGTGACTTCAAGTATATTCGTCACATGGGTTCAAACTTACCAAGCTCAACTCCAAATATAGACATAGCACCTATTAGCCATGAGCTCAAGATACTTACCCGATCCGCTGTCCGTGATCGACTCAATAGTGTCGCACACTTAGTGTCCATAATGATTCAAGAACATATTAAGTCCGCACACTCAGTGCTATATAATCAGCTCGCACACCTAGTGCTACATAATCAAACTCGCACACTTAGTGCTACATAGTCAAACTCGCACACTTAGTGCTACATAATCAAACTCGCACACTTAGTGCTACATAGTCAATTCGCACACTTAGTGCTGCACAATTTAAACCCGCACTCTTAGCGCCAATCTCATGGTCATACTTGTTTATACCCGCACATTTAGTGCCGAGATCAACAACTCAATACATCTCACCTCTTTTCTTTTCATTCAACACTTTCATCATCACATACATACATGCATATATATATTTATTCATTCCATTCAGCATCATTACATAGACGTTATGACCATTTGAATTAATACCAACTATATGCTTAATGACTTACTTTATGTTGGGTAAAATAATTCCGAGTCAGCTACTCGATGACCTTCGATTTCCCCTTGTTGGACGCCTCTCCTTTAGGTTCTTGAGCTTAAATAATACAAATAAGAGTATTCAATATTTAACCCAATAACATGAATTTATTTATCACATTCGGCAATCACATATCATTAAATTTTCAAACCAAAATGTCATTATATGACCACATATACACATATCCATATACTTAAGCTCAATAATTATAATGTAATATCATGTACCCACTTTAAGTATATTGCCGAATATACTTAATCATACATACACCTAACCAAAACAATTTCCTAAAATCTTTATATCATTTATACACTAAGCCGAATACTCTCACCAAGTTCACCTATATTCTTCAACAATTCCTTCATTGATCAAACACATATTCGGCTAAAGAAATGGCAATTTTAGCAACCTTCGATTTAGTACTTAACTTTTACCACATATCAAATAACTCATTTCCTTACTCATGTGACCACGTATATTCGGTCATGCATACACACATAAAATCAATTTGGAGACTCTATCAATCCAACATACATTCGGCACCTTCATCCACCATTCTACCAAGCATGTAATATTCAAACACAACCAAACTCACATTCGGCCCTAGCTCATAACAAGGTAGCCGATTCTTTTTATAGTTCAAACACTCCTCTATCATCATTCACCTAACTTTAACATGAAACAACAAAACTCACCATTTCTCATCCAAATAACATGAACAACAACCATTTCTTGAACACTTTCTCATGACCGATTGCTCATGTTACCAACAAGATTCAAGATTTGAACATGGGCTATTTAGAACTCAAGTCAATTACTAAAACATGCATGCATCTCAAGGACAACATCAAACATACCTTAGTCTAGCAAACCACCATAGCCGATTTTCTCAAGCTTTTCCCCTTCCTTTCTTTCCTCTATTCGGCCAAAGATGTTCAAGAATGAACACTTTTTTTTTGTTTTCTTTCTTCAATTCACGGCAACAAGGGGGTATGGATGAGACCATATTATTTTTTTTTCATCACCCTTCCTTTCATTATTTAATCACCATGCTCATTATTTTATTTTTCTTAACATACATCACTAGCATAACATGTTGGAGACATGTTTCCACCCATAGCATGGCCGGCCACTATGCTTTAGTTTGGCTAATTTGACATGCAAGGACAACACTTTCCCACTTTAATACTATTTGGTCCTTACTTATTTACCTATCATAATTTTCCAAGTCTTTCAACTAGATCCTTTCAAGCAAAATTCACATTCCTAATATAAAATTAAAACATCAAATTTTTGTACAAGTACTATCACACATATAAGATATGCAAATAAAATTTTAACTAAATTTTATGACTCAGTTTTGTGGTCCCGAAACCACATTCCGACTAGGGTCGAATTAGGGCTGTCACATTTAGGGTTGCAAATAATCAGTTATGAACGTATTTAGAAATTTAGGTAATTGTAGTACTCGGTATCTAGATTCAGTACTTAGGTCAAATATAGGATGTTACAATTTAATAGTATAAGAGCTTCATTTTAGTCGATCCTCGAGACGTATGAAGTAGGAAGACAGCACCTATATACATGATATAGTGGCTATGGCTTAGTCCCTCAGGTCATTACAAAAGATTAATGTTTATTATGAACAATGGATGTAGTGTTGCGAACTATGGAAACCAGTGTTGGGCATACCATGACCAAAAGAAGAAATACTAGGCAAAACACGAAGAAAATAAATACAGAAAGAAAAGGTAAATCTTCTTATAAGCTAGAAGGTAGATACAAAGTATGTAAGCCATTCAGTTATCCCCTGGAGCAGACTTGTTTGGAGTGTCAGGGTCAATTGCTTTCACGTCCTAATGATAAAAGAGGCTTCTATATTCCCTCCTGTAACACCCCTCACCCGCCTCTATCACTGGATTAGGGTTAATAGATGCAACGAAAATTAATGAAACAAGAATTTTCAATTCCAAACAAAATTTCATTTGAAACAAGTAATAAGAAGTAATTAATCAATTATCATGTCATTCATACAAAACGGGAATTAAATTTAGCTTATGGAACTCTAAGATCAATTTAGGAATAGTCAAGGACAAATTTAAATCAAATCATGAAATCATGCCAAAAAAAGGAAATAGGGGTCCCGACCGTGTGAAAGGCCGAGGTTGTATGGAGCTGAACCACACAGTCGTGACCCTAAACCATGTAACATGACCTAGACAATGTACGATGTGTGACACGGATGTATCGTCAAGCCGAGTAACTAACTGCAACCGTGTGAACTAAATTACCATCGAAAACAAACAGAGTAACAGCCCTGTGTCAAATCGTGTGGTAGCCCATATTTGACTAAATGTAACTTCAAATGCACGATTACAAAAATATGTTTACTTAGGCCACAAGAAAACCATTCCCTAACATTTTACTTGTTCCAACACCCCAAAAAAACGTACCCAAAACATGTCATCAACCTTTTTCTAACCAATACGCCAAAGGCACCACACAAAAAACATTTCATACCAGTATTCAAATTCATTTCCTACCAAGCTTCTACTTGCCACAATGCCATAACAAATGTGAAATGACATCAAATTTTTATATGCCAAGTATCCATATTTTCCTATTCTTTTACATAGCAATATACTAAATCTCCTATTCAAATAAAAAATTTTAAAACCAACAATCAAAATACCGTACCATCACCCAATATCCATGACCAAAACATATGCATTTCTAACTTTCAACCATTTCTGTTATCAAACAAATGACCTCTTAAAAACAATACGAAACATTATATCCATTCATACCAAATTAGCTATAACTGGCCACATCATTTACCATCAACCATGAACTTAAAAATATTTATATATATACAATCACAAATTATACCCTATAAGTTAATGCTAATTAGAAACTATAAAACACTCCTATTGCATGCCACATATGCTAAAATAAGCGTTCCAAAGTCTAACAAAAGATATTTGGATAGTGTTATCCTCGACTTGCTTTGATTGCCCAGTTTCGTAAAACAAGATCTAAAGGAAAACATTAAAAAATAGCATGAGTAAGCCTCATCAGAGCTTAGTAAGTTCATAGATTGAAACAAATAAACTTACTAGAGAAACATAGCATAAATTTTAATACTAACTTTAGTAATTGTTAATCCTGTCAACCATAATCAGTCAATTAGTGAGTTCTATATCGACAAGTTTGCATAATCAAATCAGTCGAACAAATCAAAAATCATGTAAACATTTATATAAATAATTATCAATTCATTATAGCCAATAGATTTTAACCCAATGAACTAAATAAGCAAATACGGATACAAGGTTATCCATCTAGAACATGCCAGAGTGCTCAACTAAGCTAATCCAACCAGGAACATGCCTCGGCACCAAGTGCCAAGCCCATAGCTTAACATCCCTCTAGGAACACACCTAGGCACCAAGTGCCAATCCCGTAGGCTTTTCTTCTGCCCCCAGAAACATGCCAAATCTTTGTAAATATAACTTGGAAGTTCATAACAAATGTTGGACCCGATATATTCAGTGTATCATAACAAGTTAAGAATCACCATCTCATCACAAGTCAATCCCATACACTGCACAAAATAACCTATTGGCATGTCAATTGTATCGTATCTTATGTTCATCCGGGCTCGATACACCAAAATCACATAATACATTACAGTTCAATTACATTTCTCACCTTGATTCAATTTGATACAATTTAGTTATATATATACACATATTCAACAAATAAAAAATCATAAGTCAATATTGTATTAAAATCTAGACTAAATTAAACTATATGAACTTACCAGGGTTATACTTCAGAGATAGCAAAATTCAGAGACTAATCAACAACTTTCCCTTTTTACACGATTATCTACTGGTTCTTGATCTAAAAAGTAGTTTATTTCAATTTATTAGCTTCAACTTCATGTAATATTCAATTTAATGCATATGTCTTCCTATTTACAATTTTTTTCACATTTTCCCTAAACGTTTATACTTTATTCAATTTGATCCTGAAGACCAAAACAAGATTGGTTCCACAATTAAACCCTATACCCATTGAATCAAATTCATAACCACCCAAAATTAGTCCTCACATGCTAAAATTTCACAAGAAAAACATGTTATATTTATTTTATTCTTAATTAAATCCCTAAACTTGAAAATTATACAAAATTACTTTTTCAAAATAGCTCAAACTTAACACCAAGACTCAAACTCAAGCATAAACATCAAGTCAACTTCAAGAACATCAATGACAAGTTTTCTAAACTTTGACAATTTCACAAAGTAGTCCCTAAACCAGCTAGATTTCATTACAACAACCTCAAAAATGTAAAATTCATGAAAAAAATGACAAATAAACTTACATGCAAAGAAAATAGTAAGATCAAAGCTTCCTTTCTACCAAAAAATGATATTTCAGTTCAAGTCAAAAGAAAAAAAATGAAGAAGAAGATTAATTATTTTATCTTTTGTTTTGTTTGTTTATTTTATTGATTACAAAAAAGCCATTAAAACATCACATTTTTAATCTAAAATAAACATGCATACAGTCCACTAATTAAAGGATGGTTAAATTGCAAAATTACACCATCTAAATATATTTTAATAACCAATTACACTTTTAAACAATTAACAATTGACTTTTTCAACTTTTAAGATTTAATCCTTTTTCTTTAATTAACTAAACAAACAATAAAATTTATGGACCAAATTTTAATATGAAACTCAAATAACCTCTTAAATTTTAAGTAATTAACATTTACAAATTCACACATCGAAATTGTGGTCCAAAAACCACTGTTTCCAACACCACTGGAAAACAGCTGTTACACCTCTATTCTCTCTTAAATTCCTCCCAACTTGCTTCTAAGGGGCTCTAAACATTGAAGTCAAGGTTAGCCTTGGTAAAATGGTGCATGTAGCTAAAATTTACTTGACTTAAGTCAAGAGGATCTACAGCGACCTAAACGTGTAGCATTAGGCTAGCTTATAACCTAGGCAGGAAAACTTGAATTCCCTACTTGATGTTCGCCTTGTACTTCGCTAGCGCCTCCTCATTCTCTTTTTGGAAGCACTCCATATCAGTGAGATGTTGCTACCTGGGGATTCCAACTGGCGAACCTTATCCTCCAACTCTCTATTTCTGGTCCTTAAAGATTGATACATGGTCTCCCAAGAAGAGACAGACTCGATGAGCTGGACATTCTACTTGTAACACCCCTAACCCGTATCCTTCGCCAGATTAGGGTTACGAGGCACTACCTAACTCAACACAAACTAACACAGTTATTTATCACAATTCATGTCTACTAATCATATTTCATATACAAACCATATTTTTTTTTCCAAACCAACTACATCATTACTCAAGCCGAATCTTATAACCAAACATTATCATACATATATACTTCGAAACATAATTCCGAACATAGCTTATAACATGACCGAATATACATAATAATTAGTATTTCTAACAAGCCATTTCGTATGGCCACTTACATACAACTCAAAATTAACCATAGTATATACATGCCATATGCCATAATATCAAGCTTTCAAAAATACCAAATTGTTGATTGATAGTGTGACGATAATCCTTGACGATCGCCAAGCTCGAGCTAGCTTTATATATCTATAAAATAATAGAAGAATGCACATAGTAAGCTTTGGAAGCTTAGTAAGCCGTAAGCAAATAAATCATCTCAATGATATTTATAATTCAATTCAACTAGGTCGAATTCAAATAAATCTCAAACACATAAACATTTAACTAACTCATATAATTGCATATTTTCACATTAAGTACTAAACTTACCTTAATATTTCATGAACATATAACTTCACACATACCTGAACCATTCAACTCAAATTCACATTCGGAATTGTTAAGATCATACAGAAATCATATAAAACTCGTACAATGCCATATCCCATATATGGTCTTACATGTTAACGCATATCGATGCCACTGTCCCAGACAGGGTTTTATACGAATATATAGACGATGCCAATATCCCAGACATGGTCTTACACATTTTCTCACTTCGATCCCAATGTCCCAGGCATGATTTTACACGAAATCACACCTCGAAAGTCCTAATATCATGACATCAATATCCAATACATTTACTAAGGTTCATTCAGAGCTTTCAACTTCGTAATTAAATCAATTCATGCACGAAACCACTCATCCAATGCTCAAATCAATTCGGCAATATATATCCATATGCGAATCAAATTCGGGAATGTATATCTATATACAAATCAATTTGGCAATGAATATCCATATACAAATCAAATTCGGCAATGTATAACCATATACAAATCAAATTCAGCAACGTATATCTATATACAAATCAATTCGGCAATTTATATCCATATACAATTTAAATCCGACAATGTATAACCATATACAAATCAAATTCGGCAATGTATATCTATATACAAATCAATTCGGCAATGTATATCTATAAACAGATTAATTTCGGTAATGTATATCTATAAACAGATCAAATTCAGCAATGTATATCTATAAACAAATCAAATTCGGCAATGTACATTTTTATACAAATCAATTCGGCAATGTATAAAATATATACATTTAAATTCAAAAACATTTATTTACTTATGAACTTACCTCGTACGGAAATGAACAGATTGGATCAACTACTCGTCAACTTTTGATTTCCCCCGATCTAAATCTGATTTCTTTCTTTCTCAATCTATTCATTCAATTTCATCCAATAATACCTATTTGGATATTTTTCAATTTAGCCCCTAAAGTTTCACATTTATTCAATTTAGTCCCTATTTCACAAATACACAAAATTCACACAATTCAATATAACCCAAGCTTAGCCGAATTACTAAAGTGCACTTACTAGCCCAAAACTTTCATTTATTTCACATTTCAACCACTCAATTTGCATATTTCACAATTTAATTCCTATTTGACATTTTTGTCAAAAATCACTTTACAAAACATATTAATCTATCAACAATTATTCATTTTCCATCATCAACATTCAAAAACATCAAGCTATCATCAATGGAAACTCACAAATTCATCAACCAAATTAAAAATTAAGATGGAAACTCACAAATTCATCAACCAAATTAAAAATTAAGGCATGGGCTAGCTAGAACACGAAGCAACGATCTCAAAAACGTAAAAATTATCAAAAACCGTGCTCAAACCGTACCTTAATCAAGCTATGTGTGTGTCGAACCCTAAAGAGAAAAAATGGCTTCATTTTCTTGGCTATTCGGTTGAATAAAGAACATAAAAGAGGATACTTGCCTTTATTTCACTAAATTTTGTCTTTATTTACTTAATTACTTAAATATTTAACCTTTAAAATTATTTCAATTTACAAGTTTACGAAGCCATGACATTCCACTAACTCATAAATGGCCTATTTAACACTTAAGGACCTTTACTTTAATGTTCTATAGCTATTAGACTCCTTTTTACCGACTTAAGCATTCAAACAGTAAAATTGCTTTCCAAAAATTTCACACACATATAATCACATGCGGTAAATACCAAAAATAGTATTAAAATAATTTTCTGACCTTAGATTTTTGGTTCTGAAACCACTATTCTGATTTAACTAAAACTGGGCTGTTACAACTCTCCCCCTTTAGGAATTTTTGTCCCCGGAAATCTTACCAGTGAATAGGTTTGGATATTTCTTTCTCATACCATCCTCGGGTTCCCACCTAGCTTCTTCTACCCCGTGTCGGTGCCATAATACTTTCATTAATGCAATTTTTCTATTTCTCATCTCTTTGATCTCACGCGTTAGAATTTAGATCAGTTCTTCACTGTACGATAAATCTGACTAAATCTCAACTTCGATCGGGGAAATGAAATGTGAAGGGTCAAATCGACATCATCGAAGCATCGACACATAAAATACATTATGTATCTTTTCTAATTTAGACGGTAATTCTAACCGATAAGCCACTGGTCCAACTCGTTCAATAATTTTATACGGTCCCATGAATCTCAGACTTAGTTTGCCTTTACAATCGAATCGAATTATTTTCTTCCACGGGGATACTTTTAAAAACATTTTATCCCCGATCTGAAATTCAATATCTTCCCGTTTCAAATCTGTGTGAGATTTCTGTCGATCTGACGCTGCTTTCAAACTGTTACGAATTAATTTCACTTTTTCCTCTGTCTCCCTAATTAGATCAACCCCGTGAATCTTATTCTCGCTTAACTCAGCCTAGTACAATGGTGTTAAACACTTACGACCGTATAAAGCTTCGTACGGTTCCAGTTTTATACTCGATTGATAGTTGTTATTATGCGTAAATTCAATCAATGGCAGGCATCGCTCTCACGTACCTTAAAACTCAAGAATGCAACATCTCAACATATCCTCAAGTATTTGAATAATCCACTCGGATTTTTCCATCTTTCTGCCAATGAAAAGCAGTACTAAAGTGCAGCTTTGTACCCAATGCATCTTGCAATTTCTTCCAAAAATGCAATGTGAATCTCGAATCTCTATCTGAAACAATAGACATAGGTACTCTGTGCAACCTCGCAACCTGAGAGATATATAACTCATCTAACTTATCAAGTGAATAATCCATGCATACCGGAATGAAATGACCTGACTTAGACAGTCTATCGACAATTACCCAGATCGCATCTTTCTTACTTGGTGACAGAGGCAAACCCGATTTAAAATCCATTGTGATTCTATCCCATTTTCACTTGGGAATCATAACCGGCAGTAGTAAACCAGACGGTACTTGATGCTCAGCTTTGACTTGCTGACAGATTAAACATTTCGAAACAAATTCTAAAATATCACGTTTCATGCCATGCCACCAATAAAGCTGTTTCAAATCATTATACATTTTCGTGCTTCCTGGATTAATAGATAAACAAATACTATGTGCATCATTCAAAATCATCTGAATCAACTCTAAATTTCTCAGAACACATAATCGACCTCTAAATCTTAAACAGTCATCGGAATTAATTTGAAACTCTAAATCAGGGTTTGAATCACATTGAGCTCGTTTTGCTAATATTTCATTATCAACTTTCTGAGCTTCACAAATCTACTGCAAAAAAACGGTCTCACTTTCAACTCAGCTACAATCGAGCCATCGTCAGATAGAGTCAACTGAGTATTCATTACACGAAGAGCAAACAAAGATTTCTGGCTTGATGCGTCAACAACGAAATTTGCTTTTCCCGGATGATAATCAATTACTAACTCATAATCTTTTAGCAACTCTAACCATCTTCGTTGTCACAAATTAAAATCTCTCTAAGTCATTAGATATTTCAAACTTTTCTGATTAGAATACACATGACATTTCTCACCGAAAAAATAATGGTACCAAATCTTCAATGCAAACAAATGGCTGCTAACTCTAAATCGTGTGTCCGATAATTCTTTTCATGTGGTTTCAACTGTCTTGAGGCATAAGCTATGACTTTTCCTTCCTACATCAAAACACAACCCAGGCCATTCAACGATGCATCACTATAGATCACAAATTCTTTATTCGATTCTGGCTATACTAACACTAGAGCTTCAGTTAATAGGGCTTTCAACTGATCGAAACTTTTCTGCAACTTCTCGGACCACTCAAATTTTACATCTTTTTGAAGCAATCTCGTCAACAGAGTCACAATCATTGAGAAGTCTTTCACAAATCAGAGGTTTCAAATCCATTATTGCAGAAAATTTGCTATGAACTTCGGAGTCCCAGAAAGCTACAAACTTCGGATACATTTCTCGGAGGTTTCAAATCCATTATTGAAAAAATTTTGCTCGGATCGGCTCTTATACCCGATGCTGACACTATATGTCCCAGAAAACCAACTTCTCGTAACTAGAATTCACATTTATTAAACTTTGCAAATAATTGTTTATCTCGCAGAGTCTGCAACATGATTCTCAAATGCTCGGCATGCTCAGTTTCATCTCGTGAGTAAATCAATATATCATCAATAAATACGACAACAAATCGATTTAAGAATGGTCTGAAAATTTGGTTCATCAAGTCCATAAAGACTGCAGGAGCATTCGTTAATCCAAAAGGCATAACTAAAAATTCATAATGTCCGTACCTCGTTCGGAAAGCAGTTTTTGGCACATCAGATTCTCTTACTCGCAACTGATAGTAACCAGATCTTAGATCTATTTTTGAGAACATAGTAGCCTCTTTCAACAGATCAAACAAATCGTTTATTCTGGGTAGAGGATACTTGTTCTTGATTGTCACATTATTAAGCTATCTATAATCAATGCACATTCTCATAGTTTCGTCTTTCTTTTTCACAAATAATACTGGAGCACTCCAGGAAGAGAAACTCGGTCATGCAAATCCTCTATCGAATAATTCTTGCAATTGAGATTTCAATTCTTTTAACTCAGTCGGAGCCATTCTATATGGATTTATTGATATCGGAGTAGTTCTCGGCACTAGTTCAATACCAAATTCAACTTCTCGAATCGGTGGTAATCCCTATATCTCTTCAGGAAATATATATGTATGCTCACACACAACTGGCACAGCTTCAATCTTCTTTTCAGTCACTTTTGTATCAAGAACATAAGCAAAGTAAGTTCATAATCTTTTCTTACATAACTCTGAGCTTTCATTGACGAAATCACAGCCGGCAACCTATTCAGATCATCTGACTCAATCCGAATAATCTCATTCTTCTGACATCTCAAATCGATCGTCTTTCGTTTGCAGTTCACAATCGCATCATGCAACGTTAGCCAATCCATCCCCAGAATTATATCAATTTCATCAAATGGTAACAACATCAGATTGGCCGAAAAACAAAAATCCTATATCATCAACGGATAGTTCTTGCACACTTTATCTACCAATACACACTTGCCTAAAGGGTTCGATACTCTAATCACAAATTCAGTAGACTCTATAGGCAAAGTCTTACTAGGTACTAAATTTATACATATATAAGAATGATTTGATCCTAGATCTATTAATGCAATTACAGTAGTATCATATAAAGTGAAAGTATTGGTAATAACATCTAGAGACGAAGCTTCTTCGCGAGCGCGAATAGCATAAGCTCTGGCAGGTGCGCGAGCTTCAAATCTAACATTAGTTTCTTTAGTTCCTTTCTGGCTACTACTCCCTTTACCCGTGTTTCTGGGTGGTCTTCCTCTAGCTGCCATGTTACTCGGTCTCATATTTTGTACAGTGTCTTTTTCAACCAACTCGGGACCATCACGAATGAAATGATCTAACGATCCACATTTAAAATAGGCCCTATCACTCAATCTACAATCACCGGGATGATGTTTACCATAATGTCTACACTCGGGTCGGTTAGGTCTGATGTTACCAACACTATCTATTGAGGTCACTTTCGAACTCACAGGTGGTCTGTCTCGATCTCGTTTAGAATAACCCACAGCAGCCTTTGAACGGCTAAGATCATCTCGAAACTTCTTTGATGTCAAATGAAATGACTTACTCGATGATCCTTTTTATGAATCTCTAGCTTCAAAGTCAACTTTTCTTTTCTCTTTCCTGAGTTCTTCAGCTTTGCATGCTCGCTCGACAAGTACCACAAACTCTTTGATTTCCAAAATCCTGACTAATAACTTGATGTCTTCATTTAAACCATCCTCGAACCTCTTACACATAATTGCTTCGGTCGATACACATTCTCAGGCATATATGCTGAGTCTCACAAATTTCCTCTCATATTCTGTCACTGTCATGCAACCCTATTTCAACTAGAGGAATTCTTTACGTTTTTTATATGTAAATCTCTTACTGATATATTTCTTTCGAAATTCAATCTGATAGAACTCCCGAGTAACACATTCCTTAGGAACCACAGATACTAAGGTATTCCACCAATGGTACGCGATATCTCTAAGCAAGCAAATAGCACACTTAATGCATTCATCAGGAGTGCAAGATAATCCACCAAACACTTGGATAGTATTATCTAACCAAAACCCAGCTCTCTCAGCATCATTATCAATAGTAGCTCTAAACTCTTCAACCCTATATTTATGAATCTTATTCACAGGTGGCTTACTCGAGCGTATCAAATCAATAACTTGGGGAGTTACAAGAGCTTGTGGGATGGAGGTTGTTAAGCAGCCAAATTCATTCGAACGAACTCTGTAAACCACTCATTCATCATTTGAAAAAAGGCTTGCTTTTCTGCTCTAGAATTAGATTGCACTGCCCCTTGAGTGGGAGCAGGTGCATTACTTTCAACATCGTCAGTTACGGCTCGATCGGGAACCATTTGATATACATAAACATATTTTGAATTGTCAAAGATCATCACACTATCGCATTTCATATATATGGCATGTATAGCTAAACTCTCACACACTAATTTAGTCCTAAAATTGACTAAACCGTAGCTCTGATACCAATTAAAATGTAACACCCCTAACCCGTATCTGTCGCTGAATTAGGATTACGAGGCACTACCTAACTCAACATAGACTAACACAGTCATTTATCACAATTCATGTCTATAAATCATATTTCATATACAAACTATATTTTGTTTTTCGAACCAACTACATCATTACTCAAGCTGAATCGTATAACCAGACATTATCATACATATATACATCGAAACATACTTCCAAAAAGAGCTTATAACATGACCGAATATACATAATAATTAGTATTTCTAACAAGCCATTTCACATGGCCACTTATATACAACTCAAAATTAACCATAGTATATACATGCCATATGCCATAATATCAAGCTTTCAAAAATACCAAATTTTCAATTGATAATGTGACGATAACCTGTGACGATCCCTGAGCTCGAGCTAGCTTTATATATCTATAAAATAATAGAAGAATGCACATAGTAAGCTTTGGAAGCTTAGTAAGCCATAAGCAAATAAATCATCTCAATGATATTTATAATTCAATCCAACTAGGTCAAATTAAAATAAATCTCAAACACATAAACATTTAACTAACTCATATAATTGCATATTATCACATTAAATGCTAAACTTACCTTAATATTTCATGAACATATAACTTCACACATACCTGAACCATTCAACTCAAATTCACATTCGGAATTGTTAAGATTATACGGAAATCATATAAAACTCGTACAATGTCATATCTCAGATATGGTCTTACATGTTAACGCATATCGATGTCACTGTCCCAGATAGGGTCTTATACGAATATATATACGATGCCAATGTCCTAGACATGGTCTTACACTTTTTCTCACTTCGATGCCAATGTCCCAAACATGGTCTTACACGAAATCACACCTCAGAAGTCCTACTATTATGACATCAATATCCAATACATTTACTAAGGTTCATTCGGAGCTTTCGACTTCATAATTAAATCAATTCATGCACGAAACCAGTCATCCAATGGTCAAATCAATTCGGTAATATATATCCATATACGAATCAAATTCGGCAATATATATCTATATACAAATCAATTCGACAATGAATATCCATATATAAATCAAATTCGGCAATGTATAACCATATAAAAATCAAATTCGGGAATGTATATCTATATACAAATCAATTCGGCAATGTATATCCATATACAATTTAAATCCGACAATGTATAACCATATACAAATCAAATTCGGCAATGTATATCTATATACAAATCAATTCAGCAATGTATATCCATATTCAAATCAAATTCGACAATGTATATCTATAAACAATTCAAATTCGGCAATGTATATCTATAAACAATTCAAATTTGGCAATGTATATCTATAAACAAATCAATTTCGGCAATGTATATCTATAAACAGATCAAATTCGGCAATGTATATCTATAAACAAATCAAATTCGGCAATGTATATCTTTATACAAATCAATTCAGCAATGTATAAAACATATACATTTAAATTCAAAAACATTTATTTACTTATGAACTTACCTCGTACGGAGATGAACGGATTGGATCAATTACTCATCAACTTTCGATTTCCCCCAATCTAAATTTGATTTCTTTCTTTCTCGATCTATATGAATTCAAATTTAACTTATTTAATCACCTATTCATTCAATTTCATCCAAAAATACCTATGTGGACATTTTTCCACTTTAGCCCCTAAAGTTTCACATTTATTCAATTTAGTCCCTATTTCACAAATACACAAAATTCACAAAATTCAATATAACCCAAGCTTGGAAAAATTACTATAGTGCCCCTAGCAGCCCAAAACTTTCATTTATTTCACTTTCAACCACTCAATTTGCATATTTCACAATTTAATCCCTATTTGACATTTTTCTCAAAAATCACTTTACAAAACATATTAATCTATCAACAATTACTCATTTTCCATTATCAACATTCAAAAAAATCAAGCTATCATCAATGGCAACTCACATATTTATCAACCAAATCAAAAATTAAGGCATGGGCTAGCTAGAACACGAAGCAATGATCTCAAAAACGTAAAAATTATCAAAATCGAGCTCAAACCATACCTTAATCAAGCTATGTGTGTGCCAAACCCTAAAGAGCAAAAATGGCTTCATTTTCTTGGCTATTCGGTTGAAGAAAGAATATAAAAGATGATACTTGGCTTTATTTTACTAAATTTTGTCTTTATTTACTTAATTACTTATTTAACCTTTAAAATTATTTCAATTTACAATTTTACGAAGCCATGACATTCCACTAACTCATAAATGGCCTATTTACCACTTAAAAACCTTTACTTTAATGTTCTATAGCTATTAGACACCTTTAGCTTATGGAACACGACTTTTACGCTTTAAATACCAAAAATAATATTAAAATAAGTTTTCGACATCAGATTTATGGTTCTGAAACCACTGTTCTAATTTAACTAAAATCGGGTTGTTACACTACTGAATAGAAGTTTTATACGATTAGCGGAGTTGGGCAAGTGACTTCTCAGTAGAGAGAAGGGCCCTTTCGGATTTGGCCTGGTTGGCCTCAACAGCGACACAAGCTTGTTGGAAGGCCTAGCTAGCTAAGCTACCCTCTGTAAATAACATAGAAATAGAGCCCACTATCTCATACAATACGAGCTTGTGAATGCTAGAATAAGAGGAAATCTGGTAGGCAAACTCCAATTTTGGGGACAGCTCTTGGTCTTGCCATTTCCAAATCGTGAAGGGAGAAAAGCGATACTAGCCTGTGCAGAGGTGGTGTCACCAAGAGAAAAAGGTTTGGACTTCCCCTAAATAGTGAGCATAAGGGAACCAAGAGGGAAAGAAAGGACAATCATAGTAGCACACAGATTCGCAACATTGGCGGACTCAACAAGAGGTCTAGGAATGGCTAGATGAGGGAATAAAGCATGCGATAGAGAGTCAAGCATGAAAGGTATGATATCGAGCACTGACTAGGGAGTAGGAAGTTCACCCTCTGGAAGGATCGGCTACTTGTTAGGCCTATGATGAGGCAACCTATTGCCACCGCTCTCCCCAACACTTGAGGACCTTCTTTCAAGTCTCAACCTCTTGCGGCTGCTACTACCACCTCGCACACTTGAGGCAATCACATCCATGGCCTGTGGCGCACTCTCGAATAAGGCCTCAATGTCCATGACTCTAGGTTGGGATAAGGCTGTCGGACGCAAGAGACGAATAGGAATTGCAGGAGGAATAGTAGGGTCAACAACGCCTTCAATTAAATCCCTACCAGAGTACTTACCCTTGAATTTAGGAGTTGAGACAAGCCATAAGCAGGGTAGAATGTTGCAAATGGTATAGAAGAAATTTGAGGGCTCCCTCTATTTCCCTATAAGAGCCCCGGTTAACTTGCCATCAGCCCAAACCGTAATGCCTCTTCGGCAGGCTGAACCATTCTAAGATTCACACCATGATATCGATCGAATGCATGCAAACCATTGGGACTCCTACCCTTCAAGCAATAACGAAAGACATTTCTAACAATAAAGAACTTCATTAACTTTAGAGTCTGCCTTAAACTCAACCTCTCAATTTGTTTAACCGTGATTTCTGTGTCCAAGGGCTGGAACTTGTGGCAAGTAGAATCGGTAGGAACGGACCACCTCATGTGGAAATCAAAACCATTGGGAAGTTTTCTTGAAGGTTTCCCTAGAAATACCACAAGCGGAAATGTCGAGGACGAGATTTTAATTAAGGGTAGGGGATTCATCACACACAATTTTCTTAAATACTCAAACTCAAGGAAGAGTCGGGGATATAATTGAATAGGAGTAGAAATTCACAAGCATTAACAAGGCACTAAGAAAATTAAGTGGTAGGTTAGGGAAAGTTAGATCTCAAATCCAGTTTGGTTAGACTAGAATCGACTGGTTCCATAGTGGAGGACACAATAATTAGGACTAAGCGGTAGCATTGGCCTGTGTAGATCATGCCAATGGAGTATAAATAGGATGATTTGGAGATAAAATTCTTCATAATTTTGTTTACCCATCTTTTCCTTCTCCAAACCAAGTATCATTTTCTTCAGAAAATCTGTAAAAGAAGATAATATAACTATAGAAGGCTTTGCATGTTGTTACCATCATAAGAAGCCAATCTAGTAGTAGATAAATAAGGAACTACTACCAGAACGAGGGAGGCTCTAGCGAGTTTGACAACCTAAGCTACCAAGAATAAGGAAGCAATGTGAGATTCTATACTCCAACACGGGTGGTATGATCTCTAATGGTTTAGAATGACATGTATGCATGGTAACATGAGTATTAGCCAATGCATGTCAGTATGCATGAAATGATCATTGTATGATTTAGGGGTATGATGTACTCCATGCTAATATGTTGTATGACAATATTTCCATGTATTGCATGATAATCATGGGGAAATCATTAAAGGGATAGATGAAGTAAGGAAGGGAAAAGGGGAGTGACCCTCTTAGATACCATCACAGGTGAAGCTTCAAGCCTTGTGGAGGGAACACTACGGTGTTCAACCATCAAGGCTAGGTAGTGTAAAAGAGGTAATGGGATGAAGATTTACGAAATGAGAATCATGGGAAAGGATAGTGGTACAGACTGGTCCTTCGGAACAACACCGTGATGATGGTATATGACGTAAGATAATATTTAAAAGATGCTCTACTAGTCTAGTATGAGGTACATAGCATAAGGCCATGGATAAAAGATGTCATGGTAGCATGGTACAATGTGTAAGGCCATAAATGAAAGATGTTATGGTAGCCAGGTGTAATGAGTAAGACTATGGAGAATTGGTGTAAGACTATGGATGAAAGACTCCACGACACCCATAGAGATAGTTCGTTGGGACAGTAAACACAAAACAAATAGTCTACTGGGACAATAAACATAGAATAGATAGTTTGCTAAGATAGTAAACACAAAATAGATAGTTCGTTGGGACAGTAAACACAGAACAGATAGTCCATCAAGATATTAAACACGGGGTGGTTCACCAATACCAAGGGAATACATGGTAAGAAGGTTATAAGGCCTTAGTTTGGCTAAGGAAACCAAAAGAGTTCGTTGAGACATAAGAATAGATAATTCGCTAGAACGTTAAACATAGGGTTAGTTTGAGTAAGACCATGGTTGTATGACATTAGGATATCATGGGTAGTCCACCGGAAAGATAAAAGTGAAGAATTCCACCAAGATGTAAGTCATAGGAATCCCAACAGGGAAGTTTTCCCTTCAGGAGGTACGCCAAGAACTGAATCTGTAAAAGTAGTGTGACTGGTGCGGTTAGTCACAAGTATAGATGAGCAAGGAATGACCAAAAGGCATAAACCACTAGGACAATAAGGCAACTCATCGAAGGTTATGGAATTGGGCCATGAGAACGTCAAATAAGTTTTCCAAGGAAAAATTGATGAAGAGTTAGCCCTCGGGTATTGTCTAATACCTCGGGGATGTCATGAAAGGATAACCAAAAGTTAGGAAAGTCCTATAAGGTCATCTCCGAGTACGAAATCACAAGGAATAGGGAGTCTGCATATTTGTTAAATCTCCCAAGCAAGATGACCAATGAGAATGATTAAAAAGGGTGTTTTACCGTAAATTAAGGTTCAAGCATGTGCTAAATCGTCAGAAGGACATAGAAATGGTAACACGATAAGAATCTACCAATTGAGATGGATTATCCGATAGTTCACCATAATAGTATAAGGAATGCTAGGTGCTGGCTACGCTAGGAAATTCGTGGTGCTCTCAACGATATACAGGGAGCTTTAAATTTTGTGTTTCATATCGTGTCTCCTGAACTAGAGAATCTATATGACATTACTGAATGGAATCTCACTAATTTTTCCTCAATTTATGTTTGAAATGTATGTTTGCAAGGTCAATGGTTGACTCGAGGATCGTGATAGGGGATCAAGTCAGACATAGCCAAGCCCATGTGAATGGTGGTAGTTGTTTCATAGATATAGAAGGGCACCCTTTGAGGTCACGCTTTAGGGATTTATTGAGTATAACCGTAGCAAAGTCATAAGTCTCATTAAGTTCTAATAAATGTTCAAGTCTCTTAAGAAGAAATGGGGACACGAGCCTAGTACATGTATGGAATAGTAATTATTTCAATGTTTAAAATGAGAAAATATTATTACTTATGAAATTAAGTAACAGTGGTAAAATGGATAAGGGTATATAATTTGTCTAAGGTTGCAAATAATGGGCTCGGAACTTATTTAGAAATTCGGGTATTTGTAGCACTTGATATCAGGATTGGGTGGTCGGGTCAAATATAGTATGTTACAATTTAATGGTATTAGAGCTTCGATTTAATCGATCCTCTAGAAGTATGAAGTTGTAAAACAACCCTATATACATGATACAATGGCTATGGCTTATCTCTTCAAGTAATTACATATGATTAATGTGAGGCAAAACACGAAGAAAATAAAGAGTAAATGTCACACCCTGAATATGTCTGATCTGAATTCAAGGGGAATAAACGCTAAATTTTATGTTCTGGTGCACTCTGGTTGTAAGCTCGTCAAATTGTAAGCTTCTTGCAAACTAAGGTTTTGGCGAATTGAGTATCTGCCCATGGAAGTATATCAAGATTTAATTCTTGACATGTTATTCAATAAAAGAAAGAACTTGATAAAAGGAAAAGTAAGTTTTGTGCAGGATACTGCCTAGTTTGTTCAAGCATTGCGTCGAGCAAGTTTAGGCAACTAGATCTGGTTGTAAACCAACTAAACTAACTGGTGAAATAGCTTATGAACAAGACTCTCATTTATGTTTCTTACAAATTTTATAGGCCATTAGAAAGGGCACATTCTGAAATTTCTTGACACTTGTCAAATTCCACTAAGCGGAAATGGATTATAAAAATGTGTGAGAAGGATTCGTGAAAGAGTTTTTTCTTTCTTCAAGTTGACTCTTTAATTCTTTCTTTTTCTTAAATATTAAATGTTATTTGTTTATTTTTCTTCTTATGTAAATAGGAAGCTAAGGATTCTGGGGAATAAATAAAGGATGTTCCATCTCCTGTTAAGTCTAATAACTTTGCATGTTAAGAGTAAGGATGCTATGAAGTATATAGACAGTAAGTTATGAATAAGAAGCCTTGCATGTGGATTATCTATAGATGAAACGTTAGCAATCTGTCTATAAATGGGTTTTAATGGTGAATTCATGTACTTTAAACAATTGTTGTTGTTTGTTCAAACTGGACGTTTGAGTTTAGAGCTTGAAGTTGAAGTAGGTAAGTCTCAGGTGAGTTCCTAATATCGACTCCTACAAGTGTTTCAAGAAAAGTCTCTTGTGATCGATTTTCCAGAACCGGTGAATAAGTTCATGAATGACTGCTGAAAATATGTATTCTTGGTATACATCTTTGTGAGTCCAGTATGTAATGAAATGTGTGTATGGTGCATGTGATTCTGCGAGACAACTAAGTGTGTGTGCCTGAAATGTATATTATGATATGTGACCGTGTTAATATGTGTGAAACGTGTATTGAAGTATGATTATGTTAAGAAAGTGAGTTTAGCCTACCTGAAACTAATTTATGTTAGATGTGTGATATGTGATTGAAAACATTTGAGAGATGAGGTGTAACTCAAGTGTTTAGGAGCAGGCTAGACTAGCCATATAAGTAGGGATGTCTACCTCTACGTTAAATTAAGCGGTTATAAGAATGACAAGTTTTCCTGAAGACTGTTGACATATTAAAAATTGATGTGGCAAACTAGGCTTTTTCAACATACTTAAGGAGCTTATTCTCGAGCAAAGTAGCGTCTTTTGTATAGCTTTTCGTAATTTTTAGATTTTAAGTTAATAAGTGAAAATGTCTTATTTTTTCCTATTTTGTGACCCAATTTTTCCAATAGTGCCTTTGAGGGGCCGAACATGTGATTGAGTGGAGTAGGGATGTGTTGGAGGTTGAAAATGAGCGATAATGGCACCAAGGAAAGGGTATCGCGACTTCACACCTTGGAATTGCGATACCTCTAATAGTATTAAAGAATAGAGACACCCTTCAGCGGTATCATGATATCCTCTTTATGTATCACGATATCCACCTTTTAAAGAAGATCCCAAAGCTCGACACTACCCAAGATATCGCAATATCCACTTCTGGGTATCGCGACACTAACATCATTAAGAGGACAAAATTAAACAAAAAGGGTAGTCTTTATCCACCTGGTCCACCAGTCACCCAAGGCTTGTGTAGGGGCATTTTTGGCAACGAAAACTCATTAGAAGACAACCTTACACAACCAAAGTTGGCTGAGGAGGAGATACACACATATTAGCTTAGTTTTAGGTTTAGTTTTCTATAGGTTTTCTCTTAGTTTTTCTACACTTTTTTTGGGGTTTTCATTTTTTTTCTTTTTCTTTCTTAGTTTAGAGTTTAAATTTTTGCATTTACTTCTTGTTCTTGATGTTCTTAGTGTTAGTTAAGTTAGTTATCATTGTAGCTTAGGTTTATTTACACTTTTTGTCCCTATACATTGGTTGCAAGACATTTTTTGCTTTAGTTTAATGTATTTCAGTTTCTCTTACTTTAAATCTATTAAAGTTTTTTCATTTTATGTTTATTGCTTTAGATTTTCTTATTGAATGTTTTTAGTTTTATGCTATTTAAGTTTTCTTGCATAAAAATCTCAACTTTTATATTTTTGTTAAGTTTTACTTTAATGGTTGTTTTGTTTTTCATTTCCATGTTCATCCTCTTTATTTTCAATATGAGTAACTAAACCTCAAAGTGGGTCGGTTGATGGAGATGTGGGTAAGTTGATTTTTTTACCAATGACTAAATTGTAATAAATTGGACTAAATCGAATAGGCCTAAAACCTTAGTTAGTGACACCCCTAAGGGAAAATCTAGGCAAGTGTGCCGAAAGGTAATCTTGTTGCTCACACATTCATTAGTCATGGATTAACCGATGAGATCGAGAGATAAATCAGAACTAAGCCATCTAAGTTGGTAAAATTAAGATCAAAAAATAAAATAGAGCCATCTAGTAATTTAAGCGATTGAAGTCCCTTGTTTGAAATTCGATGAACCACATTGAAATCAACCAACCACCACTAGTATTTATTTGGTTAATTTCTTAGTTTCGTACTCTTTGCAATTTAGAGGATAGATTAGCATAATTTACTTTTCTTGCACAAATTGTTTGTTATGATTTGTCATACTATAAAATCGTATAAGCAGTTGCTTAGACTCTCTCTTGTATGCTAGTTATCACTCAATCACCATCACCTTTGGGTTCGATCCTTGGAATACTCTGGTGTTCCATTATAACACTATAAATATTATAACTGACCTGTACGCTTGTAGTAAAACTGTGCTTTAAAAATTGTCTTCTAAAATCATTATTTTATGCACATACACGCGATACCGTTTAACTGCCCTAGACTTACCACGAGTAGAAATTTTGAGGATGAAATTTTCTTTAAGGGTGAGGGAGTTGTCATACACAGTTATCTTAAATACTCGAACTCGAGGAAGAGTCAGGGATCTAATTGAATTGGAGTAGAATTTCACGGGCACTAACAAGGCACTTAGAAACTTAAGTGGCTAGTTAGGAAAATTTAGATCTCAAATCTAATTTGGTTAGATTATATCCGGCTGGTTCCGTAGTAGAAGACACAATTATTAGGATTAAATGATAGCAACAGTCTGTGAAGATCGTGCCAAGGAAGTATAAATAGGATGAGTTGGAAACTAAATTCTCCATAATTCTATTTACACATCTTCTCTTTCTCTAAACCAAGTATCATCTTTTTCAGACAATCTGAAGAATAAGAGGACGTAGATGTAGAAGGCTTTCCATGTTGTTACCATCGTAAGAAGCCAAGTCATGGCAACATGGTACAAGGTATAAGGTATACGGCATAAGACCATAGATGAAAGACTCCATGGCATCATATGATAGTACGTCAGGATAGTGAATCAGTGTAAGATCATGGATGAAATACTCTATGGCATCCACAAAGATAGTTCGCTGGGATTGTAACACCCCTAACCCGTATCCGTCGTCAAAATAGGGTTACAGAGCATAACTGTAAAAATGCAACTCAAATCATTCATTTCTAACATTTCATAGTCATTGCAAAATCCAATCAAACACATGCATAATGTCCCTTTTTTGATCCCCCGAGGCCTTCGAAACAGTTTAGAAACAATTCGGGACTAAATCAAAAACATTTAGAATTTCATGGCGAAAGAAAGAAAAATTCATACTACAGGGGTCACACGACCGTATGGCCAGGCCGTGTGGCTTACACGGCTAAGACACACGTTCATGTCTCAAGCCATGTGGACATTCGAAGTAGGGACACATGGTTGTGTCCCAGCCCGTGTTCATGCCCGTCTAACTCTTTGATTTGGTTCACACGGCCAAGCCACATGCGCATGTGCCAGGCCGTGTAACTCTCGAAATACAACCTTTAAAAACCTACAGAGAACACACGGGCATATCGCATGGCCTTGTGACTCACACAGCTGAGACACGCCAGTGTCTCAGGCCGTGTGGCCAAGAAATAGGTCATTTTCAAGTCATTCCTCTTACCCAAAACATGTTCATACATACAAGCTATTTGCACCAATTTCAAACATTCAAAAATTTACCTAAAACATGCAAAATAAAACTAGATCAATATGGCATTTTTGCATACAACCAATATGCCCAAAAGTCACCTCAAACATAAATCTTAAAATCAGCCTAAACATATACCTGTTTTGGCATAAATCAATATACACAACCATAAATCATCATGCCAAGACATAGCACAATTGACCATATGTCAAACCTTAACAAAATATACCAAATTGAACATTAAAAACATACATATTCTTGACCATTTCAACATTAACCATTTAAGCACCAAAATGTAAAAATTTTATCACTCATAAAACCATATATATACATGCCAACACATACCAGTTTGGCCATAAAAAATGCAGCAATTTGATCATATTATCCACAACCAACAAGACATCATTAGTACCTTAAGTAACTCAAATCCAAGGTAACATTTCATGCAATAATCATCAGCCAAAATGACATATACATATCAAAATCATCAATTAAATATTAGACATAGTCCGCCTATACATGCCATTATAAACACGACTAAAACCTCAAAATCTACCGATAAATTTGATGGATAGTGTGATGAATCTCCGACTAGATTCCATCTCAATCCAGCTTCCGATAATCTGTAAAGTAAAGGAAAATAACTACATAAGAAATGTATGCTTAATAAGTTCGTATAAACATTAAGCATAATATTCCGTTTCAATAATAAACTTTATATAATAAACATAAATCTATATCAATGCCATAAGATTCATAAATCAATATGATCAACAATTCACAAATGAGTAAGTTCATTAATGTCACATATATTTATCGTTCATAACATGATAAGATTTTATGGGACTTAATAGACAAACAACAACCTTTCTATAATATTATACACTTCTTAATTTACTCTCTTTTCATTCTATTCCTAAAGCTTATTATAAGCCCAAACAACATTATCAATTCCCAACTTAGTGTACTTATCCATGATATAGGTATATTCATCCATAGCATATGTAAATTTCTCACATATAGTACACCATTCAAACTTCAACTATGAATTTATCATTTCATTACCATTCCTCACCCGTTTCATATGCATAACACACAAGTTGTAAGCATAACATCAACCATGACTATAAGCTAGTGCATTTAAACATAGTTCTTTTGGAATCAACTACATAATCAACCATTGCATAAGATATTACATACTTTGATTTATTCCACCTTTTCATGAGCATAAGCACGTTACCAATTGAGCACTTACTGTTTTAAAGTATTTCATTAAGATTAAACATGATATAATTCAATCATAAACTTTGCACAAGCCTAAGCACCAACAACAACAAATGTTAGCATAATTGAATATAATTCATGTGAACTTAACATCGATAACCATTATACTTTAGCATGATCCAATTGGATTTATCATCCTTCATAACATATCATGTTTTCCATGTATCACCATTTCAATAAGTTTCATACACACATGTCTTGGTTCATATTGAACACTTACCATTCCTTTTGCATAACACAAAAGACATAAACATAACATTTACCCTAGTCACAAGCTAGTGATTAAACACATAACTTAGCAATATCATCACATGGTAAGATATGGTACATAAACATAACATCACTTAAATCATACCTTTCATAATCATGAATATTCATACTTTGATCATTGGTACATCATACATTTCCCTATTTTTCTAGTAAAGTCAATCGAAACCCTTACCGGAGCTCACACAAGTGTGCTAAATGATGGTCGAAACCATCCCTTTCTTTAATTGATGGTCAAAACCATCCCTTTTCATATTTGATGAACACTGTAAAGACAATTGAAACCCCTATACATGTTTCATATTGTGTCATAGTCCAAGTTTGGTCTTACATGTGTAGTGCCACGACCTTGCCATAGTTTTACGCTCATAATGTCGTTTTTATTATTGTGCCATAGTCCATTTTCATATTGTGTCATGGTTTTAGTCCCTGAGCCTAAAACTTGCAAATTAACCATTTTTATTGAAATTTTACACTAGCCGAATATTCATAGCCTCCCTTTCAGGCTATTTTTGCAACAATTTCACATCAAATCCTTGTACTTTTATTATTTTAGAAATTTAGTCCCTAATCGATAAATTCATCAAAAACACTTAACAAAATACTTTTAAATAACAATAATATTTCAATTTCATCATTTAACATCAAAAATCACTAGATTCATCAATGGAAACATTCAAAACCTTTAACAGTTTCAAAATCGAAGGCACGAACTAGCTGAACCTAGTTGGAACGATCTTAAAAATATTAAACTTACTAAAAACCGAGTAATAATCACTTACCATGCAAGAGAAAATCACCATGGCCGAAAGCTTCATCCTTAAATCCATGGTATTCGGTTCCAAAATAAAACAAAGATAGATGAATATTCACTTATGTTTTTTTTTATGTTTTCATTATTATATTAACCTTTAATTTTATTTTATTAATAAAATAACATATAAAACATTATATTTAAAAGAAATTAATATGGGATCGCCGGCACCCCTACGTCGCAGCGGAAAAAATTAAAAATTAGCGACCCTAACCACGGATCCATTTGTGAGGAACGAATCGAGGTGAAAAAGGTTACGAAATTACCTAATGTTTATTCTGAGTAGACAACAACTTCTCAACAACGTGTAGTCTGATCTACAGTCGAACCAAGCCGCAATCTATCGAGACTCCGACCTCTACATAATCCACCCAGTTGACTACGAACAGAAGAAATCCCCAAAATAGTTTTGAAAATAATTTTTCTTTGACGGTTGCTAGACCAAAAAACAAAAAAAATGGGATTCCTATATATCCTTTTATTTTAGGGTTTTTAGGAATTAAATAAATATAATAATATTTTAAATCAAAAATTATAATTACATTAATTATAATATAATTTCGGTAAACCATATATTTATTTGAATTCATATGCTAACCAAATTCATGTCCTCATTATGCGTACAACAACCTTGTACATAATGTGTTGGAAATTTGATTACCGAATTAAATTAATTCTATAATTAATTTAATTCAAGTGACACCCAAAAACAATACCAACTATGGTTTATTCCGTTCATTTCAACTATAGGGTGTCACCCTGTAGGTTCCTGTAACATTAGCAGTAATACTAGAACGATTCCAATGTTACAAACAATGAGTGGCATCTAGAAATGCATCATTGCTACCTAAGTCACAAGAGATCATGATTCGACATAACCTTTTTATGATTAACCTTTTATGCAATAATCCTTAAGTCCTTTATCTCTGGATTGGACACAAGTCATGGAATAGTCACACTTGTATAGTCCATTCCATGTTCATTGATATCTTAAGCAGACTACGATATACAAATAAGTATGACATCTCATATCAAATTATTTGAGCATGGTCATGCATTTCTAGTCTCACTTAATCAAGTGGCCTAAGATATTACTCCCATTATGTAGGAGGGACTTATTCTATATCGACCAACCATATCCCTCTACATCGATTGTGGTATATCCAACATCAACCTTTATAGAACAACCAGTTACAGTGTACGTTTGACTGTATCAAAATATACTACTCACGATGTTTGGGATTATGATGATCTCAAGTCTGAGGATCATATACATATTAATCACTATGAGTAATGTCGTGACAATTACATAATAATCCAAGAAACATACTCATAATGGGTCAGTCCAATATGTTTTTCTCTAACACACATATTCATGCATCGATTCTGACATTCCATATCAATGACAACTCTTTATCATCAATCAACTACATGTTAGTCTTAATGCATTATCATTGTCCTATCCAACAATAATACTTGAATAAGGATCTTTTAAGAATAATCATATTATTCTTAGGACATTATTATAAAATAGTTTATTTATACACACAGAAAAGAAACTGAAATAATAATGGTAACGCTTTATATTAATAAACATGATAAATTAAGTATGTTATTACAACCATCTCTTGATTGATCTTTGGGCATACTCTAACAATTAAAGCATCCAACCGTCCCACTATCTTTAGGATGGATAATTTACTAAATAAGGTCATCCAATTGTAATTCTTTAATCAATTAAAACCTTTAAACTAATAGCGATTAATTTTTTTAACTTTTACGATTTAGTCCTTTTCGCTTAATTAACTATCGAAACGTTAAAATTTTTCAACGAAACTTTAATACTACCTTAATAAAATTTTGTAAATATTTATAAAAAATATTTACGGCTCATTTTATAGAAACAAAGTCTCGATACCTTATTTTCTAAAACCACTTGACTTTAGGGTCTTACCACTTGAACTTAATTAATCGCATAAATAACATAAATTATCAAATAAAAAACCTTTTTTGAAATCACATTTGACACATAAATATTAAATAATAATATTTATGAACTTACTTATTAGATTTGGTGGCCGCGAAACCACTATTTCCAACACCACTAAAAATGGGTTGTTACATGGATAGTAAACACAGTACAAATAGTCTGCTAGGACAATAACCACATAACAGATAGTTCACTAGGACATTAAACACATAACAAATGGTCTGCTGGGACTGTAAACAAATAACAGATAGTTTGCCAGGACAATAAACACTAGGTGATCTTCCAGGACCAAGGGAATACGTGGTAAGAAGGGTATAAGACCTTAGTTCAACTAAGACAACCAAAAGAATCCATCGAGACATAAGAACAGATAGTCTGCCAAGACGTTAAACATGGGGTTAGGTTGAGTAAGACCATGGGTAATCCATAGGGACGATAAAATTGGAAATGTCAGCCAAGATGTAAGTCATGGGAATCCCAACAAGGAAGTTTTCCATTCAGGAAATACGCCAGGAACTGAATTTGTAAGAGCAACGTGACTGGTTCGATAAGTCACAAGTATATATGAATGATGAGTAATTGAAAGGCATAGACCACAGAGACAATAACGAAGCTTGCTGAAGGCAATGCGGAATGGAGCCATGAGTACATCAAATGATTTCTCCAAGGAAAACCTGAGGAAGAGTTATGCAAGTACATGCTGACACCTCGAGGATGTCATGAAAGGATAACCAAAAGTGCGGAAAGTCCTATAAGGTCATTATGCAAGTACAAAATCGCAATAAATGGGGAGATTACATTTTTCACTAAATCTCCCAAGCAAGATGGCTAATGAGAATATTGAAAAGGGGGTTTTGCCCAAAAGAAAGGTTCAAGCACATGCTGAATTACAAGAAGGACATAGTAAAGGTAACGCGATAAGAATCTGCCAATTGCAACGAATCATCTGATAGACTACCACTATAGTACGAGGAACGTTAGGCGCTGGCTAGGCCAGGAAATCCATGGTGCTCCCAGCGATACACAGGGAGTTTTAAATTTTGTGTTTCATTTATTGTCTCCTAAACTTGAGAATTTGTATGACATTACTGAATGAAATCTCACTAAGTTCATCTGAATGTATGTTTGAAATGTATGGTTCTAGGGTCAATGGTTGACTCGCGGATTATGATGGGAGATCAAACCAGACATAGCCAATCCCATGTGAATGGTGGTAGTTGTTTCATGCACATAGAGGGCACCCTTTGAGGTTACACCTTAGGGATTTATTTAGTATAATCGTAGCAAAGTCATAAGTCTCATTAAGTTGTAATAACTATTCGAGTCTCTTAAGATGGAATGGTGACACAAGCCTAGTACATGTATGGAATAGTAATTATTTCAATGTCTAAAATGAGAAGTTATTATTACTTATGAAATTTAGAAATGGTGGTATAACGGATAAGGGTATATAATTTGGCTAGTGTTGCAAATAATCGGCTAGGAACTTGTTAAGAAATTCAGGTAATTGTGGTACTCGATATCTAGATTTGGTGGTCGGGTTAGATATAAGGTTGTACAATTTATTCTAATTTTGATGAATGATATGTTATAATTTGTTTTTAAAAGTGCTATACATGTTTTTATGAATGAATATAGTTCTATGAGTCATTTGAATGTTTTAAATGATTTAGGACTTAGTAAAATATGGTGTTAATTGAGAATGTTTTTAAGTGCATTTACAAATTTCAGCTTTAGGGGACTAGTGTTCGGTACCCTTGCTCTTGGTGCCCGTACCCAAGTTGGTAGAATGTCAAAAACTATAGTAGAAGGACCTAGGTACCGATACCTAGGCCTTAGGTACTGATACTTTGTCCCCTAGATAGTGCCATTGCACTGTTTTAGCTATTTTGAGCTCACCGAAACTTGTACTTGCCATCGAACACCTCCAATTAGCGAAAAAAATTTCTAAATGCTTTAAATATTATTTTAAAGCCTTCAAATTGATTTTAACTTATTTCTAAAATTATATAGGATTGTTTTTTAGTCTCGATTCGATTATAGCAGAGTCCTTAACGTTGCTTGAAATTATTGTATTTTTAGTGATGATGTCAAAAAAATCAAGAAATGCGGTGGATAAGGACGTAGAGAACCATACAATCACATCTATGTCTCTAATTCTGAGATTCAATCTAGCTTTGATGGTCAAGATAATCTATCTCCCCAGTTGAACTTATAAACGACTTAATAGTCCTCTATTATTTGAATCATTTACTCATTTGGTTTTTTGGACTATGAAAAATTTAGATTGCCTATCAATATAAGTTGTCTTCTCATATTATAGTTCATCCACATAATGCTAGCTTAACATTAGTTAAACCTAGGTAATCAATGAACCAATATTTGCTTATACATTTTGTTTTTTGAGCAAAAACCATTGAGAACAATCTAGCAAAAGAGAATATGCATAACATTTGTTTATTCTATGAATAATCATTTTGATCATTTCAGCAATTTATCAAATAGAATGAAATTACTATACCAATGGCACAAAAATCCTAACAGATTTTTCCTAACAACTTTGAATTTGTCGAACCAACCATAGAGTCAAACCACAACCCTAATCTAGTTGCTTTGAATAAAAGAACTAGAACAAGGGGGAAATCGTATTTGAATCCAAATGCATAATAAAATAGGGGAGAGAGAGGAAACCACTCTTAATAAATGGTAAAAAAAACATGTATCAATATTAGAATATAGTGAGTTACAAGAAAAATTAAAAAATGTTAAACTAAATTGGGACAATGGTATAAAAACAAATATTGAAATCCCAAACAGAAAATTATGGAATTAAAAAGTAAAATTTTGGAACTTCAAACTAGTGTCAATCAGAATATGTAATAAAGGGCATTAAAGATTGAAGCTTACAACTCATAATGATACTAGAAGTTTAGGAATGCCATTGACATCAAAGATTAAAGGTCTAGTGGATTTTGGAAGGGAATAGAAATAATCACTTCTTTCATTCCACAACCGTCAAACATAAACAAACTAACTAAATCCATCATATCAAAAGCTATAATAGGGACTGCATCATAGAGAAAAGATTAATTGAAGATCTTATCTCCGAATAATTTTAGAAACTTTTTGAAAACCAATCAATATCGAGTGCTGGAGAAACTTTTGAAGCAATTGATGTACTAAGCTCAAAAGAAATGAATACTCCACTTTGAAATACTATTACAAAGGAGAGATCAATGAAGTTGGTTTTAGTTTAGGGCCTTTTCAAGAACAAGACTAGATGGATTCTCTATTTTGTTCTATCATAGATAGTAATAGGATATTAAGAATGATCTGGTTAAAATGGTGCAAGATTTCTTCAACCTAGCAAATTATTGAGAGGGTTAAAGGCCATTAATATTATCCTAATTTTCAAGCAAAAATGTCTAGAAGCAATTTCTCACTTTAGACTGATTGGTTGTTGCAACTTTGCCACAAAATCATTGCATGAATCATGACCACTAGAATGAGACTATTGTTGAGATATACTACCTTAAATGCTTAAGCTACCTTTATAAGACAATATCATAGTTTCCTATGAAGCTTTCAATGTGACCAAGAAGAAGAAAAGGAGATGTCATGGGTTAATGGCCTTAAAATTGTACTTTGAATAAAGTTGACTGGAATTTCCTAAAAATTATATAAAGAAAATGAGATTTTGCAAGTTTTATGTTAGTAGAGTCATGGATTGTGTTTTGACACCAACTTTCTCAATAATTTTGAATGGTGACTATTAAAACTTTCTCAACTTTTAAGTTAGGGGGAAAAGGATCTCCTTTTTTTTTTGTTATATCAATTTTCTTTCACAATTATTCGAAACTACTAATAAAAAAGGAATATTGAAACCTTTCAAAATTAACAAATAACCTTATTCATTTGAAAAGAAGGAATATTAAAACCCTTCAAAATTAAAAAATATTGTCTAACATTATTCATTTATTATTTGGTGGTGACTATTTAAACTTTGCATATGCTCAAGTACAAAATTGCAAGGAAATTCAAGATTCATTAATAATCTTTTAATAAAACATAGGGAAAATGGTAAAATTAAAAAAAAAATGTTATTTTCTTTAAGCTCATTGTTAGCATTGATTTCGGGCCTAATCATCTTAATTTTACCTTAAAACAATGCAAAAATGAAGGTAAATGGTTTATCATTTAAGTAGAAATATTCACTTATCTTTCATGTTTTTACGAATTACGTAATCTCTTCGAAATCTTTTCACTTTTGAAGTAACTATTTCATAGTTTAAGTAATTTTTTCATGTACTATAAATTGTTTTCTTAGAATTTTTTCATGTTTTACGAATTACTTAATATTTTAAAAATATTTTTATGTTTGAAGTAACTATTTCATATTTTAAGTAATTCTTTCATTTACCGTAAACTAATCTTTTAGAACTCTTTCATGTTTTATGAATTACTTAATTTTTTTTAAAAAATTTATTGTTTTAAGTAATTCTTTCATTTATTGTAAAATGCTTAATTTCTTAGAATTCTTTAAAAAATTCTTTCATATATTACGAATTATTTAATTTTTTAGAACCCTTGCATGTTTTTAGTAATTCTTTCGGCTTTTAAGTAATTCTTTAGTGATTATAAATTACTTAATTTCTTAGAATAGTTTCATGTTTTAATTAATTTTTTTAGGATTTAATTAATTCTTTCATTTTTATGAATTATGTAATTTCTTAAAAAAATTAATTAAGTATTTATTTTTATGTAATTCTTTCATGCACAGTAATTAATTTCTTAAAACTCCTTTCTATCTTATGAATTACTTAAATTTTTAAAATCATTTTCATAGTAACTCTTTCATGTTTTAAACAATTCTTTTAAATTTTATGAATTAAAACATGTTTTAAATAACTCTTTCATTTTCTTTTTTCTTTTTTCTTTTTTCTTAATGAGTTCAAATTAAAAATTTTAAAACCAAAACTTTATATACTAATGTATATTTGTTTGGAGCTAATTGAAGGTGATATTAGGCAACTTCTTATAGAATTTTCCTTCTTGGTGCTTGGATTGCAATGTAATGATTAGTTGAGTGAGACTGACTCAAGGGGATTCCTTGTATTTGATCCAAAGCGTCGGCCGCTGTCATTATCAGCAGCGCTGTTAGTCTTAGACCCTCAACTTTCGTGGCCACAATCTCGTTAGATGTGATTCCCTACTACAATAAATAAAGCCAATCCAGATTTCAGACCCTACAGATTGGAAAACCACAAACACACCTTTCTCCCCACTTTCGCTTTCAAACACCCCCATGCACTTTGCATGCAGCTCCTTACCCCCTATTATATAAATATTATCATAAATATTAATTTTTTAAAAATTTTATTTAGTATAGCTGGAGTTTTCGATTGAGACTTTAAATAAAGAAAGATTAAGACTACTTCAAATCGTAATTTGATCCCACCTTACTCTTAAAACAACTTTACTATAATGAACCTGGCTTGATAACTATAAACAAATTGCTCTAATTAAATAAAGCAACGCCAGTGTCTTGCAATAATCATCGTACTTAAGGAAGATTACCTAACGAATTAAGCCAAAAAAATTCTACTTAGAATGTCGGTGGTAGCTTGATTTAATTGATTGTTGCTATATATATATATAGATAGATATTCGGAGATTTGGACCCACACTCAAGGTTTCGTTTCTGCTCTCAATTCTTTTTCCTTTTCCTTTCAAAAATTATACAATCTTTTTTTATGATTGTACTGGAAATCGAGTTAGTTATATCATGGTTTTTTATTTAATCGCATTGATTGTTTTATTCAATAATAGTTAAATAAATAATTTAAAATTTTATAAAAATTATAGAAGTATTTCAACTGTCGATTTTTAGTCTTGGTTTTTTATTTTTATCAATTTCGAATGGTTTATTTAAAGGATGGTTTAACTCCTATACTCAAACCTATATACCGGCCGATTTCTAATCTCAAGTGATTTGTCCAGACGGTTCAGTCCAATTCAAATAACATTGGTTTATACATGCAATCGCATCAATCTTGATGCTACTATTATTGTTCTTTAAAATACATGTTCATGTGTAAAAATTAATTATTTTTACTAGATTATGTTACACCTACTATGGGTGAAAATAAATATGTAACGAATTTATAAAAAAATTGATATAAAAACTAAATGTTATGTGGATTTATGCCTCGCATTTTGGACTAAATAGTGTGTGACGTCACAACGAAGAAGTGTTCTTCATCTCGATGAACAGTCGACGTCACAACGAGAAGAGAGCCTTCTACCCGATGACACGATGCCCCCTCGTCCCGACAACCGAATGCCACATCACAACGTGGCGATGTACACCTCAAGTTTTTCGGCTTTCTTCCTCTAGTTAAACTTTGTTTTTAGTTTCCCACTTAAACTCTGATTAACCTAGGATTGTTGTAGTCATATATGTTACGGATTTCAACCTATAATGCTCCAAGTTCTTATTTTTTTTATTCTGGACCACAAGAGTTATTTGTTTCGATCTCTATCTTTCTACCAGTAATAGGTATTAGTATTTATCCGGATTTCGTCCTCTCATTATCAGGTGAGAAGGTCGAAACTATTCTAAATAATTATTGTTATAGATAGTTTTCATGAATAAAAAAAATTCAAAATAGACCTTACTCTAGATTTCATACAACAAAAATATTTAGATTGAGAGAATTTTGTTCTTTTTTATGAAAGGTTTTTCTTTTGGGGCTTCGAGTTTTCCTTTAATTATCTCCATCTTTTGTACTCTCCTTTATTATAGTGAAATCTCTTTTTTGCCCTTGGTTTTTTATCCTCTTTTGAGGAGTTTTTCCACAAAAATTTTGTGTGTTCAGTCTTTTCAATTTTGCTTTATTTACTTGTTCATTGCATAACACGGGTTAATTCCCTACAAACTAATATCAGAGCTAGTTCGATTTCGCATCCAACCCATTCAGAGATGGTAGCGTCAAGGTTTAATATTGAGAAGTTTGACGATATTGCAAATTTTGGTTTGTGGTAAGTTCGTATGTCAGCAATTCTGATTCAGTGTGATCTTGAGAGGATCATTACAAAGATGAAGCCCACGAACATGGATCAGGCAAAATGGAATAGGTTAGATAAAAAAAATCCTATCCATAATTCATTTATGTGTAACGAATAATGTGTTACAAGAAGTTTTGAAGGAGAAAATAACATATACATTATGGAAGAAATTGGAAACCCTTTACATGACGAAATCCTTGGCCAATAGGCTAGTATTAAAACAACGTCTCTACATGTTTAGAATGGCCGAAGATGAGTCCATTAGAATTCATATTAGTGAGTTTGTTACCCTTCTTAATGACTTAAAGAATCTCAAAGCAGAGATTAGTGACAGGGATCAAGCTATGTTGTTGTTATGCTCTTTTCCCTCATTTTATAAATATTTCAAAGAAACTCTAATATATGAGAGAGATAACCTCTCGTTTGAGGATGTGAAGAAAAATCTACTGAGTAAGCATAAACTCGACAATGAGTTAGGTCCAAACAAAAAGCTAGAGGGGCAAATCTCAGTTCTAGTTGCAAGAGGCAAACAACAATCCAAAAACTCAGATCGAAATAGGTCTAAAGGAATATCTAAATCTAGAAACCGTGACAAAGAATGTGGCTACTATAAGAAGAATGGTCATATTAAGTCTGAATGCTATAAATTGCAGAATAAGGTTGGAAGGGATGTCAAGAACGACAAGAGAGATAAGTAAAAAACTGAAGTTTTTTATTCTAGTGTAGCCGAAGATAGAGGTAGCGATTTCTTTTATTAGTGTTCACGAGCGAAAACTCCAAGCTTACTTTAGAACGGATCCTAGATCTCAAGTGCTCCTATCACATGTGTCCCAACAGGGACTGATTCTCAACACACAGTTTAATTGAAGATGAAATTGTGTTAATGGAGAATAAATCTTCATGTAAGATAACTGGAATAGGATCCATACAAATCAGGATGCACAAAATTATTTAAACACTTTTGAATGTTAGGTATGTACCCGACTTAAAGAAAAATATCATCTCGTTGGGAATTTTGGATTCTAATGGTTGCAGGATAGTCATTTAATCAAATGGTTTAAAAGTTTCTCATGGAGCTCTCGTTGTAATGAGAGGACGAACAAAAGGTAGCCTATACGTGTGGCAAAGGTCAATGGTTACTAGTGCGACTGTAATTACCGAAGAATAGCTGAAACTGTCGCCACATCGCGATAAGAACCAACCTGACGTTGTGACAACACAACATAATTATTTCTCTACAGATTTTGATTCAACCAAACTCTGGAACATGTGACTCGATCATATAAGCAAGAAAGGTATGACAACATTGTGCAAACAAGGTCTTCTGGAAGACACTGGAATTGGTTAGTTAGGTTTCTGCGAACACTACACTTATGGAAAGTAGATGAGAGTAAGTTTCAATTCAGTAGTTCACAGAACAAAAGGGACTCTTGATTACGTCCATTCTGATTTATGGGATCCGACTCCTGACAAATCACAATGATGTAATAAATATTTCCTAACTTTTATTGATAACCATTCCAGGAAAGATTGGGTTTATTTTTTGAAATAGAAAAATGAAGTCTTCAAGATCTTCAAGTAGTGGAAGACTCTGTTAGAGAAATAGATCGGGAAGTCCATGAAATGGTTGAGAACAGACAATGAACTAGAGTTTTGTTCATTTGAATGTAACAACTACTGCAAATAGTAAGGGATAAAAAAAAACATCGCACTATTATACAACAGAATGGAGTTGAAGAAAGAATGAACAGAACCTTGTTAGAAAAGGATTGATGCGTGCTTTCTAATACAGGGGTAGGGAAGGAGTTTTGGGCTGAAGTCGTAAATTTGGCAAGCTATTTGGTAAATTGATCTCCACATCGAGCATTGAATGGTAAAGCTTCAAAAGAGATATGGTCAGGTGATCCTCCCAATTATTCTAATCTTAGAATTTTTTATTGTCCTACTTATGCTAAAGTTATCCAAGGAAAGCTCAATCCAAGGGTCGTAAAGTGCATCTATCTAGGATACTTTGCCGATACAAAAGGTTTTAAACTATGGTTTCTGGAAACTGATAAAACCATCATTAACAAAGATTTCACGTTCGATGAATCTGCCATGTTTTGATTAGAAAATGGGGTATTTACTTTTAAAGACACAATAACTCAGAGTATCTCAAGCAAGCGTGGAGTCAAAAGATGAAACAAAGGGTGACGTCGTGGCGACACGAAAAGCCTTATCGCATCATCACAATGAATAGGATTGTCATCCTAACAAAAAAGCAAGCCATGAAGCGATAAAATTTTGGTTCTTGCAAAATTAAAGCTATTTCGGATCAGTTTAGGACTTCATCCGACCTTCAGGTACCCTCGCCATCACAGTTAACTAATTATAAGTTGGCTTATGAAAGGAAAAGGCGTTTGACCACTACAGAAGTACTGTGAAGGAAACCTAGAGGCATATACTCTAAGTGTTCTAAAGAGCATTGATTCAACCGATCCTTCATGCTATTTTGAGACAGTTGAGACCTCCAATTCTAGCAAATGACCTATTGCTATGGAAGAAGAGATGAAATCACTTCAAAAGAACATGACTTGGTAGCTAGTAAAACCACCCATTGGTAAGAAAATAGTTGGTTGCAAAAGGGTGTTTAAGAAAAAGAAAGGTTCGGGTCCTAACGAAACTAGGTACAAGGCAAGATTGGTCGTAAAGGGCTACAGTCAAGTGGAGGGAGTTGATTTTTATGATGTTTTCTCTCCCATTGTGAAACAGTTGTCTATTTGAGCACTTTTGGCTCTTGCTGCATCAAACAATCTTGAGTTAGAGTAGTTAGATGTAAAGATTGTTTTCATTCATGGTGACCTTAAGAATGACATATACATGTAGCAACCGAAGGCTTCAAAACTAAAGGTAAGAAAGATCATGTTTGTCTTCTTAAAAAATTATTGTACGGTTTTAAGTAGTCTCCTCGACAGTGGTACAAAAAGTTTGATTCCTTCATGCTAACTATTGGTTTTCACGAAGTAAGTATGACAGTTGTGTTTATTTACAATGTCTTGATGATGGTTCATTCATATATTTGTTGTTTTATGTTGATGATATATTGATTGTGGCTAAGGATTCATCCGAAATTGTAATACTTAAAACCATGCTTAACTTTAAGTTTGAGCTAAAGGATTTAGGTGCAGCGAAGAAAATTTTAGGGATGAAAATTTCAAGGGATAGAAGTTTCGGGAAATTTTATCACAAAAGAGGCACATCAAAAATATCCTTGAGTGATTTGAGATGCAAGACTCAAAACTGGTAAGTACTTACTTAGCTGCACATTTTAAATTTTCAAATTCAAATTTCTCCCAAAACAGAAAAGAAGAGAGGTACATGTCAAAAGTACCTTATTCAAGCGCAGTTGGAAGTTTGATGTATGCAATGGTATGTACTCATCCAAATATCTCACATGTTGTTAATGTTGTTAGTGTTAGAGTATGCCTAAAGACTAATCATGAGATGATTGTAATCACATATTCGTTTTACCTTATTTGTTAATATAATGAATTTCCATTGTTATTTCAGTTTCTTTTTCTATGTGTATAAATAAACTAATTAATAATAAATTCTTGATAATGATATGATTATTCTTAAAAGGTCATTAGTCAAGTATTATTGTGGGCTTGGACAGTAATAATACATTAAGGCTAATGTGTAGTTGATTAATGACAAAGTATTGTTATTGATATAGGGATGTCAAAATCAATACATGAGTATGTGTTGGAGAATAACATACTATACTGACCCGCTATGAGTATGTTTCTTGGATTATTATGTGATTGTCACAACATTACTCATAATGATTACTATGTATATGATCCTTATACTTGAGATTATCATTGTCTCAACATTGTGAGTCGTATAATTTGATACAGTCAAACGTCTACCATAACAGGTTGTAATATAAAGACTGATGTTGGATATGCCACAATCTATGTGGTGAGATATGATTTATCAAAATAGGATTTGTCCTTCCTACATAATGAGAGTAATATCTTAGGTCACATGATGGAGTGTGACTAGAAATGCATGGTCATGCTCAAATAAGTTTATATGAAATATCACACTTGTTTTTTTATTGTAGTCTACTCAGAATATGAAGAAATATGATATTGGACTATACTAGTGTGATTGTTCCATGACTTTTGTCCAATCTAGATATAAAAGATAAATGATATAATACATAAAAATTTATCACAGAAAGGTTATGTTGATTCACGACTTCTTGTAACTTGGGTAGCAATGCTAGATGCCACTCATTGCTTGTACACTAGAAATGTTCTAATACTACTACTAAAGTTACAAGAGCCTACAGGGTTGCACCCTATGGTTGAAGCAAACAGAATCCAAACACAATTGGTATTATGTTTAGTTGTCACATGATTTAAATTAATTATTGAATTAATTTAATTTAACAGTTAAATATTGAATGCATTATGTATACAAACTTGTTGTACACGGATAGAGAACATAGTTAAAATTAATATATGAATTTGATTCATATAAAAGTTTAATATTAACTGTAGCCCCCCAAACCCGGCCTAGACATTAGGTCAAATTTCAGAAGGTACAATAATCTCGAAGAAAAGCTTTTCAAATTAATTGTGCTTAAATTGTTTTTCTGAAAAACATTTTTTAATTTTAATAGAAAAATCGTCAACGATAAGTCTTTAGTAAAATATGTTTAATTTAAAAAAAATTGCAGTATTTCAAGTAATTACTTTTAAATAGATTTAATAAGAAAACTTGTATTGTAAATTTTATAATGTTATATAGTAAAAATTCTATTTTTCAAAAATTCGCAACGAATTAAATATAACTATAAAATCTATTTATTACAATTTATTTTTGTTTGATAAAAACAATTTATATATTTAAAATCAGTTATTTAAAACATTTAAAATCCAAAGTTAATGCATGTATTGTAATTAAACAATAAACAACCCAAAGTCCAAAGTCCAAAATAGTCCCAAAAAGATTTTTAAATACTTTAATTTATTTAATTTCAAGAATCTCCTCCAAATGATGCATCAAGTTCTATCCATGAGTACTATCTAAAAAGTTTAAGAAAACTAAAGGAGTGGGCTAATAAGCTCAGTGTGAGTTTTATATCAAGCTTAATAACAAAAATTACTTTAAAGAGAACAAAAACATTATAGAACACATAATAATCAAATATGCAGAGCTTTATGTGTATGATTATGATAATGCAATATTTTTATAAGAAAACATATATGCATTTTTTTCCAAAATATCCTACCCATCTTCGCTACACACCAAAAGGAGTTCCTTAGAACTCAACCATCCAAAACACACCAGCAAATATGTGGACAAAGCCACCAAAAGTGCAGACAAGCTGTCAGAACAAATAATTGTGGTCAAGTCACCAAAACTGTAGACAAGCTGCCAAAACAAATGTGTGGTTAAACCACCAAATATTGCAGATCATTAAACTGTCACATCTTCCTCCTTACCATATAGTCCCAACCCCATGAAATGTGACATGACAAGTAAACTCATTATCAAAACATTATGAATGTTAATCATGCAATCATATACAAATAAAAAAAATCAATGGACATGGTATTCCTTTCTTTACAAAACAGACATTTTTAATTTTCAATGCTAACAAATCATGATAAACAAATATGCCACATGCCATGAGAATTAGAACAAAAACACGTATTAATAATCATTAACATAACATATCAAAGAGATTTAAGTTAAAATACATACCTTAAATCCACATAATCACTCACCATATTAATTTTTGCTACTAAATTATACTTATATTAATAACTATTTGATCATATAAACATTGTAATAAAAATTATCAATTTCACACAAAATACTTTAATAAAACACGCACCTTTAATTGTCCAAATAGTAAATCCTAAATTGAAGTCGAACACTTCAGATCCAAATGAGTAGAAACTTGATTTGTTCCTAATGATATTATATTGAACATTAGAATTCATTTATAACTGATAAAAGAAATCAACTTCAAACCAAATATCCAACTTACTCTTCATACTTGTAACAAACACTTACCCTTAATCTTTTTCAACCACAACTCTCACTTGGAACCACAAAAGAATTATGATTCTCGAATCAAACCTTCAATTTGAAACAATCACTTGATTAAAATATCATTCAATTTTTCTTCATCAATCAAAACTTCATGAAATTGCTATAAACTTGCACCACCTTTGTACTTACACCTTTACTTCCAAAAGTCAGAGAAGATCTATTACGAATGTTGATGACCTAATAAGGTGAAACAAAAGAGAAAAGAGAAGTAATAGATAAAATATGATGGTTGGCGACTATGATCAAAAGCGACGAATGATGGTGCATGGTGGTTGTCTATGAATGAGGTTTGAAATGATATTGAATAGAAGAAGAATAGCCAAGTAATTAAATCAATAGAAGAGAAACGAAAGAAAAATGAACAAGGGTGGTGATAGAAAATGAAAGATGAAGAAGAATGGTGGCATAAGGTGATTTTCATGGTAGTGATATGGTGGAGGAGAAATGTTGATCAGCACACAACAATAGAAAAATAAAATAAAAATGGAGGAGAACTTCTAAAGGAAGGTGGCTCACGGTGGTTGATAGGGAGGAGAAAAAAAAAGAGAATTTGATTGCAAACCAAAAAAAAAATATTTTTAACCAAAATGCTTACTATGGGACAATAACACTAGCTACCCAATTCAAAATCAAAATTCAAACTCCCAACATTTCATTCATGAGGAGTCAAGGGAGTTAGAATGAATTAATGATGAAATAAACATGGGAATTTCAAAACATAATATGAATAGCTTTGAAAAAAATGTTAAAAATTGAAAATGAGTTACATTCATGCATGGACGGTTTGCATGGTTAGGTTGATCATCATTTAATAAAAAAAATTAAATGAGAACATGGAGACTTGAACTTGGTTCACTAGGAAATTACTTAAGATACTTAACCACTACACCACTTCTCAAGCTTATTAATGAACTAACAACAACACTTAAAATTTTGGGATGTGACATTAATTTAATATAGTTTACTAAAATTATTAAAATAAATAATTATAATAATTTCGATCAAATATTAAAACATAGAAGTTAATATCCTTTTTGGAAAGGATATAATGTTTTAATAACTTTCCATATGTTTCTCTAAAGCGATAATTTTGTTTTTAATATGTAATATCCTTTTTGGAAAGAATATAATGTTTTAATAACTTTCCATCAGTTTCAAAAAGGTATATCTTGAACTCTATTTCAACCCGACTCATTCCTTGTACATGGATCCATGGTTAATGATCTCTGGAATAATTTTTTCACTATGCCACGAGGCGTACCGACGTTCCAACAGTTAGTAGATTCATGGCCAAATTGGGTAAGTTACATTTGCATGCAGTTAAGTGGATATTCATATATTTACAAGGTACTTCTAACAAGTGCTTAGAATTCAGAAGAAGCCAAAAGGGCTTAGTCAGATATGTTGATTCAGATTATACAGGAGACTTAGATCAAATGAGGTCTCTTACAAGTTACTTATTTTCTTTTATTATTTGTGTCATTAGTTGGAAAGCTACACTTCAAGCTATAGTGGATCTGTTGACTACTGAAGTAGAATACATGGCAATTATTGAAGCGGTAAAAAAAGCAAATTTGTTAAGGGGCGTGTTTAGTGAATTGGTAAGTGAAAAAAGGGCAACTGCCCTATATTTTGATAGTCAAAGTGTCATACATCTCACCAAATATTAAATGCATCATGAGAGAATGAAGCACATAGATATTCGTTACCACTTTGTTTGATAGGTGATCATTCAAGGGAATGTTCAAATTTTTAGAATCGGTGAACACAATCTGATCGACATGTTGACAAAGAGTCTTCTAGTTTCAAAGTTTAACCATTGCTTGGACTTGGTGGGTATCCGTCAAAGATAAAATTAGGCCAATAATAGGACTTGTCAAAGGAGTTAAGTCAAATATGGGTCAAGGTAAAGATTTGTGAAGTTATTCCTCGCATTTTGGACTAAACAGTGTATGACGTCGCAACAAGGAAGTGTTCATCATCTTGACGAATCGCTGATGTCACAATGAAAAGAGAGCCTTCGTCCCGACAACACGATGTCCCCTCGTCCCAATGACTCGAATGTCATGCCACGACATGGCGACATACACCTCAAGTTTTTCGACTTTCTTCTCCCAATTAAACTCTGTTTTTAGTTTCTCACTTAGACTCTGATTAACCTAAGGTTGTTGTAGTCATATATGCTACAAATTTCAACCTATTTGTTCTTTGTTTTGAAGGGTTTTCTTTGGGGCTTCAAATTTTCCTTTCATTCTCTCCATCTTTTGTACTCTCTTTTATTATAGTGAAATCTCCTTTTGCTCGTGGTTTTTTATCCTCTTTTGAGGAGTTTTTCCACATAAAATTTGTGTCTTCGATCATTTCAATTTTACTTTATTTACTTGTTCGTTGCATAACACGGGTTAATTCCCTATATGTTATTTGGTTGAAATGGTAATGTTGAGTGAGTGAAGGTGATAATGTTTTGGGTTCAAATTCTTTCATGTGCATGTATTTTCTAGATTTTATACTGAAAACTATAAACATGTAAAATAGCCTCAAAATAATATTTATTACTTTGTAAAAATAATGAGTTTCTAGTAAATTCACAACTAAGTTGAGACCCAATTAATGGGCAACACAAACTCAACCAAAATCTTAGATAATAGTAGAGATGGACTAGTCAACAACCAAAAATGTTAATTGATTGAAGAGTGACACCAATTCAGTCAAAATCTTAAATAACGAGTCTATAACACTAACGATGTCGGTAAAAAAATTATAACAAATATTTATAAAAAAATTATGTTGCTAACAAATGAAAGTTTGGTTGACTTGGTAAAATTGATGTTTTGGAAATTATGGTGCTTTATGTTTAAATCCCGTATTATGCTAATTTAAATTGATTTTTGTAGACTTTATATAACATTTAAAAAGAAAAAAAATACTTTCGAAATAGTGTTTATTATTTTGTAAAAGGTGGTGATTTTTAATTATTTTTAACTAAATTGATATTCATTTAACTCGTTACATCAATTCAGTTATAACTTAGATAATATAAATTAGTCAATAACCAAAAAGAGCAAGTCATTAAAATTATGTATTGACAATTCAAAGTTGGAGATTTAAGTGTTAGTATCCTGCTAAAAATGAAAATGGAAATGAAAATAAAAATATTTTTTATTATTTAAAAATATTCAAATATTATATATTTTTATGCTTCTTTTCCCCATTATATCAGCCGACAAGCTTAAAAACTTTGAACAAGAAAATCTGCCATTAACCCGAGACCGTACAAGTACTAAATAAATATTGAGTTAATTGCAGTAAACATCCTTAAATTATAATCATCATTCTAAATTGATCCCTAATTTCAAAACATCATAATTATATCTCTAGATTGTCAATGTTATATTAATCAAGCCCATTCATTATTAAAATCATTAAATGACACATCAAATATTATGTAACTAAATTTTAAAAGAAAATTTTAAAGAAAATTAGAACGTAGTTGCATAACTTTTAAAAGTTTAAATTAAAAACAAAGTGAAACTAAAAAAAATGAAAAAAAAAGAAAGAAAGAGTGAAGAATAAAACTTTTGTAAAAGTTTCAAAAACCTCAAAATTAATATTTTAAAATATCTAATTTTTAAAATATTCATTTTTCTTAATTTTTTTATTTTAAATTATAACACATAAGATCTGACGAGTCATTTAGTAGTTAAATTGACGATTTAGTAATGGAAGAATGTAATTGGCATAATCTCGATAATTTGAGGATGTAATTGAAAAGATTTAAAATTTAGGGACTAATTTAAAATGAATGTCATAATTTAAGAATGTTTGGTGCAATTAACTCAAAAATTTTTAGTCCTTTGATTAGAAAAATAATTAGCTATAATAGTTTATAGGATTAAAAAGGAAAAGAAAAGAAAGGTTTTGTTTGAAGTTGAAAAAGGATAAGAAAGGAAAAGAAGAGAAAAAGAAAGGAGAAGAGACACTGGTTCCCTGGATAAGATGCACAAGCTCGGTGGTTCACATGCAGGTGATCACAAGGGGTCCCATTGCAAGTGATTCGGGTCATGTCAGGCTGCTCATTTTCCTGTCCATATTAAAGGGATATTGGGCCACGTGTTTTGTTTTGCATGAAAGCCTAGAAACAAGCCACGCCTTTCAAAGGTTTTCTTTTTTATTTTTTTTTTGAATTAGGTCAGCTGGGATTTTCAATAGTTTGCCTTGTTTCTGCGGGACCCGACTCCTCCACCACCCTCAATTATCAGTGTCCCCACCCACCCCTTCCCCCGGCCTCGTGATATGTTTCTTGTACTACATCATGCAAATTTTTCTATTGAATTGATGTCCTTTTTTGTCACTTTCTTCCCCTTATCCAATTAAAAAGGTTTGGTTTATTAGTAAATTAGTCCCTAACAATTTTCATATTGATTCCTTTCTTTTTGTCAAAAATGGCCTCTAAATTACTAATTTTTTTATCTCATTTTACTTAAAAAGTATACAACATTTATTAAGAATGTGTCATGTATCCTATTTTTATTAGCTGACATATTTTTTTAGTAATTGTGACAAAATTAACCACCTAAAAAAAACTTCTAAGAATAAATCGGAAAAGTAAAATATAGTTAGATGTCAAATACTACCTTAAATATTACATCACTTAAGGGAGGAGAAACGATCATCAGAGATTAACCTTTCCCTATATTATTTTATTTACAGTGATTTTTAAAAAAATTTATAAGTTGGTAAGCAAAATGGCACGTTTATATATATATATATATTTACAACACCACAAAGGTAATACTTTTTTCTTTTAAATTAATGAAACTTAAATTATTTTGTAATCACATTTATTGAATTAAAAAATCATAATTATCGTATAATCTCTCCATCTTCTAATTGAATATGAGCTTTGCTTCGTAGTCTAATTGTTAAAAGAATATTAGTTTTGATTTCTTTTTCATTGAAAAAAACTCAATTCGATAAAAACTAATTTCACTCGATTAATTTTTTAAACATGTTAAGATAACAAATATCAAAAGATAAGTCCTTAAATATAATTTTTCAATAAAAAACTATTGGAAAAGATAATTTCTTTTATCTATACTAATATTTAATATTCTTATTGATTTGGTGTCACACTTTAACTAAGTCCCAATTTAATAGAAAATAAATCTCTTATTTTTATAAAACAATATATTATTTTGAAGGTAATTTTATCTTTTCATATAAAATGTAAAAAATATTTGTACATGATTATATTCAAACTCAAAACATCATAACTTTTATTTATTTAACTTTACCATTTCAATCAATGCCATATGTAATAATTATATCAAATTTTTTATGTTTATTATATAATTTTTTCACTCATGTCATCACAATACTATAATATAGAATTATCTATTATCTTTTAAATTGTAAACCAATCCAATTTAAATTAAATTAATTATTTTTATCATTAATTTAAGTATTGTTAAAAATACTTTTTAGCTTTATGATATTTTATATTTAACTAACTTTTACTAATGAAAGTTTTCAAAATTTAACACTTGCATTTATCAAACAGTATATTTATAACACTTACTTTTCAATAACAGGCCAAGCAAATTTTATAATTCAATTCAGTTCAGTATTTATTAAATTCAATAATAGACATTCAACAATTAAATTTGTAAAACCTAACTTTTTAATTTATCAAATATTACTTAAATATGTTTAAGGTTATTTGTTTAAGTCTAAAATTTTACTTGAAATCTGAAAAGATTTGGACAAAAATTTTGAACAAAAATTTTAAACATTAAAAATGAATTTAAGCAAAAAAAATTAAACCCTTTAAAATATGAGTTGAAATTAGGTTGTAATATTCAAGTCCAACCTTAGCTTTTTTTTCAAACTTATATTAAGTTTATTTTATTTTATACATTTTGTAATCCACATTACATGAAAGTAAACATATCATGCTATTATGTAAATGTTAAAAAATTTATTAATTTGAAAATATTGAAAGCTATATTTTTTTAGTCGAATTGAATAATTTTATATTATATTGATACCCTAGTTAACTTGGTTTATTGATAGCTTATTAATTATTGATGTTTATGTTAAACATTTTAAGGGGGATTTGATTGAAGTAATATAAGATTATGTTTCGTAATAGAATTACGAGAATGTAATATTACTGGTGATATGTTATATTACTGTTTGGTTCATTTGGCTGGAATGTAAGTTTTGGGTGTTTAGTTGATAGAATGTAAGATTACCTAGAAACACATTTTACTAAACTGTCTTTGTTATAGATTTATTTAATTTAATAAGTTTAATTCCTTTAATACTTTTGAATTGACAAGAATACCGTTTATTTGTCATTATATTATTAATTCATTAGCATTATTATGTGATAATGATAAAAGTAGTATAAATTAATATGATAGTATTTTAATGTGAAATTAATTAATTTGGTCATATCTTTTGAAAGGTCTACTTAAAAAATATCATAATATATTATAAATCTGTAGAATCATAAAATATAATTGGATAAATTAAAATTAATAAAAATCAAATTTCTTTAATTAAAAAATATAATTTTATATATAAATATGATTTTATTTTAAATATGATAATATCAAGATATTTGTAATATAATCTATAATGTATAAATTTATTTATTTATTCTTAATTTATATGTCAAAACTCAAAAGAAAATAAATATATTTTACAATTATATCAAATATTAATTACATCTAATCAGACTGGTTCGATTTAACACAAATCCCCACTCGACTTAGTATTTAGTATTTTTTATTATCTATGTTTCTTTTATATTTTAAATCTATAAAATCAATAACATAATATAATATAGTAATTATTTTATTAATAATATTTTAATTATCAATGTAATAATTATTATCACTTAATTGGACTTTGGACCAATATTACGTTACACATATTATTTTAAATTAATTATTTCTTAATTAGTATTATATACCAATTAAAACTAATATTTTAGCATATAACTATGCATTAGCAAGATATTTTCATTCAAAATAGCATCTAAAGAATTACTGGAAAAATCATTTTTAGCATTATTTAATAGGTTTTGTTTCCAACGCCAAAAAGGTATAATTTTTGTTATTGTTTGATATGTTTACTTAGTATTATTTGATATTCAACCGTTTTACTATTATTTTATTTTAATAATATTTCATAATTGTGAATGTTATTTACCATTATGTTGTGAAATATAATGTCAAAGGCAATAAAGTATTAAAGTAATGGTTTGTTGTAGGTGAAATTTTGACTTATATTTAATTGACAAGTTATTTTATGCAATTACTTAATATTTTACTACTGATTATTTCTCACGTTTTTATTTTCATTAACTTTTAAAATGTTATTTTATTCTCTTAGTTATTTTTCAAAATTAATAGGCCTTTATTATAAATTAGAAAAATTTTTTATTTAATTAGTAGATATATTTTTTAAAACTATAAAAATATATTATTTAATAAATTTTAAAAAAATAAACATGTAAAATTACGTGGAACACACGTGAGATGGTGTAACACCCCATATTCGGCCTAGACGTTAAGACCAAGTCTGGAGGCTACATCAAACGTTTAAGAAACACCAACCTTAAAATAATTTAAAGTTTGTCATTTAGAAAACACCTAACCAGTCAAGCCAACGTGGAAATCCGAGCTTACAAACCGTATTCCAAAATAAAGCATATGTTAGTTCAAATTTAAACAAACTATAAAATATCTATAAAAAAAGAGATGGTCGAGCTCCCGACACGCCGAGCCTCTTAAGTTTGTGGGTTACCTGCAATGCAGAACAAATAGAATAAGCTAATAACTCAACGTGTGTAACAGATATATAGGCAAGACAAACAATATAGATATAACAATATTTGCCCAAATTTAGATACATAATTAGAAATAGATGATACTCAGTAATATCATAACAGTTTAGATGTAGATGCAAAATAGACCAGATACAGATGCAGAACATAATAGATACAGATGCAGAACAAATCATATACAAATGCAGAACATATTAGAATCATATACAGTTTCTAACTGCCATCCACTACACACAATCTCCAACCATCTCCGACCATTCCAATACACCACATAGGGTATCAAATACCCAACTAGCCCTACACACCAATTAGTGTCAGTATGACACATTACCGCTTGATTACAGACTAGGTATTAGATCACTATGCGAAAAATCATCAGAATCAGATACAGAATTGTGGCTTAGCCACTCAGTTCGGCAGATTATTAAACTGCACGCACTTCCTTCTTTATACCATTCCCTCCCAATGCAGGTGCAGATTACAAATATCATATATCAGAGATGTACATACAGTTATTTAATTTCAATTCATAATCAGATAATACATATTAATATCAATTAACAGTTATCGCATCAATTATATGTACAGATAATCAATTATTCAGCCTCAGAATATTGAATATCAATTTATATAGTTTAATCCAGATCATACAGACCCTATAGAAGGCCTACGTTCAATTCGAACGATGCTTACGACCCTAAGAAAAATTTTAGTATTTTGGCCCACACGTCCGTGTAGATTCACATAGCCTGGGTTTTTGGCCGGTGTGGCTCAAAATAGTGAGTTACACGGTTTGGCACATGGCTAAGCACACGCTCGTGTGACTCACAACCCTTCACACGACCTGGACACACGCTCGTGTCCCTGGCTTGTGTGGCCCTAAATCCAAAATAGTGAGTTACACGACCTAGACACACACTCATGTCCCTAGCCCGTGTGACCCAAAATACAAATAGTGAGTTACACGGCCTGGATACATTCCCGTGTCCCCAGCCCATATGCCTCTAATTCATAAACAATGAGTTACATGGTTTGCCACATGGCTTGTCACATAGCTGTGTGGCTCACATGGCCTACCACACAGCCTGGCACATGGGCGTGTGACGTTGATATCCATGTTTTCCAGCGTTTGAAAATCATAGAAAATCGGGTTTTCGGCACACACCTAATGTAGATTTGACGTAGAAGCAACAGAGAACACTCCAAAACCTAAAAACGGCAACCAATTTACCAATTCAGAAGAAATAACCACATCAAATGCTAAATTGACAATCAAACTAACTACGTCAAAAACTTCGACGCACACCCCCGGAGTAAAACTATTTGCTTACCAACACTCTAACAGCAAGTAACCAAAACTAAACCGATGGAGGATCGCTCCTCTCGATATCTTCACCTAACAAGGGGGCAATTTGAACAATCAAACCATAAATTCAAGCGGAAAACCATTTTGACAAAACTTAACCGAAAACAAGTGAAACATGCAAAAACAACAAGAAACTACAAACGAACTTACACAAAAACCTTCCGATTAATGTAACAAACAAACTAGAGTCATCAGTTACCACCGACAACAATATTATAACAACAATTGAATGAAAGAAGGAAACAAGAAAAAAAAATGAGAAGGAGAAGGGAACGTCACTTTAACTGATTAATTTTGAAAAAACAAAAAAAAACTAAATGAAATAAATAAATAAAACTAAAATGGTTTACTCAAAGGCGTAAAAATCATTTCCTCATTGCATGCACAGGGACTTAAACACTAAACTAGAAGATACATAAAAGTTTAACCATCGAATCAGCAGGCTCATTCTTGACATGGATTCACACAGAAATAAACATTAAGTCCAACATTCAAAGGTATGGGTCAAATCAAGCAAAACAATAAAATTCCCAAAAATGAGATTTGACCCGTACCATCCAACACACAAGAAGAGCACTTAGATATAGACACAGAGACTTAATTATATCAAAATTTAACAAACAACACTCAAAATTTTGAGGCGTTACACATGGAAACTAGTTAATATATATGGTGTTAGAAATAAATTTATAAATCACAATTTTAACAATTTATTAAATGTGAATGCATCACCAACTATAATTATAATTATAATAATTAATATACTAAAAAATAAATTATCAGAGTAAATATAATAATTATAATTTTAAAGTATGGTATGTAAAGAATTTTTTTAATTTAGTCTAAATTAATTAAAATAACAAAAATAAAAGGTAAATTAGTTTAAAATTTAAAATTATACTAATAATTTTAGATAACTTAATGAAATGAACATCTTATATTATAACATTATGGATGTTGAAAAGGTAAAATATCCCCAGCATCAATCACGAGATCTTAATTAATGTGTTGGGGTCTTGCATGCTCTGCTACCTTAGTAATGAAACCATTGTCCACTCAGCCTTAAAGGACAATTCCGCCATTTAAAAGATTATAATAGATGCATTAAGGTATATGTATATTGGTAAGATGAAATATTGTATCTCAATTTTATGGTCTAAAAAATTAATTCCTTTTAAGTTTTGTAATTGTTTCCCACGATAATGATTAAAAAAAAACTTAAATAGTTAAAAATATTTGTTCAATATAAAAAAATTAATTATTAAAATATATTTTTAGTTCATATAATAGCATAAAAAATATTATAAAAATAGGCAAATTTGATTTAATTCTACAATAATACAATTGAATCCTTCCTTAAAAAACCTCGAGAAACATTTGCAGATGTCAACTTTGTAATTTTTCACAAAATCTGAGGGATTTTTCGTAGTTGAGCATGCATATAAGCCCTTTCCCCCTCAACGATAATATCGTATCTGTTTCCTTATTTGTTCTCTCTCTCTCTTATTAGAAATTAGACACTACTAGACTTGTAGAAATGCAAGGGCTCGTCTTGTTGCCGGTACTCCTTTGCGCCACCTACCATATCGCTCTTTCCGCGACCAACGTTACGGTGGCGGACGGTAAGAATTTACATATATAATATACATATATATAAACACAGGAGTTTTTACTTTTGAATTAAAATTTCGAGCAAAGTAATTTTGTTTATTTTGAAAGCACAGTTAATAAAAATAAATAAACATCTCTACTTTCTCTTCATGAATTTTTGGTTGGTATCAGGAAACGTAGCAAGTAGTATGGTTAGTTGTTACTCAGTTAAAAATAGATTTAAAATTGTTATTGTCATAAATAAAACCAAAATTTTAATAAAAGAATATGCTTACTAGGATTTGAAAGATTGAACTAATTATTTTATTGGTTTGATTAAATCACGAGAGCTTAATTAAAACACTATGATAAGGTACTACACATAATACAAATATAATATATAATACAGATGGGATCATTTGGATATTTGATAATTAGTGTACTGTAGAGTGTAGCAGCTGCAGGAGTTTGTCAGGGATATTTTACCGATAGCCACCGACATCAATAGCAATAAAATTTACTTGAGCAAGCAAGGCCTTGTTTAATTAGTCTAATTGGATATAAGAGCAGATATTTGGGACGGTTTTGATAAATTCCAGTGATGGACCACATCACCACATGAATCAACCGGTGAAAGCTATTAGCCTTTTTAGCTTAGCTTACTAATTTTAGAAAAAAGATGCCAAAGTTTGCCGAACAGCTTTCTGTTTCTTGCCTGCTTTGGATTTTAGTGAAGACAGTCTCAGTTTCAATTGATTGGATTATTGAATTCAGGGCTGTTAGATAATGGTAACTTTGAGCAAGCCCCGAATGCCTCAAACATGAAGGGCACGGTTGTTGTGGGGCGTTATGCAATACCAGGATGGGTAAACGAAGGGTTTGTGGAATACATAAAGTCCGGGCAAAAGCAAGGGGACATGTTGCTGGTGGTGCCTGAGGGAGCCTATGCAGTCAGGTTGGGGAACGAGGCTTCAATCAAGCAGGAGATAAAGGTGGTGAAAGGGATGTATTACTCCATCACCTTCAGTGCTGCCCGTACTTGTGCTCAAGAGGAGCGTTTGAACGTGACGGTAGCACCCGATTCCGGTGTGATGCCCATCCAGACAGTGTATAGCAGCAGCGGTTGGGACAACTATGCTTGGGCATTCAAAACACAATCTGATGCGGTCATGTTGATTATTCACAATCCTGGAGTGGAGGAGGATCCTGCTTGTGGACCACTCATCGATGCGGTAGCTATCAAGGCTTTATATCCTCCCAGACCCACCAACAGTAAGCCTTTCTTCACCTTGACATCGATAAAACTTTATACATAGACATTGAGTGGTTCAGTGTATCAAGTACAAGCTTTTACTTCTAAAGGATTAAGCCGATTAACTATCAAAGCTACAATTGAAGGCAGGCACGGTTGATTTGATCTGTCAGACGACTTCATTTAAGAAACTACCCAACACCTTGGTCCAGTTGCACATGATACTGAATGCTATTGTTTCACTAAAATTTCAATTTTGTATTGTTGCAGAGAACATAATGAAAAATGGTGGTTTTGAAGAAGGTCCTTATATATTCCCCAACACTCCATGGGGTGTCCTAATCCCACCCAACATTGAGGATGATAATTCTCCTCTCCCTGCCTGGGTAGTCGAATCCCTCAAGGCCGTCAAGTACATCGATTCAGCCCATTACTTCGTGCCTCAAGGCCGAAGAGCCGTGGAGCTAGTTGGTGGAAAAGAGAGTGCAATCGCTCAAATAACAAGAACCATTGTTGGCAAGACATACAGGCTCTCCTTCTCGGTGGGCGATGCTAACAACTCCTGTGCAGGTTCTTTGGTCGTCGAGGCATTCGCCGGTAAAGCCACACTCAAAGTCCCATACGAATCTAAAGGGACTGGTGGATTCAAGCGAGCTGCACTTAGATTCGTGGCTGTTTCCAACAGGACAAGAATTATGTTCCTTAGCACGTTCTACACCATGAGAAGTGATGACTTTTCTTCTCTATGCGGTCCTGTTGTTGACGATGTGAAGCTTTTGAGTATTCGTAACCCTTGATCATCACCGACCTTGTTCGGGGCTGTTGATGATCCATTGTTGGACGTGGTCTATCAACATTTTGTCTTCCTAAGGATGATTTTTTTTTCTTTGGTTCTTTGTGGGCTTGGAAAATCAAAGGTTTTCGTGTGAGCTAAAGCTATATATTGTGGGGAAAAAAGAACCTAGGCTATATATTAATCCAACAAAATAAAGTATATATATATATAGACTAATATCAGGGAGTATACTAGTGTGATTTTATTACGTGTTTAATTATGAATTATACCATAATAAATGCGAAAATATTGGGTTATCACTTTCATCTTTTTCGCTGCGTATTGTATTTAATGAAAGATTATCCTTATAAAACCTTAATTACTGAATAAATTTGCACTAGCTGGTATTCTCCACATTAAGCCTCCATTTGGCTGGGTAACAAACTGCATTGCAAAGATTTTTATTTGCATTAGCTTTATTCAGTTTCAATTGCATCCTTGGGCTATTTGAACATGCCATAAAGGCCTTCCCTTAAACATACGTTGAATCCAGGCAATACACAAAGACCATAGACCAAATACGTTGAACAATAAATGGAACATATATACTAGATTTGTAGTTATCTTATCATTGACAAATTATACATTCTATGTACGCTTTGGATAAAGATTAGATTAAAGATGATATCGAGGATATAGATGATTTGAATAAAGATGACTGGATAAGAAGAATTATGGTTTGGATAAGCTTGATTCACTGCAATTTACACTCCAAACCATGGAAGTGTTGCTATTTACCTACTTAATAGATTCCCAACTAATGCTTTGAAAGAAAAGATTACATACGAGAGTTGGTTTCGCATTAAACCTTCCTTCATCTTCCTAAAATATTTAGAAGCATTTTGGCCTGACACAAATCGTAGTGGTAATTTAAGTAATTTTCGGCACTTAACGAATTTGTTTTCTAGTTATTTTAGTATTTTTTTAGCTTAGAGTTAAATTATTGCAAAATAAACGTTTTTATGTAATATTTCGAGTTAGTTGACTCATTGGGTCAATATCGGCCTTAGGGTAGTTTTGATGCTTTAATCGAGTGTGCAAGACACTTATTTTTAGGCCCAAAAGCATCAGGAACGAAAATCGAGTCGCAACACAAGCTTCTGGGATCATAACACAACCGAGCCAATTCAAGAAGTAACATTCGAAGTAGTGTGCCACAGCATGCACTAGCCTATGTTACGACACAGGTCTCACAGAGGGCAAAAATTCATCAAGGGTGTTTCCGTCCGCACAACCCGTATTTAGTGTGATTAAGACTTGTATTTGACCTAATTGAGCAACTAACTTTGCTTATTTATAGTTAAACATAAGTTAACCTTAGGAGCTTTTTGACAAGCTGTTTATAGGGTTTAGTTAGTAGATTTAGGATTTCAATTTAGGTTTAATTTTCTTTTAAAAACAATTTTACTTCTTGTTCTTCAACTTGGATTCAACTTGAGTCCAAGTCTTCGTTGTTAAGTATTTTCATAATTTTCCATTATGTTTCTCTTGCAAACGACAATATCTCGATAACTGTTAAAGGATTTCATGGATCCGAGCACATCAAGATTCTCAAATTGATCAATTTCTATCTTTCTCTCTTTTAAATTAAATTGTGTTTTTGCATGATTAACTTAATTGTAAGGAAGATGGTTATTGAATCGATGAGTGGTTAAGTCTTTTAGGGAGATTAACAAGCAAATGTGTGAGTGATCAATGGAAGAATGAGGGTTTTCCATACGGATTAGTTGGTATACATTTATGTGTGCTTAAACCCTTAGATTGACGACCTTAGGAAGTAATCTAGGTTAAACAAGATCAAGAGATAAGTTTTTCAAGTAAATCGTAATTTATCCCGGTCACAAAAGTGAGATCGAGAGATAAGTGAGTACTGGTCAATTAATTAACTGGTAGAGACCAAGAGGTAATATCAGTTAGTTAATAACTAATTCACTAATAAAACCCAAATTTTGAAGTTAATTACAACCACTGAAGTGAGCTAATCTTTTGCTTGTTATTTGAGAGTTTTTTGTTTGTCAACTTCGTTTTAGTAGTTTAGTTTTTATTTTATGACCTTAATCTTTAGTTTTAATTTTCGTAATATAATTTTTAGTGTTTACTATTTAGACTTGCTATTATAGATATATTTTAGATTTAATCTATCCTACCTTGGGTACGGTCCTCGGAATACTTCCTGGTGTTTCATTGTAACACAAAACTATATTACAATTTGACCTGTTTGCTTGTAGATACCGCACTTCATTAGATATTTTATTTGCATGATTTTTCCTCTAAACGTTCCCATGTTTGGAGGCGGTTAAGTTGTTGGCGTCGTTGCCGAGGTGGTTTCAACATTAAATTTAAATTTATTTTTTGCAATTAGTACAATAAATAGGAAAATTAAAAATTATTGATACAATTTTTACTTTCTTTTATTTTTGTTGTTTTTAATTTTAATTTTGTTTCTAATTTCAGTATATGAACCGAAGTGGAATCACTCCAATTGAGCCACATCCTTATTCAAAGTAATTTCTGAGACAATAAAAATAATCCTTGGGTAAACTTGGTTCGAACTAGTTGGTTAAAACCTAGAATTGCTAAACTAGTTATTACCAAACCCCAGTTTGAAATCAATCTCGCAATACTAACTTGGGTGACCATGAACTAGCAATTTGGTGATGATATCGACATTGATTTGGTGGCATTTCTGAGAGGATTTAAATAGATTTGCAGTACAGTTGGGTATCCTGTAATTTCAGATAAGGCAATCAAATTACTCTGGATTCCTTTCGCACTTGGAGGTCAGATAGAGAATGGTTAGAGGCATTACCACTAGAGACTATCACATCCTGGGAAGAATTTGTAAAATTATTCTTACACAAGCTCATACCAAGGCCTTCTGTGTTAAAGACTTAAGCCAAACTACTCAAATTCAAGCAATAACCAACCGAAAACATTGTGACAAGCTTGGGATATATTCAAGTTAATCCTTTAGAAAATACTTGGATGCAACATTGATCTAGCCATTCAATTGTAACACTTTATGGAGGCCTAGATCAGTATAGAAAAGGACAGTTTGATATTGTGGCTGAGGGAAGTATTTGGACAAAGACAACCCATGAGATAGTTGTTCTTGATCTGCCATGAATTACACTATTATTTACATCCTTTTTACACATAATTTTAGCTTGTTTAATAGTTAAATCAAAGCATCTTAATATATATTTAGGTTTTCATACTTAAAGTAGTAATTTATGTTTTCTAGTAGTTTTTATTACATTTTATTTATCTAATTAAGGTTACATGGTCTTGTAGGTCAAGTTGAGAGCTAAAGATGCTTATTCGGGCCAAAACTGATGCATATGTCACGACACCAAGACATTGATGTCTCAACATTGAAGATAGAAGCCAAAAACAAGTTCTAGAGTGAAACTGCCCTCAATGCCGCAACATGATCCTCCTATGTCGCAACATACCACTTGTGGTTGGTTGCAACATCACAAGCCTGTGTTGCAACCAAAGCCCTGCGCAACCCAAAAACTCCTGCACGTTTTATTTACATTATTTAGGGAAATTAGGAGTATTTGTCCTAGTCGAACTCTAAGGACTTCAAGAATATTTTAGGCACTTTAATATTCCAACTTTAGCCTATATAAAGGCCATTGTAATCAGTTTAAACACACAATTTTTAGGGAGGCAAAAAATATACTTAGGGCTTTTATTTCATTCTTAGTTTTTACTTAGGGTATTTTATGTTCTTGTAATCGAAAGATCCTATTCCGAAGTGAGACTCTTACGAGTAGAGATTGTTCCGAAGCCATGCTTTCATCAATAAATCCATGAGCATCTATTTTCCTTTATTCTATTCTTTATACCTATTTCATTAACATTGCTTAATTGAATGTTTGTGTAAATATTAGAATTAATTTATGCTTTATCCATATCTCGCATGATTTCAATTGTTATAATCTTATTAATTGATTGAATGATAGAATATCTTAGCGGATAAGCTATTTGGGAGAGAAAGAACCTAAACCCTAGGCTTGGCAATCATAGGAAGTCATTTTGGTGAGAATTAACCCAAAATTAGTATAACCTATCCGTGAACACCTTAACCCCGAATCGGTCTGGATTGTAAGGTCGGAAGATAAGTAGTTTTCGCTGACTCATTTTTCTAGTGGACGTATTGGAAGATCCTGCTAGGGTATCAACAGTTGATTGATTAGAACCCTACATCAATAATTAATTAGGTAAAACAATTGGATCTAGGTTAAATGAACTCGTGTAGTCGAAACAAGGGATAGGAGAAGCCGATACATGAACTTAGGAGTAGATTTAGGTTTAGTTCAATTTATTTAGTTTATTAATATTATTTCATCTTTTTTCCATATTAATACTACTAATTTGTGACTCAAGTAGATTAATAATTATTTCCCGTAATTGGGTTGATAACAGCCCTCCCCAAACTGTAACTCTTTGGGTACAATCCTCGAAATACTTACCTACTTGTTGTAACTATATTATAACCTGACCTTTATACTTGTGAACACCGCCTCAATTCTATATATTTTTTAGCAGTGTTCACACTTTGGACGTTAGTACATCTGAAGGCGATCAATTCTCCTAGAAAAAGCAAGCACAACGATCACACTTGGGGGCTGATCAGAGTACCAAAATTGGTAACTAGGCTAATGAATGTCATTGAAAAAGAATCAATGGTTAATAAGGATAATTCAAAAACGAGTAAGGAATAGTCAAGCGATGGTGATTCTTACATTTTTTATTCGGACAAAATAATAGAGGAAGAATTTTTAGGAGACTTTGAGAGATCAATTGGAACATATTTATCCTCAAACCCTTGAGTCAACCAGAAAATTCAATGACAATCTTGGTTTCGTTAATCATCAAACCACAAAATTGGAACGAAAATTGCAGTCGACACATTTAAAGTATAGGTATTTAGGCACTAACAATACTTTACCAGTTATCATCGTTGCTAGTTTACTGGTGGATCAAGAAAAGGCGTTATTGGAGATGCTCAAGACACATAAAAAAGCAATTAGGTGGACTATTGCTGACATCAAGGGAATTAGTCTGGTACTTTGTTAACATAAGATACGACTAGAACATGGAAAGAAGCTAGTCATATATGCTTAAAGATGCCTTAATCTAACGATGAAATAAGTGGTGAAAAAGGAACTTATAAAATGGCTTAATGTAAGGATTATTTACCCCTTATCTAATAGCGAAAGGGCAAGCTCGACACAATGCATCCCCAAGAAAAGAGGGCTGATAGTGGTTGCGAATGAGAAAAGCGAGTTAATTTTGACCCAAAATATAACAATATGACTGGTATGCATTGACTACAGGAAATTGAATGATGCAACCAAGAAGGATCATTTCCCAGTTCCATTTATTGATCATATGCTCGATAGATTGGCGAGAAGAGAGTATTATTGCTTCCTTGACGGGTATTTAGGATATCACCAAATTCCAATCCATCTAGATGATCAAGAAAAGGCTACGTTCACATGCCCGTTTGGGAGTATGCATTTCGACGAGTGCTATTTGGGTTATGCAATGCGCTATCCACATTCATGTGATGTATGAATACTATCTTCGTTGATATGTTGTGTAACACCCCTTTCCTAGTCCAGTTGTCGAACCTGAGTAATAGGATCCTACGTACAACACTAAACAATTACATGCAATTTGTTTACCAAAATCTTAATTAATTATCATCATATCACATATAATCAAATACATCATGTAATTCAATCTATTTCGGGTTTATATTGAGCATATGGAAGCTTAAAACCAGCTCGATATTAAACAAGGGTCACACAGCCATGTCCCTTGACCATGTGGAAATGCTAAAGCTGTGTGGGATGGGACACACGACCGTGTAGGCAAACCTTGTATACTCACTAAGGTCGTGAGGGTTAAAAGTGTAAATATTAAAAAAATGTCACACAACCATGTCGCTAGGCCATGTGCACCAAAAATGAACCAAAATCTACAGGCCACATAATCGTGTCTTAAGCCATATAGGGCACACGCTGTGTGCCAGGCTGTTTACCAAGCCATGTGTACTTGGAACATACCTTCCAAAACAAGCTTTATAACCCTATTTCACTTATGCCACAATCAACCAAATATACCATATTACAATCAATTCCAAAATAATTATAATCATGCCAAAACATCATTTACAACAACCATCCTAAATGCCTAACCAATATGCCATCAAGACAGCTCAACATGTTCAACTAAGCATGCATCTTCTAACCCTTTAAAGACATAATGAAACATACCAATTCAATTATAAAACATGCACCAAACTTTCCATTAATTGCAAGACCAAAACAAATGTACCAACCATCATTTTCACATCTATGCACCATCCAAATACACATCTAGCATATTATCTTCTCAACCATTAAATCACATTAAAACATTATGCTTATATGCCAAACTATTTCAACAAGATAATATTAACATAACCATTTCCAACACATACATATACATTTATATACTTGATCCTCAAAATGCCAAGATAGACCTTGTTTAACCAATGACACCTTAGGTACATGACATAACCAAAAAAAAATCACCAACACTTGAGACCGGGATTGACGCTGGATGCTGAATTTGACGATCAAATAAAAAAGTACCTAACCTGCGTTCGAGAAACAAAACTATACGCTAAGTATAACTCAGTGATATTTGTAACACCCATAACCCATTTTATATCTGGATTAGGGTTATAGAGTATTACCGTACATTTGAGAACATTTAACAACAAGTAACATCAAATTTATCAATTAATTAACAACATTCATAAATCATCCAGACTAAAGTCAAACATACACATATGGGACTTACATCAGGCCTATGAGACCTTAAAAATAGTTTTGAAACAATTAGGAACCAATTTGAAGCAAATCAGAAAGTTTAGGGAAAATTGAAAATTTTCAAAACAGAGGTGAGACTGTCGTGTGTCCAGGACATGGCAGTGTGGCTATTCCACATGCCCGTGTGACTACTTCACATGCCCATGTACACAGACTATGTAACTAACTGTGCCATGTAATATAAGGTCACACGCTGTGTGGCTAGGCCATGTAACTCTCTGTGCCCATGTGGACCAATCTGCGCCTAACACGTTGGGGGTACACACTTGTGTTGGTTTGCCCGCATATGATACATGACCGTGTGACAGCCCGTGCCCTGGGTCGTGTGTGCTAAAAAATGACCCAAAACATGCCATTTTCACACCTAATGCTTATTTACCTAAACCTACTTACTAACACATGATCACAAGGCCTCAAAACACATTCAGGTGCTACCAAAACATGCTGATTCAATCAATCAGAGATCTAACCAATAAGTCATCAAGGACACCTCAACTGAATCACTTAACATTTCATTACCTAGTTAGACTTCCAAGCTATCAACACTCAATCTCAACTAGCATACATTAAGATAACCAAGCTTACCAATTGACTCACACAACTACATCCACTTGTGTCTAAGTTGGAATCATGCATACATATATCAAGGAGTTGTAAAACATATCAAGATCATAAGCATAACAAGTTATATAGCATAAGCAATTATGCATCTTTACAAACAAACTTAAATCCTCCTATTACATGCCATATAAACCAAGTTGTATTTAAAATCTGCCAAAAAGGATCCTCGAATAGTGTATTTCTTCGAGTTGATCCAATCGCTCGACTATCCACAAAAACATAATCTACAAGGAAATAAGACAAATAACACGAGTAAGCTTTTGTAAAGCTTAGTAAGATCGATGGTGAAAATGATAAAGCTTACCAAATAACATAGTAAATCAAATAATAAGATTACTAAACAGAGGTCTTGTCAACCACAGTTCACAATAGATGAATAATACTCGAACAATAATGTAAATCAAACTTTCGACATTTTAATAACATTTGATTATCACTAACACATTATAGATGAATGGTATACATATATGACTACACGATTAACCATCCAGAAACACACCAACCACTCACGCGGGCTAATCCAACTGATAACACACCTCAACACTAAGTGCCAAGCCGTAGGCTAACGTTCGCCCCCAGTAACACACCAGAAAACATTGTAATATAACATAATATTCCACAACAAATGCAAGACCTCGGTATATTCAATGGACAGGAGATATACAGGAATCATCATCACCTCTCAAACCAATCTCATACCGCGCGCAAAATCACCTATTGGCATGCCAATTGTACCCTATCCTATGTTCATTCGACTCAAGAGATAACAACAGTAATTAGTTCTTTAACAATCCATAAGTTCAATTCTCATTTACATGATAGCCCGGAAAGTGAGAGGGTTGTGGTAAAAATATAGGCCCAAAACATGGACTTGGTCAACAAAAAAGCCCATTTAGAAAATGGGTCAAGCCTCGAGTAAGGCTTTTTTGGCCCGAGCCTGGCCAAATATACAAAAAATTATTTTTTTATTGTTCTTGTTTTTTTTTGCTATTTTCTTGTCTTTTCCCACTATTTTGTTACCATTTCACTACTTTGTTGCTACTATTTTGTTGTTATTGTTTGGATATTGTATAATTTTTGTTTTATTGTTAATGTTGTTATTATTTTAGAGGAATTTGATTGTTAAGTTGTACCTATCTTAGTATTATTTAAGTGTATATACTTTTTTAAATTTATTTTCAATTTGTTGGGAAACATTTATTTTAATGTTTTTAGTATTTTGATGTATTATATATATTTTTAAAAAATTATATAAAAAATAGTATAAAAAATAATACAGGCGGGCTAGGCCGGGCTTGGGCAACTTTTAGGCCTATTTTTCAGGTCAGGCTGGGACTAAATTTTTGGTTGGGCCCAACCCATGGACACCTTTAAATGATATTAATACATTAACCAACTATCAACAAATAAGTTTCATCTAATATATATAATGTATTAGAATTAACCGAACGAACTTACTAGATTAAACTGCAGTAATGACAAGGGTACATGGACTATTTCGTAACTTCCTCTTTTACTCGATTTTTAACTCATTCTTGATCTAAAATAATAATTTCATTCAATTAACTAGTTCCAACAGTAAAATTAACTCATTTTATGCAATTAAGTCATTTTAGACATTTTTACAAATTACCCCCACATTTCACTTTTATGCAATTTAATCCTTAAGTCCAAAACACGCAATTAAACAAAATTTGAACTCAAACCCAGCTTAGCCAAACCATGTAGGAGTTTCTTACAGCCCATATTTTCTATTATTCTAATCAAGTACAAACAATTTTACTATTTTTACATTTTAGTCCTTAAATGTTAAAATCATCAAAAACTACAACAAAACAGTCCTATCTAACAACCAAACTCAATAATCTTCCATAAAGCCTCATGATTAACTCAAACTCACCAATGAAATAATCCATAACATTTTGAAAGTTTTACAAATTAGTCCTCGAGTTAGCTAAATCAAGCTAATACGAGCTTGAAAACATAAAAATCACTAAAAACGAGTGAAAGTTCACTTACCAATAGGAGACCAAAGCTTGACCGAAGCTCTCCCAACCCTAACAATGGCTATTCGAGTTTTCTAGAATGGAGTAGGAAGATGATATGTTTTAATTCTTTCATTTTATGTTTTATTTAACTTGAAATTTGATATTTAAAATTTTACCCTTAACCCTAACTTAATAATTCATTAAACCTTGTCCAAATTTATCCACTATAACTCTATATGGTTTATTTACCATAATAGCCCACCACTTCACCAACCTATAATCATTTAACCCTTTTAGATAATATAAACTAACTTTTACGATTTGGTTCTTTTTACTTAATTGACTATCCAAACATTAAAATTTCTTAAACAAAATTTAATACGACACTAATGACCTCGTAAATATTAAATAATTAATATTTACAGACTGACACGTCAGAGTTGTGATTTCGAAACCACTATTTTTGTCACCATTGGAAAACGGGCTGTTATAATATTTCTATATCAGAACTCTAAATCATTATATAAATCATGTAATGCATGAATCAACAAATGAGAGTTCAAATGCAAATTAATATGAATATCTACATGTCAAAATATATATCTCATTTATACGATCAAATTTTACATATCCAAATCTATAATCTGATATCCATTATCCATCCTTATTTCAATTTATAATAATCAATTTGTCAATTACCCAACATAAATTTCATCAACCAATCATCAAGTCACATATGTTCTAGTACAACTCATCCCAACCCTATGCATGTGATATGACATACAGAAACATAAATTTTCAATGGGCTTGCTTAACATCCAAATCAGATATTTATTACGAGACAGTACAATGGATATACTTAACCCGCGAATCATATTTCCATTAACAGAAACAGTGGCACGATTTATTTTTCATGCTTTTCAGATAATGCTACTAAATCACATATAATGAGTGTTAGAATATTAACATAATATCTCATTTATCAATAAGACATACAAACACATTCATATCATCACAAATTAATCAGTTCAGAATCACTTACTTGGAAATCATCCTTTTTAACAAATTTATCATCCCTTTTGAAAACATACCGCATTCACGTATATTTACATTTCTTATTACTTATAAGAGTATCAATCATTAATATATATTTTAGTTAACAATTATTCATACAGATTTTGTATTAAGTTAAAACCACACCTGAACTTAATAGATCCAATGCAACACTAGACTCCTTCAAATACCCACTCTTGGATCTAACTAGATCAATCACAGATTTGAGCATAACACAATGATCCATTATTAAAACATTACTAGTTATTCCTTTATTAAGAAACAATTTAATCAAAATTTCCAATCCCACACTTACACTTATATGATTAGAATCGAAGTAGTGATTCAGTTACAAAGTTAGGGGTGGTCTAAGTTGATAGTAATCGATCCTTCAACAGATGATCTACCCAAATCATCCTATACTTATGTTAATAAGATCGGATTAGAAAGATCGGTAATTCAACAGGGTCTTAACTTGAAGAAGTGAAAATTATGAAAAATCGTCATTAAAAAAAGAATGAGTTTGGGATTTAGTAACAATTTAAGAAAATAGAAGAAAAGGGGTAGAAATCTTATTATGACTATAGAGTTGAAGAGAAAATGGAAAATGTAGAAAACTAGTAATGATGGTGGTGCAGCAGCGTGACTGTGATGATGGTCGTGGAGGTCTAGCGGTGGTGCGGTTAACTATGGGTAGTGGAAAATGGAAGAACGGTGGAGCAAAAGGGTAGTTTATAGGGTAAAAATGAAGGAAAAAGATGTGAATGGTGGCTACTTCTGGTGGGATGGATAGTTCAAGGTAGGAAATTGAGAGGAAATGGAAATTTTAAAGGACAAAGTCTTCAAAAATGGATCATGGGGGACATGTGGAGTGAAAAGGGGGCTAAATATAGTAGGTTGACTTACAAAAGGAGGAAAGAAATTTTTTCCTATATGGAAACTATAGGGTGACGACATAGGGGTGGTTACCAAGGTTTTATAAGCAAAAAATTTTTAAAAAATATATACGAGGGTATGCGTAATTAAAAATATGAGGCTTGATATACTCTAAATCAAGTAATTACACTTCTGTGGCTTAAGTTGTCTCGATGCATAGGCCACAACCTTACCATCTCTCATCAACACACAACCAAGACCGGTATGAGACACATCACTGTAAACCACATAATCTTTCCCAGACTCGGGCTGAATAAAAATAGGTGCTTGAGTCAGCATAGACTTAAGCTTCTCAAAAATAGCTTGTTGCTCATCAGTCCACTTAAAAGCTGCACTCGTTCTCAATAGCTTAGTCATAAGAGTCGCAATCAAAGAAAACCCTTTCACAAACCTCCTATAATATCTAGCTAATCCAATAAAACTCTATATTTCACTAACATTCTTAGGCTACTTCCATTCCGAAATAGCCTCAATCTTTTTTGGATCAACAGAGATACCCTTAGCTCATTTTGCATGACCTCAAAACATCACTTCACGAAGCTACAACTCACACTTACTGAGCTTAGCATAATACTTTTTCTCACGAAAAATCTGTAAAACAACTCTTAAGTGCTCATCGTGCTCAAATTTAGACTTAGAGTAGATTAAGATATCTTAGATAAAGACCACAAAAAGGTTATCAAGATAAGGCTGGAAAACTCGATTCATTAGGTCCATAAATGTAGCTGGAGCATTAGTAAGATTGAAGGGCAGCACTAGGAACTCGTAGTAACCATATCGAGTCCTGAATGTTGTATTAGGTACATCAGATTCCTTCACCTTCAACTAATAGTATTTGAATCATAAATCAATCTTAGAGAATACCGTGGCACCTCAGAACTTATTGAACAAGTCATCAATCCTTGGAAAATGGTACTTGTTCTTTACAATCAACTTATTCAGCTGTCTATAATCAATACAGAGTCCCATAGATCTCTTCTTCTTATTTACAAATAAGATTGGAGCTTTCCAAGGAAAAGCACTCGGTCTAATCAATTCATGGTCCAAAAGTTCTTGCAACTGTACCTTAATTTCCTTGAGCTCCTTAGGTGCCATGTGGTAGGGAGCAACGGATACTGGAGCTATCCTACGCAAAAATTCTATCCCAAACTCAACCTTACGCTCTACGGGTAATCAAGGTAACTTATCTGGAAAGACATCAGGAAACTCCCTCGTTGTGTGAATATTTTCCACAGTTGATTCGCTAACACTCGTGTCTAGAATGTAAGCCAGATAGGCCTCATATCCCTTACGAACCAACTTCTTAGCCACTAAAGCGGAGATCACATTGGATAAATAATCTTTATGCTCTCAAACCATCACTATCTCTGTAATGCCCTATATGCGATCCGATTTGCTGGATCCGTATGTCGGACATTATGCCCTATTACAAATGTAATTTAATTTTTTTATTTTCCTATGTAGAACTTCTATCTATGAGTATAAAAAGTTTAGTTTTCTATTTGAGGTTCCTATGTGCGTATTGCAAGTGATTATTAATACAATTCATAATACTTAAAATTTTCAATGAAGAGTATAAACATGGGTCAATCTTGAATGTACCTATTAACACATTCTATATGCATAATTGCCCAATCCACCACTCCTTGGCGTAGCCCTGGCATTGTCCCTCAACCTGCACATCTTTACAACTTGAAACATGAAAAAACTTTCGTAAGTCCATAAGAACTTAGTAAGGTAATATCTCATTACCTATTTCATTATGCCTTAATGCTTTAGATGCTTTGCATAACCTTCATGTACCCTTTGATATTTATTTTCCCTCTAGCGGGTACTTACAGGGATTTTCCTCCTTTCATGTAATTATCCTTTCTTAGCTGAGCTCATTTCCTTTCTCTTAATATTGTTAAGGACTTACTTTCCACTCTAAATCATTAACCATTTCCTTGTCATTTTCCAGTATACAACCTATTATCATGAAAACTATTCTTTCTTATGAATGTATGATCTAACGTAATTTAAGGTAGCAAATTAAATTAGTTTTCACACTTTAGGAGCTTGAACATAAGAATTTTAGTTAAGTTTTAAGTACATTTTCGTAAAGTTTAGTTAAGTTTAATAAAGTGTGTAATTTGAATAGTTTATTGACCTTAGGGGCAAAATGGGGCCTAAAAATTAGCTAATACACTTTGGGAGCGTGCAGGAGACCATTAGAAGGTGCGATAACTTGATATTGGTCACTAGGTTACAACACGGAGTAGTAGATGTCGCAACATAGGGATCAGAATAGAATAATTCCAAGATTACCTTCAATGTCACGAAATAGCCTGAGGATGTAGCGACATACCCCTGAAAACACTCTGAAGTTGAGTAGATTGCCCTCGATGTCGTGACACAAGACCTGGTGTGTTGCGACATCACCTCTGTATGAGAAAAAATTACGAGCCAAGAGTGTTTTGATCCGTACAATCAATTGTTAAGCACGAGAATGGCAGTTGACCTAGGGTTGAGGCCAACGACCACCTTAAAGTCTATAAATAGGCTCATTTAACACATGTTATAGACACTTTCATATTGTATAATCTTCTCTTTTGATTTAGTATTTAGTCTTTCTCATTTCTTAATTTTTAGATTTTATTTCTGTTCTTGTCATTTGCTTTTGTGGAGAAATTAGGTTTTGGGATTACTGTCAAACTCTATGAGGATTCAACACTTAATTTTAATACAAATTAGGCTTCTTCTAAACTATATTCTCTTTGTTCTTTATGTTTATTCTTTCTATCAAGTTTATATTGTTTATTAGATCCATGAAGAACTAATCCTCCTGTGGGGGGATTAACTAGTGGAGGTATGATTAATTAACTATGTAGGGGTTTCTTAGCGGATCAGCTGTTCAGGAGAGGTAAAACCTAAAATTGCAGGCCTAACAACCTTAGGAAATCATTAAGGTGGGAATTAACCCAGATTTGGTATTGTCTATCCTTGAAGACCTTAACCCTGAATCGGTCTAGACTGTCAGGTCGAGAGATAAGTAGTTCTTACTGGCTCAATATGTTAGTGGAAGATTGGAAGATCTTGTTAGGGTATTGACTAGTAGATATAATAAGAAAACATGAGTCGACAATTGGTTATGATTACTGAAGCGAGCTAATCACCCATGATCAGATTTGATATATTTTACTCTTTGAGTTCTCGAGTTTCATTGATTTCTTTACTTTCTTTTTTTTTTATTCTTTTTAGTATAGTTTACCAAAACCCTTCTTTTGATTCTTCTAAGTATAATCCAATTAAAGTACTACTTAGATCTATTTATGTTTATATTAGAATTAATTTAGTGCTTGCCTCTCTTGGGTACGATCCTCGAAGTACTTATCAACTTCGTGGTAACTATATTACAACCTGACTCGTATATTTGCAGATGTGCTTTTCACATCTTTTGTGCAGGATTTCGACGCTGGACGTTGGTATGTCCAGAGGCAGTGAAGGTGTTGGCACCATTGCCTTGGAGACAAAATCTCTATATTAATTTTAGTTTTTGCATATTAATAGAATAACTAGGAAATGTATGCATTACAGATACAAAATTTAAATCCTAAGTTACTAACATTCCTTAATTTCTTTTTTTTTTAGCTTTAAAATCCAGGAAATATGATGCAAACACTAGGGACATTTTTTTTATACAAATTGGCTGTGATCTAGTATTACTTGTCCCATTATTTATAACTCACATTTTGAGTTAAATCCTTCTTTACTAACGTGGATTTCTAACAATGTCACATTTAACGATCCTAAGATAGAGGATCCTATAGTATTTCTACGACAATTTGAATATATATGCAGCATTGTCGCTTATGCTAGAGTACCGCCAGACACTATCAAATTATTACTAATCTCGTTTACATTGGATGGAAAAGCGAAAGCTTGGCTAGATGCACTCCCACCTGATACTATCACTACCTAGATTGATTTTGTGCAACTATTTCTTCGTCGGGTCCTCTTTATGACTTAGGTACTTAATATTTATGAAAAATTATTTCAAATCAAACAATAAATTACTAAAACATTGGGACAAGCTTGGGAAGAGTTGAAACTATTTCCAGATTAATTTTGGGAGAATGCTTACATTTTGCGGTTCAAATTCAACATTTTTATGACAGATTGAATAGTCAGAATAGGTGAAAGTTTGATTGTAACTGCTCATTTTTAGTGGTTTTGAGACCACAAATTTGATATGAAAATATTTATTTTAGTATTATTTTAATGTGTACAGCATGATAGTATCATTGTATAAAAATTTCATTAAGCAATTTTATCGTTTGCATGCTTAATTCGATAAAAAGGACTAAATTGCAAAAGATGCAAAGTTAGAGTTCTATAGGTTAAAAGCACTAAATAGCTATGAAACTTAAATGTTTGAGCACTTGGATAATAAATAAACCATTTTTAGTTTGAGTGGAAAATTATGGACATTATACATGTGTTTTCAAAGGTTAATTAAAAGGTTAAATAAGTAAATAAATAAATAAACTAAGTAAAAATAAAGTAAAATAAATTGTTATCTTCTAAACTACGTTAGTTCACTGAAATTTAAACTTAGAAAATCCATGGTAGGATCTTAAAGGTTCGACCAGCACTTATTTTCTTGCATGTGAGTATTTTTCATCTCGTTCTTAATGATTTCTATGTTTTTGAAGTCGTTATAGCTTAATCTAACTGGCCAGGGGATTAATTTGCAAAACTGTTAAAATTCTAGGGATTTACCATGATGTGTATTTATTGTTTTTTATGTTTGATGAAAGAAAATGGCTAGTTGTTGTTAGATAAACAACTTTTATTTAGTGATTTTTGATAAAATTGTCATTTTGGAATTAAATTGAAAAATGTGAAATATTCTTGGTGTAATTTGTGAAATAATGAAATGTGTGGGCTGCTATGAGTTTGTAAGAAATTCTGCTAGGCTTGGGTAGGGGTGAAATTGCATGAATTTCATTTTATGAGATTAAGGACTAAATTGTAAAGAAATCAAAACATTAGGGGCAAAAGGGTAATTTTGCAAAAAATGTGAATTTGGTTTGAATTGAATAGAATGGTTGTTAAATGGATTGAATTTATTCATTTAAGATAAGATAGACCTCGTACGGCTTTAGATAGAGGTAAAGAGAAAGCTTCGGATTAACCGACTCTATTTCTACTTTTTATCGTCGAGGTAAGTTCGTATGTTTAAATAGCATTTTAAATTATTTTATAAATGCTATTATTTTATAATATCAAATTGTGTCTCGATTGAAAAATACAACGACGTATCGACGGTCATCGACCAATGAAAAGGGATGGCTTCAGCTATCAAAATATGGAAAGGGATAGCTTTAGCTATCAATTTATGAAAAGGGATGGTGATAGCCATCAACAAAGAAAAGAGATTGTGACAACCATCGAATTATGAAAAGGGATGGCTTCAGCTATCGAATTATGAAAAGGGATAACTTCGTCTATCAAATTATGAAATAGATGGTGACGACCATCAACAATGAAAACGGATGGTGACGACCATCGAATCATGAAAAGGGTTGGCTTCAACTATCAAAATATAGAAAGGGATAGCTTCGGCTACTGAACTATGAAAAGGGGTGATAACAACCATCGTGGTTTTAGTTTGTGTATGCTTCGGTAAGAGTTTTCGATGCAATTTACCTTATTACTATAGAAGGTAGGAAATATGTGTTTTCATGACAATGAAAAGTATGGATTTATATGATTTAAGCTTATGAATAATTTATTTCTCATGTTGGATTAGCATATATTTTTTAAGATTGTGTATTGTGTTGACAAGTATAGATTATATGTTACAAACTTACTAAACATAACATGCTTACTTTGTGTTTATTTTCTATGTTTTGTAGTTAATCGAAAGCTCGTTTGGGTTGGAAAGTCGTTGGAGATCTATCACACTATCCATCGACATTATCGGTAGATTTTGATGATTTTGAGTCATGGTTATAATGGCATGTATAGGTGTCTGTGCTTGATGAAATAGCCATTATGTTTGGCTTGTAAATGTGGTATTTTGGATAGTGAATTTAGTTGTCATGTTGGCTTGTATTTATATATATAACCTTATGATGGTTGATAATTTGACATTTTGGTACTTGAGTGGTATGTGTTGGAATGATCAATTGAATACATGTTATGAATGGCCATTTTCGTATGTTTGAATGTGGCAAATGTAGTATGAAATGATATGGAATTTAGGTTGCAAATGTTAAGTTGATAATGACTAGATTATACTTGTGTTTGGATATGCTTAATTACATGTAAATTGAGGTGCCTTAGGGCATATTGGTTGGATGATAATTATGCACATTTTAGGTACACTTTTAAAGCTTGAATTTGGTGTATTTGAGTTGCACAAGTATGCATATTTTGGGTGAAAGAATTGGATTGAAAATAGCCTAATTCTTGTCCACACAACCAGAAACACGGATGTATGTCTCAGTCGTGTGTGACACATAGCTAGGAGACACGACTGTGTGTCACCTACAGCTTACTAAGGCTTTCAAGTCTGGCTGTTGTACAGCTAGCACATGGCTTGGCACATGGGCGTGTGAGGCCGTTTCAAAGGGTACACGGCGTGGCACATAGGAGTGTGGCTTGGCCGTGTGACCCAAGTCAGAGAGTTACACGGACTAGGACATGGCTGTGTGTCCTTACTTTGAATGTCCACACAGCCTGGCCATACGGCCGTGTGACCCCTATAGTTTGAAAATTTTCAACTTTTTCTAAAAAATTCCATAAGTTTCTAATTTAGTCCCGATTTGTTTCTAAAGTATTTTTAGGGCCTCGAGGGCCCGAATAAGAGACAATATGTATGTTTTTGTTTTGGTTTTGCTATGATTGATGAATGATGTTAAACGTTTAAAATATTTGGTTGTTTGAAATCATAAATTTCGATAATACTCCATACCTTATTCTGGCGACGGATACGGGTTAGGGGTGTTACATTGATATCATGACTGGAGGGAGTATTTGGAAGAAAACCGAGAAGGAGGTAATGGAAATATTAGAAAGATTATGTGAAAATGAATTTTGTTGGGGAATACATCAAGAATTAGAAGTAAAGGAATTGGGAGAAAGCAAAACAGAGGAGTAAAAGTGCAATAAACTAGAGACTAATACAGTAAATTTGGCTGATCATGAATACGAATTAGAAGAAGAACAATGGGATGATACTGAACAGTAAAATGCTCAGACAGCTATTTAGCTAGATTGGAGGCGTCAAAGTAAGGGATAATCAGAACAAATTATTTTAAGCACAACAAAAATGACACTGTTTATTATTAAACCTTCGGAGTTAGAATTAAAAGCTTTACTGAAACACTTAAAATACGAATATTTAGGGGAGAAAAATACATTACCAGTGTTTATAGCTACCGGGCTAAGTTCAAGAAAAGAAGATGGTTTATTAAGTGTTTTAAAAACACAAAAAAAGCCATAGGATGGACAATCGCTGACATTAAGGAATCAATCATGCGCTATGTCAACATAAGATTAGATTAGAAGAAGGGAAAAACATGTAGTGGATGCACAACGCCGGCTTAATCTAGCTATGAAGGAAGTGGTAAAAAAAATTAGATGCAGGTATTGCTTATGCTATTTCCAATAGTGAATGGGTTAGTCCTATGAAGTGTGTTCTAAAGAAAGGCAGGTTGATAGTAGTTGAAAATGATAAAAATGAATTGATTCCAACAAGAACAGTTACTGGTTGGAGAGTGTGCATCGACTATTAGAAATCAATTGATACAACAAAAAAAGATCATTTCCTACTTCCTTTTATTGGTCAAATGCTTGATAGGTTGGTAGGGAAACATTATTATTGTTTCCTTGACGGATACTTAGGATACCATCAAATCCCAATACATCCGGAAGACCAAGAAAAAACTACCTTCACATGTCTTTTTGGCACTTGTGCTTTCAGATGAATGCCATTTGGGCTTTGCAATGCCCCAGCAACTTTTGTGAGATGTATCACTTCTATTTTCACTGAAATGCTGTAAGAAGGATTGAACGTGTTTATGGCTAATTTCTCGATATATGGATATTCATTTCAAGAATGTTTGGACAGTCTTGAAAAAGTCCTGCAAAGATGCGAAGAAACAAACCTAGTACTGAACTGCAAGAATGTCATTTCATGGTCAAGGTGGGATTGGCTTTAGGGCATCAAATATCGAGAAAATGTGTAACAGCCCGATTTTGGGACTAGTCAAAATAGTAGTTTCCAGACCACAAATTCGACAAGAGAAAATATAATTATTATTATATTTTTATGGTCTAAAATTTCACAGAAAAATTTCGTGAATATTTCGTTCAAAAATTTCGACGTTTGGGCACTCAATTTAGTCAAAAGGACTAAATTGTAAAAACTGCAAAAGTTGGGTTCTATATATTAGAGGTGTCCAATTGCTATGAAACTTTAAATTGGAGGTCCTTATGTGGAAATTAGATCATTAGTTAATTGATGGACAAAAATGGGCATAGAATTAGTGAAATAGATTTTTTTAGGTAAGGGCATTTTAGTCACTTGGTAATAAAAAGAAATAAAATGGGAAAAAGATGGAAAAATGGTGTCATCTTCTCTATAGTTGCTGCCAAACTTTAAAGGACACCATAGCTAGGGTTTCTTTGCTTTTTCAAGCTCATAGTAAGTGCATCCTAGCCCCGTTTTTAATGTTCTTCGCATTTTTGAGATTCTCGTAGCTCTGTTTGGCTATTTCTACCATTAATTCATGTTAGGGTTCATATTTGGAAAAATACCCATAGGTGAAATGTGTTTATTTTTCTATTTTATGGTAGAATATGAAGCTAGGAATTATGTTAAATAACTTTTGCCAAGCGATTTTAAGTGAAATCGGGTAAATCGACATAATTGGTAAAAATATTTAATGTTCATAAGTACATGTTAGAGTGAGAATTTGGTATTTCCATAGAAGGAAAAAGTGTTCAGAATGTTGTAAACCATAAGAATAAGGAGTGAAATTTAATTTTCGAGCTTGTGGACAAAAATGTAATTATGCAAAAGTTTAGGGACAAAATCATAATTTTGACAAAACTTGAGTCGAAGCTTATTTTAAAAAATGTGAATGTTAAACAAGCTCAATTTTTTGTTATAGATCAAGAAAGACGAGAAGTCAACCTTAATCGGGGAAAATAGAAGATTGGGGATTAAATTCCAAAATCTTTGCATTTTGTATCGAGGTAAGTTGTATGTAATTAATACATTGTTATAATTATTTTTGTTATATTTCGTGACAATATATGCGAAAGGTTTGGATATGAAATAGTTATATTAAAGTTAGAAATTTGAAATTGATAGTTGATTTGTTTAAAATCAGGTTGGCTTATGGATATACCAACTGCAAGTAATGGTTGAAGTGATTTAAATCGAATTATTAAATTGGTTAAGGAGTTGAGTGAAAAGATTGATATTATAATGTGATATGGAGAAATTGTAAATTATTAGAAAGTAAGAATCTTTGTGGAACTGTCGGAATGGTAAAGATTTGAATAAGGTATCGATGAACACATGTGTAGTATTGTGTGAAGGCTACTACGTGTATCGATAAATAATGGTCACATGTGTAGTACTAAGTGAAGGCTACAATGTGTACCGAGAAGCTTTGGTCACATGTGTAGTACTGTGTGAAGGCTACTACGTGAATCGATAAATGATGGTCACATGTGTAGTACTAAGTGAAGGCTACTATGTGTACCGAAAAGCTTTGGTCACGTGTGTAATACTATGTGAAGGCTACTACGTGAACCGTAAAATTTGATCACGTGTGTAGTACTATGTGAAGGCTACTACGTGAACCGTAAAACTTGATCACGTGTGTAGTACTATGTGAAGGCTACTACGTGTATCGAATGATAAAAGTAACATGGGTAGTACTGTCTAAAAAACCCCAAATATTTGTTGTTATACCGACATGTTCAATGAGATATGAGTATGTGCTTGGAACGTGATAAATTTCAAAAGAGTGACTGAAGTGACGAAGTCTTGTATTGTGTTATAAAATAAATGGTTATAGTGCTATGTGAATGAGGGATGTTGGAGTAGAATAGATTTGGACAGTGACAGTGATTCTCGTTTGAAAAATCACCAAAAATTATAAAATTTGAGTTAGTGGTTGAATAAGACTTAAAATTAAAGCTTAATGGGTCTACTTTCACATAAAACAGAAAGAATGGCAAAGGAGTTATATATTTTGAGATATTGGAATTTTAGTGAGACAAGGTCTGACCGATTTCGAAATCCTCTGTTCTAACATTGGAAAATCACTAAAAATTGTACAAAAATAATTATGTTTTGAAATTTACATTCATAAATTTATTATTTAATTTATTTTCAAAAGAAATAAGTGGGAACATCATTTGAACTCTGTACTAAGAGATAACTGACATATAGTGAAGAGAGGTCAGATGCGTCAAGCAGTGAAATAGGGGAATCTTTAGAGAATAAACTGTACTAATTGGCTGAACCAAAAATTCTGAAAATTTTATGGTAAGAAGGTATATGAGTCTAGTTTCAGGAAAATTTACGGATCTTAATTTTGAGTTTCGTAGCTCTGGATAAAAATAATTTAGTGACTACGATGCAGGGAAATAATTTGCTAGAAATTGGATAGATAATAGATTTATGTGTGATAAAAATTATATTATATATGGTATCATGCTAGAAATTTATTTATCAATTACATACATACTTAATAAGCTATAAGCTTACTCTTCTTTATTTTTCCCTTGTTTTATAGTGATATTAATTAGCTCGGGAATTGGATGGGGTCAGAACATCATCCACACTATCATCATCATCTTTTGGGTATTTTGCAACCAATACTTTGAAAAATGGCATGTATAGATGACTTAATGTAATGTGGTATAAATTTATATATATGTATAAAATATTGTTTGGTTTTAAATTTTGGTGTATATTAATTGATAAATTGTTTCCTTAAACTATTAACAAAGTAATTAGAATGTTAAATTGTGTCTGAACATATAATTGTATTTGGTTGAAATATTGAAGTTGTTTGAAATTGTGTTTCGAGAATTTGCAGGAGGAATTGAATGTTTATGAAAATGAATTATGTCAAAATTGTTGTACAAAAAAATTTTCAAATATTTGATAACACTTCTTACTTTGTTTCGATGATGAATACGGGTAAGAGGTGTTACATTTTAGTGGTATCAGAGTTATCGTTTAGCCGGTTATCAGATTAGTACAATGTGTGTAAAAGTCTATCTATACATGCCATAAATATATTGTGATAGTGTGATGATTTCTGACAATTTAAAATTTTGTTTGATATAGTAAATGGATCCTAACCTAAGTGTAGCAGATGATGTTGAAAGTAACGCGCCGGCTCTCGCGCAAGGGACCGCGCTTGAAGAAAGTAGACATGAGACGTATAGTCAGGATGTGGCTCGGGAAGCCGTCCTTCATATGATGAATAATTGGTATACATAATTTGTTCGTGCAAATCCGAATGTTCAACCTCCTCCACCCCTCCTATTCCTCAATCGATTCCCGTAGCTCCACAAAATGTTGACTTGGTAAGATCAAGTAAACCTCCCGTTGACAAAATCTGAAAGCATGAGGCTAAAGATTTCAGGGCTAATATAGATGATGATCCGCAGAAGGCGGAGTTTTGGCTCGAAAATTCCATTCGGGTATTTGATGAATTATCTTGTACTCCCAAAGAATGTTTAAAGTGTGCAATATCTTTGTTAAAAGACTCAGCATATCGTTGGTGGAAAACATTGGTATCCGTGGTTCCGAAAGAAAGGGTTACATGAGACTTCTTCCAGAATGAATTCAAAAAAAAATACATAAGCCAACGGTTCATCGATAAAAAATGCAAGGAATTTCTCGAGTTGAAGCATTGTCGAATGTTTGTGGCAGAGTATGAAAGAGAGTTTGTTAGATTGAGTAAATATGCCCAAGAATGTGTACCCACAGAAGCTGCTATGTGTAAAAGGTTTGAAGATGGTTTAAATGAAGACATTAGGATATTTGTTGGAATGTTGGAACTGAAGGAATTTGTGGTATTGGTTGATCGAGCTTGTAAGGCTGAAGAATTGAATAAAGAAAAGAGAAAAGCTGCGATGGAGGCTCGAGATATAAGAAAGCGACCCATGAATAAACCATTTCGAACTCAGTCAAAGAAGTCTAAAGAGATGAATCCTCGAGTGACTACTTCAACTGGATATCCACGTCGAGACGGGGAAAATTGTATTTGGGTCCCGAAGCTCAAGCTACGTCAGTATCAAGTGTGGGTAGTGTGAAGCCTAGTAAACCGGAGTGTCAACATTGTGGTAGGCAACATCCTGGTGAATGCTGGTTAATTAGCTGAGCTTGTTTCAAGTGTAGTTTTTGACAACATTATATTAAAGATTGCCCTGAGAAAATTGAAGAAGAAAAAATGTCAGAATGTTAGGTCGAGTGATACTGTCAGCAGAGGTAGACTACCGAGAAACACAGGAACTAGAGATAGTGGTAAAAGTGTAATGAAGGGTACAACTGCAAGACCAGAACCTCGAACACCTGCTAGAGCTTATGCCATACGTGCTCGTGAGGATGCATCATCTCCCGATGTGATTACTGGTACATTCTCTCTCCATGATATTGATGTTGTTGCTTTGATTGACCCTGAGTCTACTCATTCATATGTATGTGTGAATTTAGTATCTAATAAAAATTTGCCTGTTGAAAACACTGAATTTGTGGTAAAAGTATCAAACCCTTTAGGCAAATATGTTTTAGTCGATAAGGTTTGCAAGAATTGTCCTTTGATGATTCAAAGTCACTGTTTCCCGGCTAATTTGATGTTGTTACCATTTAATGAGTTTGATGTTATTTTGGGGATGGATTGGTTGATATTGCATGATGCCAAGGTAAATTGTAGACATTAAATCCTTGAATTGAAGCGTGAAAATGGTGAAATTCTTCGGGTTGAAGCAGAGGAGCCGAATAAATTACGTATGGTGATCTCGTTCATGTCTGTTCAGAAGTACATGAGAAAATGATGTGAAGCTTATCTTTCTTATGTGTTGAATACTGGTATAACTCGGTCGAAGCTTGAATCAGTGCCGGTAGTCTGTGAATTTCCAGACGTATTTCTAGAGGAACTGTCAGGGTTACCTCTGATTAGAGAAGTTGAGTTTGCTATTGACTTGTTACCTAGTACTGCACCGATTTCTATTACTCTGTATCGGATGGCTCCGACTGAATTGAAAGAATTAAAAGCTCAGTTGCAAGAATTGAAACAATTGTTGATTGGGAACCACCAAAGAATGTGTCCGAAGTTAGAAGCTTTCTGGGCTTAGCCGGGTATTACAGACATTTTGTCAAGGGATTCTCGATGATTGCTTCTCCTATGACTAAGTTACTGCAAAAGAATGTCAAGTTTGAATGGACCGATAAATGTCAACAAAGTTTTGAGAAACTGAAGGCATTATTGACTGAGGTGTCAGTGTTGGTACAACCTGAGTCAGGGAAGGAGTTTATAATTTACAGTGATGCATCGTTGAATGGTCTGGGGTGTGTGTTAATGCAAGAGGGCAAAGTAATAGCTTATGCTTCGAGACAGTTGAAAGTGCATGAGAAAAATTATCCGACACGTGATTTAGAATTGGCTGCCATTATTTTTGCTTTAAAAATTTGACGTCATTATTTGTACGGTGAGAAATGCCGAATCTTCACTGATCATAAAAGTTTGAAGTATTTAATGAATAAAAAAGACCTGAACTTACGACAACGAAGGTGGCTCGAACTAATAAAAGACTATGAGCTAGTGATTGACTATCACGCCGGGAAAGCTAATGTGGTTGCTGATGCCTTGAGCAGAAAGTCTTTATTTGCTTTGAGAGCTATGAGTATGAGATTAACTTTATCTGATGATGGTTCAATTTTGGCTGAATTGAGGGCTAGACCGTTATTCCTTCAGCAAATTCGGGAAGCCCAAAAGAATGACAGTGTATTACAAGCCAGGAGAGCTTAGTGTGAATCAGGTGTTGATTCAGATTTTTGAATTAGATCAGATGATTGTCTGATGTTCCGAGATAGAATATGTGTACCGAAAAATGATGAGTTGATTCGGACCATTTTATGTGAGGTACACAGTGGTGGGTTGTCAGTTCATCTAGGTAGTGTGAAAATGTATAATGATTTGAAGAAATTGTATTGGTGGCCGGGCATGAAAAAGGATATCTCGGAATTTGTATCAAAGTGTTTAATTTGCCAACAAATGAAAGCTGAGCATCAAGTACCATCGGGTGTACTTCAACCAGTAATGATTCCAAAATGGAAATGGGATAGCATCACGATGGATTTTGTGACGAGATTGCCGCTGACTCCAAGGAAGAAGGATACTATTTGGGTAATCATTGATAGATTGACAAAGTCGGCTCATTTTATACTGGTACGCATTGATTACTCACTTGAGAAGTTTGCGGAGTTATATGTTGCTGAAATTGTGAGATTGCACAGGGTGCCTAAATCCATTATATCGGATAAAGATCCGAGGTTCACTTCGAGGTTTTGGATAAAGTTGCAAGAGGCCTTGGGTACAAAATTGAACTTTAGTACTGCGTTCCATCCGCAAATTGACAGGCAATCTGAAAGAGTGATTCAAGTTCTTGAAGACATGCTCCGGTGTTGTATTTTAGAATTTGAAGGCAGTTGGGAGAAATATCTACCATTAGTTGAATTCGCTTACAACAATAGCAATCAGTCGAGTATACGAATGGCACCGTACGAAGCATTATATGGACGTAAGTGTAGAACACCTTTGAATTGGACTGAGCTCAGTGAGAACCAGATTCACGGAGTTGACTTGGTGAAAGAAACTGAAGAAAAGGTGAAAGTAAGTGGTGACTGTTTAAAGGCTGCTTCAGATGGACAAAAGTCATATGCGGATTTAAGGAGAAAAGAAATTGAGTTTCAAGTGGGTGATAAAGTGTTTTTAAAAGTATCTCCATGGAAGAAGATTTTTAGATTTGGCCGTAAAGGCAAATTGAGTCCGCATTTTATTGGATTGTATGAAGTTATTGAAAGGATTGGACCCGTAGCTTATCGATTAGCCATGCCAGCAGAGTTGGAAAGAATACATAATGTAATTCATGTATCGATGTTGCGACGCTATCGTTCAGATGCTTCACATATAGTTTCTCTTACAGAGATTGAAATTCGACAAGATATGACTTATGAGGAGGAACCGATAAAGATTTTGGCTCGAGAGGTCAAACAATTAAGGAATACGAGTGTAGCTTTAGTAAAAGTGTTGTGGCAAAAACATGGAATGGAAGAAGCTACGTGTGAATCGGAGGAAGTTATGAGGAAACAATACCCAAACCTCTTTTCCGGTAAGATTTTTGAGGACGAAAATCACTAAGGGGGAGAATTGTAATAGCCCGATTCTAAGCCTAGTCAAAATAGTGGTTTCGAGACCACAAATCCGACGAGGTAAAATATAATTATTATTATATTTTTATGGACTAAAATTTCATGAAAAATTTTTGTGAAAATTTTGTTCGAAAATTTCGACATTTGGGCACTCAATTTAGTCAAAAGGACTAAATTATAAAAAGTGCAAAAGTTAGGTTCTATATGTTAGAGGTGTCCAATTGCTATGAAACTTTAAATTGGAGGTCCTTATGTGGTAATTAGACCATTAGTTAATTTATGGACAAAAATGGGCATAGAATTAGTGAAATAGATTTTTTTTAAGTAATGGCATTTTAGTCATTTGGTAATAAAAAGAAATAAAATGGGGAAAAGATGGAAAAATGGTGTCATCTTCTCCATAGTTGCTGCCGAATTTTAAGGGACACCATAGCTAGGGTTTCTTTGCTTTTTCAAGTTTATAGTAAGTGCATCCTAGCCCCGTTTTTAATGTTCTTCGCATTTTTGAGATCCTCGTAGCTCGCTTTAGCTATTTCTACCATTAGTTCATGTTAGGGTTCATATTTGGAAAAATACCCATAGGTGAAATGTGTTTATTTTGCTATTTTATGGTAGAATATGAAGCTAGGAATTATGTTAAACAACTTTTGCTAAGCGATTTTAAGTGAAAACGGGTAAATCAACAAAATCGGTAAAAATATTTAATGTTCATAAGTACATGTTAGAGTGAGAATTTGATATTGCTATAGAAGGACAAAGTGTTCAGCGTGTTGTAAAACATAAGAATAAGGAATGAAATTTAATTTTCGAGCTTGGGGACAAAAATGTAATTATGCAAAAGTTTAGGGACAAAATCATAATTTTGAAAAAGTTGAGTCGAAGCTTGTTTTAAAAAATGTGAATGTTAACGAGAAGTCAACCTTAATCGGGAAAAAGAGAAGATTGGGGATTAAATTCCAAAATCTTTACATTTTGTCTCGAGGTAAGTTGTATGTAATTAATACATTGTTATAATTATTTTTGCTATATTTCGTGACAATATATGTGAAAGGGTTGGATATGAAATAGTTATATTAAAGTTAGAAATTTGAAATTGATAGTTGATTTGTTTAAAATCTGCTTGGTTTATGGATATACCAAATACAAGTAATGGTTGAAGTGATTTAAATCGAATTATTAAATTGGTTAAGGAGTTGAGTGAAAAGATTGATATTATAATGTGCTATGGAGAAATTGTAAATTATTAGAAAGTAAGAATCTTTGTGGAACTGTCGGAATGGTAAAGATTTGAATAAGGTATCGATGAACACATGTGTAGTATTGTGTGAAGGCTACTACGTGTATCGATAAATAATGATCACATGTGTAGTACTAAGTGAAGGTTACAATGTGTACCAAGAAGCTTTGGTCACATGAGTAGTACTATGTGAAGGCTACTACGTGAATCGATAAATGATGGTCACATGTGTAGTACTAAGTGAAGGCTACTATGTGTACCGAAAAGCTTTGGTCACGTGTGTAATACTATGTGAAGGATACTACGTGAACCGTAAAACTTGATCACGTGTGTAGTACTACGTGAACCATAAAACTTGATCACGTGTGTAGTACTATGTGAAGGCTACTACGTGTATCGAATGATAAAAGTAACATGGGTAGTACTGTGTGAAAAACCCCAAATATTTGTTGTTATACCGACATGTTCAATGAGATATGAGTATGTGATTGGAACGTGATAAGTTGCGAAAGAGTGACTGAAGTGATGAAGTCTTGTATTGTGTTATAAAATAAATGGTTATAGTGCTATGTGAATGAGGGATGTTGGAATAGAATAGATTTGGACAGTGACAGTGATGTTAGTTTGAAAAGTCACCAAAAATTATAGAAATTGAGTTAGTGGTTGAATAAGACATGAAATTAAATCTTAATGAGTCTACTTTCACATAAAACAAAAATAATGGCAAAGGAGTTATATATTTTGAGATATTGGAATTTTAGTGAGACAAGGTCTGAATGATTTCGAAATCATTTGTTCTGACTTTGGAAAATCACTAAAAATTGTACAAAAATAATTATGTTTTCAATTTAAATTTTTAAATTTCTTATTGAATATCTTTTCAAAATAAATAAGTGGGAACATCATTTGAACTCTGTACGAAGATATAATGACATTTAGTGAAGAGAGGTCAGAAGTGTCAAGCAGTGGCATAGGGGAATATTTAGAGAATAAACTATACTAATTAGATGAACCAAAAATTCTGAAACTTTTATGGTAAGAAGGTATATGAGTCTAGTTTTAGGGAAAATTTACAGATCTTAATTTGGAGTTCCTTATCTCCAGATAAAAATAATTTAGTGACTGTGACGCAGAGAAACAGTTTGCTGGAAATTGAATAGATAATAGATTTATGTGTGATAAAAATTATATTATATATGGTGTCATGCTAGAAATTTATTTATCAATTACATACATACTTACTAAGCTATAAGCTTACTCTTCTTTATTTTTCCCTTCTTTTATAGTGATATTAATCAGCTCGGGAATTGGACAGTGTCAGAACATCATCCACACTATCATTATCATCTTTTGGGTATTTTGCAACCAATACTTTGAAAAATGGCATGTATAGATGACTTACTGTAATGTGGTATAAATTATATATATGTATAAAATATTGTTTGGTTTAAAATGGTTGTGTATATTAATTGATAAATTGTTTCCTTAAACTATTAACAAAGTAATTAGAATGTTGTGGATGGATAAATTGTGTCTAAACATATAATTGTATTTGGTTGAAATATTGAAATTGTTTGAAATTGTGTTTCAAGATTTTGCAGGAGGAATTGAATGTTTATGACAAGGAATTATGTCAAATTTTTTTTAAAAAAATATATATTTCAGATCATTTGATAACACTTCTTACTTTGTTTCGATGATGAATATGGGTCAGAGGTGTTACAAAAGGCTTGGAAGTTGACAAAGCTAATATCGAGGTTACTAAGAAACTTTTGAATCTTACAACTATTCAAGGTGTGAGAAATTTTTTGAGCCTTGCTGGGTTCTACAAACGATTTATAAAAGATTTCACCAATATTTCTAAACCGCTGAATAAATTATTGTAGACAGAGACACTGTTTGTATTTGACCAAGAATGCCTCAAAGCTTTTGAGGTAATAAAAGAAAAACTTATTTTTGCTCCTATAATTATTACTCCTAACTGGTCAGAACCTTTTTTTATAATGCCTGATGCTAGTGACTATGCTATAGGGGCAGTGCTGGGATAAAAAAGAAATAACTTATTCACAGCCATCATTATACAAGTAAGACACCTAATTCGGCACAATGCAATTACACTACAAATAAAAAGGAGATTCTTGCCGTTGTGTTTGCTTGGGAAAATTCCAGCCATATCTGATGGCAAATAGAGTTTATGTTTACACTGATCATTCAACATTAAAATATGTCATGAAGAAAAAGGAAACTACGGCTAGATTAAAGAGATGGGTATTACTGCTTCAAGAGTTCTATTTATGAATAATGGACAAGAAAGGCATAGAAATAAAAATTGCAGACCATCTATCCAGAATAAAGAATGCCTTAGAACAACTAGACTTTGAAGAAATAAAAGAAACTTTTGTTGATGAATAGTTGTTCAGAGTAGACGTCTCCAGAACAAAATTTAAAAATAATGGCACTTCATGGTATGCTAATTATGTAAATTGTATTGATAAGGTCATCTTTCCACCACATTAGCATGGCAAAAAAAGAAAAGGATTATGCACGAAGAAAAAAATTATATCTGGGAAGATCCATATGTTTTTCAGTAATATGCAAATCCATTGGTAAGAAGATGTGTAGCAAAAAAGGACGTAGCTGACATTATACAAGGATGTCATACATCCACATATAGGGGAAATTTTGGCATAAAAAGAATAGCCCAAAAAGTACTCCAATCAGGATTTTATTGGCCAACTATGAACAAGGACGCATATGAATTTGTACAAGGATGTGACAGATGTCAAAGAACTAGGAGTTTATAAAAAAGGGGAGAAATGCCACAATCAGGGATACTTGAGGTAGAGGTATTTGACGTTTGGGGAATTGACTTCATGGGACCATTCCTAAGTTCTTTCAAGAACCAATACATTCTTTTAGCTGTTGGTTATGTCTCAAAATGAGTCGAGGTTATCGCCTTACCTACCAATGATACCAAATCAGTAGTTAAGTTTTTGAGCAAGAATATTTTTGCCAGATTTGGAACACCACATGCACTGGTAAGTGACGAAGGATCCCATTTTTGCAGAAAACGATTCGAGATTGCTTTGGCAAATTAAAGTGTAAGACACGAATAACAACAACATAACACCCCTAGGCTAATTGTAACAACCCATTTTTCAGTGGTGTTGGAAACAATGGTTTCGAGACCACAATCTAACATGTCAGTCTATAAATATTAAATAATTAATATTTATGAGGGTTTTTAGTGTCGTATTAATTTTTGGTTAAGAAATTTTAATGTTTAAGTAGTTAATTAATTAAAAAGGACTAAAGCATAAAATTTACAAAGTTAATTTCTATTAGCTATAGAGGTAAGTGTGTAACACCTCTTATTCGTGTTCATCGCCGAAACAGGGTAAAAAGTGTTATCAAACATAAAATACATACTTTCATACAATTGGAGTTTTTTTTTTATAAAATTTTTGGCATAATCCCTTTTACAAATGTCTAATCCCTCCTGCAAATTTTCAAAATGCAATCTCAAACCAATTCAATATTTCAACTAATACAGCTATATACTTAAACATAATTAAATCATTCACGACATTCAAAGTAACCTCGCTAGCATTTAAAAAAAACAACCTATCAAGTAATATACATTAACATCTTAAGCTAAGTAGTAATTAGTATATATATACATCACATTAACATTAAGTCTTCTATACATGCCATAATTCAGAAATATTGGTTTCAAAATACCAAAAGATGTAGAATAGTGTGGATGATCCCCGACTTTGTCCAAATTCCGAGATGATTTATAACACTATAAAAAAGGAAAACAAAGGAAGAGAAGTAAGAATATAGCTTAGTAAGTATGTATGTAATTGATAAAAAATTTAAAACATGTTTCTATAGATAACATAATTTTAATCAATCATAAATTTGATATTTATTCAAATTCCAGCAAATTGTTTTTCTGCGTCACAATCACTAAATCATTTTTATCTGGCCCTATAGAACTCCAAATTAAGTTCCATAAATTTTTCCTAAAACTAGACTCATATGCCGTCTTATCATAAAATTTCCAGAATTTTTTACTTGGCCAATTACTACAGTTTAATCTTTAAAGTCACCCATGTTTCACTGCTCAACATCTCTGTTCTCTCTTCACTAAAAATGAATTATCTCACTGTACAGAATTTGGATGATATTTTCGTTTGCTTATTTTAAAAATAGACTCATTAAGGATTCTAAGAATATAAATTATATCTCATAATTATTTTTGTACAATTGTTAATGATTTTTACAAGTCAGAATAGAGGATTCCAAAATCAATCCGCCCTGCCTCATTGAAATTCAAATATCTCAAAATATACAACTCTTTTGCTTGATCTTCTTATTTTATATGAAAGTAGACTCATTAATCTTTAATTCCACATCTTATTCAATCAATAACTAAATTTTTAAAATTTTTGGTGATTTTTCAAACTAACATCACTTCCACTGTTCGAATCTGTTCTGTTTCAATTTCACTCATTTACATAACATTACAACAATTTATTTTGTAAGCACAGTACCAAACTTCATCACTCCAGTTACTCTTTAGCAAATTTTCACACTTCAATCACATACTCATATCCGGTTGAACACGTCGGTATAATAGCGAATATTCGGTGGTTAGCACATAGTACCACCCGTGTAATTATTATCATTCGATACACATAGTAGCCTTCACATAGTACTACACACGTGATCAAACTTTCCGGTTCACGTAGTAGCCTGCACATAGTACTACACACGTGACCAAAGCCTTCCGGTACACATAGTAGCCTACACATAGTACTACACATGTGACCATTATCTATCGATACACGTAGTAGCCTGCACTTAGTACTACACACGTGTTTATAGGCACTTTATTCAAGCCTTTCTTATTCCGACAGTCCCACAGAGATTCTTACTTTTCAAGGATTTACAATTTATCCGTACACAAATCACAATTTCAATATTTCAGTCCAATCCCATAACAAATTTAATAATTCAATTCAACTACTTTACTTATTACTTGTCAATGATATATCCACAATTCAAGCAGATTTTAATCGATTCAACTATCAATTCTAAATTTCTAATTTTTATATAACTATTTCATATTCAACCATTTCTCATATATTATAACAAAATATCAGAAATAGTTATAAACAATGTATTATCTACATACTACTTACCTCGGTGCAAAATATATGAATTTTGCAATTCAATCCACAATCTTTTCCTTTCCCTTATCGAGGTCGATTCCACGTCTTTCTTGATCTATAATAGCAAATTTAGCTTGTTTAATATTCACATTTATCAAAATAATCCTCGACTCAACTTTTGAAAAATTACAATTTTGTCCCTAAACTTTTGCATATTTACATTTTTGCCCCAAAGTTCAGAAATTAAATTTTATTCCTTATTCTTATGTTTTATAACATGCTAAACATTTTTCCCTTCTATAGAAACATCAAATTCACACTCTAACTCTTACTTATGAACATTAAATATTTTTACCGATTATGTTATTTTGCTTAGTTTCACTTAAAATCGACTAGAAAAAGTTGTTTAACATAAATTCTAGCTTCATATTCTTTCATAAAACATCAAAATACATACATTTCACACATGGGTAATTTTTCAAATTTCAACCCTAGCTCAAAATAACTGTAGAAATAGATAAACCGAGCTATGGGAATCTCAAAAATGCAAACATTAAAATAGGGCTAAAATGCACTTACAATCAAGCTTGAAAGTGGCCAAAACCCTAGCTATGGAGTCCTTCAAGTTTTGGCAGCAAGCAAATATGATAACACAATTTTTTTTACATCTTTTTCCCATTTTAATCCTATTGATTTACTAAATGACCAAAATGCCCTTACTTAAAAAAATCCTATTTCACTTATTTCTTGTCCATTTTTGTCCATCACTAACTAATGGTCTAATTACCATATAAGGGCCCCTAATTTATAATTCCATAACAATTAAATACCTTTAACAAATAAAACTCAACTTTTGCACTTTTTACAATTTAGTCCTTTTGACTAAATTGAGTACCCAAACGTCGAAATTTTCGAACGAAATTTTCACAAAATATTTTTGTGAAACTATATACCATAAAAATATAGTAAAAATAAATTTTCCTCTTTGAATTTGTGGTCTCGAAACCACTATTCTGACTAAGCCCTAAATCGGGCTATTACAAAGTGGCTATGGAAATAATCTGGAGGGATTCAAGTGGAGGTTATACCTTAAGGTTGGTTAGTGGGATGATTCATGCATGTTACAATTGAAATTTTAAGTTAGTATTAAGGTTAAAAGGGTAATTTAGTTAATATTGGAATAAAACAAAAGATGATGAAATATCATCATCTTCTTCTGTTCATCCACCGAAAATTGAAACCAAGAAAATCCATTAGAGGAGCTTTATATTCGGCAAACAAAAGCTAGTGCGTGTATGTCTTTTCTTGATGTATTTTCCATGAATTTTACCTTTTTTGTAAGTGTTGTCTCGAGGTCTAGCTAAATTAAGGGTTAAATTGTGAAACTGTCAAATGTTTAGAAATTTATCATTGATGATTTTGAATGTTTTTGTTGCTAGTTGGTGTTGATGAAAGCTTGGTTGATAGATGTATTTAATTGTAAAGTGATTTATGGTAAATTTGAGTTTAGAGACTAAATAGGTAAAATATTAAAGTTGGCTTGATTTTCTTGTGAGTTTTTGAAATTTAAGGTTTGTAATAAGATGGATAAAAATTTAGCTAAATGGTTTATGATTTAATTGTAGGGATAAGCTTGTCTTGGTTTTAAGGACCAAATTGAATAAGTGTAAAAGTTTGGGGAAAATGTGTAAAATTGTACATAGAAGTCGCATGTATTAAATTGAATAATATATGAAATTGAGGCTAGTAATTAAAATAAAATTATATTATAGATCAAGAACAAATTGATAACCGAGGAAAAGGGAAAGTTGCAGAATAACCCTTGGACTTTTGCCATTACTGCAATTTATTCCTGGTAAGTTCGTTCGGTTTATTTTAATAGATATTTTAAAATTTATGATGAATATAAAAGTGATTGTTGAATACCTTGATTGAATGTTTGATGAGTCTTTAATATAAATCAAGAATATAAATTGTTTGGAACTTATTTGACGATAATGTGATTTGAGCCAGATGAACGTAGGATAAAGCACGATTGACATGCCAATAGGTTATAGAGTGCACTATACGGGATTGATATGTGAAAGGGTGATGATACCTGATTTTTTTATGCACTGAATATACCAAGGTTCAACATTTGTTGTGAACTATCGAGTTATATTTTAGTGATTCTGGCGCCTTACCGGGGGCGGATGTATAGCCTTCGAGTTTGGCACTTGGTGTTTTCTGAGGGATGTTAGCCTATGGGCTAGGCACTTGGTGTCAAGGTGTGTTTACGGTTGGATTGGCTCATTTGAGCTCTTGGCGTGTTTCGAGTGGATAACTATGTATTCGTATCCATTATATCATTCATTGGGGAATATTTCCAGTAATAAGTGTTTGTTCATGACTTCCTTTTAGCATTATGGTTTGATATTAAATTATCTCGTATGATTATATTCAAATGTTTCTTGTCCTCATTTGTTTATAACTCACCTGTTACAAATTGTGGTTAACAGGAAACACTGATTATTAATCTTGTTATTTTAAGTTTTCATGTTATTTCGGTAAGATTTATTGTTTTAACTGTCAAACTTACAAGTTTTAAAAAAAAAACTTCTTCGTGTTATTTATCTTGTTTCTTTGTAGATAGCATTTTGTGGAAATCGGGCGATCGGATCAAGTCAAAGAAATCACACTATCCGAATATCTTTTGGTAGTTTTGAACATTTACTTTCAGTTATATGGCATGCAATAGGTGTAATGTAAATATGTTTTGGGTGTTGAACTTATGAATTTGTTCCTTTTGATCTGTTTATATGGATGTTATAAAAAGTAAGTTGTTATGGTAGTTTTGGTAAGTTGAATTCTAGTTATGTTTATATATGTGAAGTGATGATGTACATGCCTAATATGAATATGTTTTAGTGAAAGGAATGTGGTTGATATGATGAATGTATAGGTAATACAAGACTATAATAGTTGAAATTGAATTGTTTGTTTTGTTCTTGTTGAATTGTGGTGTCAATGAGGGCACATTGGTTAGGCACTTAGGATGGATGTTTTAACATGTTTTAAGCTTGTTTAATCGTGTTTTGAGTTGGCCTAATTGATACTAATTGAATTTCTTGTTGTCCAAGTAGGCATGTTTTGGTTAACTTGAATCTGAAGGTGCATTTAAGAGCACACAGCCTAGGACACGAGCTGTTACACAGCCGTGTGCCACATGGTCACCCCATATGGTTGTATGCCACACACGGCCACCGTGCGTCATTGTTGTTTTAGGTTCAGGTTTCACACAATTTGAGACACGACCTGTGACATGGTCGTGTGTCTCAAGTCAGTATATAACACGGTCTACAACACGTCCATGTGACCTAACATTGAATGCACACATGGGTTGGCACATGGCTTGCGACACGGCTGTGTGTCCATAATTTGGATATAAACAGGGTTTAACACACAGCATACGACACGATTGTGTGGCCCTATTTTGAATATTCACACAGGTGGACACATGGGTTGGGACACTACTGTGTGTCCATACTTCAAGTACTCACACGGTCTGGGCTATGTCACACGACCGTGTGACCCCTATTTTCCAATTTTTCCAAATTTTTCTATTTTGATTCAAATTGACCCTTGATTGTTTTCAAATTATTTTTAGGGTCCCGTAGGCTCAATTTAAGGTCCATAAATGTTTTTATAATTTGATTTATATGAGTTATTTAATGTTATAAGATACTTTGTATAATTGTTTCTATCTGAGTTTAAATGTTCTTAATTGTTCTGTAATACTCTGAAATCTTGATCTAGCAATGGAGATGGATTAGAGGTGTTACACTAATGGTCAAATAGAGGTATCTAACTGAGAAATCAGACAAATTCTAGAGAAAACTGTGAATCCAAATAATAAAGATTGGGCAACAAGATTGGACAATGCATTATGGTCTTACAGAACAACATATAAAACTCCATTAGATATGTCTCCTTACAATTTAGTTTATGGAAAAAGTTGCCATCTACCAATTGAGTTAGAAAAAAAGCATATCGGGCAATCAAAGAACTAAACCTAGATCCGGAATTGGCAAAAAAAGAAAGATTATTCCAATTACAAGAATTGGAAGAATTTCGTTTTGTGGCTTATGAGAACACCAATATGTACAAGGAAAGGAGCAAACTCCGATATGATGCAAAGATCCGAAAATGAGAATTCTTGCCTGGGCAAAAAGATCTATTGTTCAATTCAAGGTTAAAATTACTTCCTGGTAAACTTAAATTAAGATGGACATGTCTGTATATTATAAACCAGGTAACACCTCATGGAGCAATAAAACTCATCGGAAAATAGGGAAAATATTTTCTTGCAAATGGACAATGTGTAAAACATTATATTGGAGGAAGGATGAATACAGTTATTGACACAAAGTTCTTACAATGCAAAACTATATAGAGTTCAGGGGGAACTGAAGGGATGTTAGGTAAATGAAAAGGATGATGAAGAAGAAAGTGACGAAATTGATGAATTTGAAACACAAAAGGAATATAGTAAAACGTGGCCCATATGTTGCGAAACCAGAACCTTATGTCGTGACATCTGACAACACTCAGAGCAAGTAAAATGTCTTCAACGTTGTGACACCACTGGAGGATGTTGCAACACCCCTGCATTACTCTACTATCCGATTTGAAACTAGCTACTGACGTTTGTGTAGTTTAGTTCCATTATATTTATAACTCTTGAACCCATTGCTAAGTAGGATTAAATTATAACTCTTAAATATATTATTACTTTCCTCTTGAATAAATAGGTCACAATCTCATCATCTACAACTGTTGAGAAGAAATGCAATTTTTCTGTTGAAAGCTCATGAATTTCAGAACAAAAGATTACAACCAAAGTGAGGTCTGAGTAATGGCAAGTTTTTGTGCAAGCGTCTCAAGCCCATCCATCGAATTCCAGGAAAGCAACATAAATAAATACTTACAATAGGTGCAGCCTTATACTTTTATTCAAGAACAATGATTTGATCCCTTAATAAGGAATTGTAATGGTATATGAGAGATCGCAACAGAAAGGGAGTGGGCTTATTTTTTTTACCGCTTGAAGAACCCATAATAATTCCTATGGTGCAGGAATTCTGTTTAGCATTAAAAGAGAGGGAAGTAACAAGACCATTTTATGAGATGCGATCATCTGTCAAGGTCAGAAGGGTTAATGTCCTGGTAACTAAACAAAGTATCTTTCAATTTTATGATGCACCATATTATTATCACAGTTACCTTTAGAAAACAGACCTGAAGGAGTTCAGAAACGTAGACAGAGGAGATCTTGAGATTTTTTTATTGTAGGAAAAGAGATATGGACATATTGGACGGGGAAAATAATACCCGAAACATTCAACCAAGCATTAATGACGCCAAAAGCCAAAATATGGATGAAGTTTGTATGCTAAAAAATCTGGCCCACAGCTGACGTCTTTGATATTAATCTGATCCACACTATTGTATCATATGGAATACTACAAAGGAAGAAAATATGTATTGGTACGGGGATATATAGGAATATGGTTGAATGCACAAGAAATATGAAAAAAGGAATATTCTTTCCCCATCTGATAACAGAATTGTGCAAAAGAGCAGGGGTACCTATAGAGCGACTGGATAAAATGATGAACCCTCCAAAGAAACTGCAAGGAGATGACGTATATAAATAGTTTGTCATATTGCAGAAAAAACAAAAGGAGGAAAGGAGGAGAAGAGGATTCTAAGAGGACGATGATTAATATATCAAACTATTGTAGTAGGATTTTGTTTAGGATTAGATAACTTTAGGAGAGTTAAATAAGTTTTCTTGTTATTATTATTTTTAGGTTATTATAATTCATTATTATTTTTAGGAGCATGTACATAGGTTGATTGTATTTATAGTAAATCTAGCATGAGGATAGATGATTTTATTTTATTTTATTAGACTAATAAGTTCTATATTTACACTGTCAATATGTATTAGGCAATCAAATGTACCAAATGATGTAGAGAATACAAGGAAACGAACATACTGGTATGAATGAGAAATCATTGAATCTGTGATTGCTTAGTTGATTAGAGTTGTGAATATTGAGATACCTAGGGATGACCTAAGGCATTTTTTGGTATACACCCAGAGCCAAAAAGCCAACCCTATTTATTTATATTTAGTATCTATTTTTGAGCCAGAAAACACTTCTTGATGAATCGTCATACAAATGCAAGCCAAAATATAAATTTGCACTTACCCTTTTTCTTTGGTCTTGAACTGCACAACTATAGACATTTGGCCATACATGTTGAGGGTAAAGTAGACACATTATGGAGAATTTTGTAAAAATAGAGTGAAATAGGAAGGATCAGTGTGGTATAGTGATTATAGGTTAGCCAATATGTACAATAAAAGAAAAAAATCAAAACGAAAATCAAACGATTAGAAAAAATACTTGAAAAACAAAAACATTTTTGAGTGAGATGTATTGAAAAAAAATATGATAAAGTCACAAAATTAGAAAAGCTCATTTATTAGTGCACAAAAACTCATAAAGGTAACTGTAATTGTTATATTATGTTGTGACTTCCTATGTGGAGAAATAAGGAAGGTGAGAGAAGGAGAAATAATGCGGTGAGCGAGAAAGGGTTACTAAGGGCGAGAGTAAGGGACAATTTGATGTGCCAAACTATTTTCATGCTCCAGACTTTTTGATGCTTACTATTCTTAAAATCCATACATGTCTTAAACTTCAAAGCGTTACAAGCTGAAAAGCCCTATGTGATCTAGGTAGGCTTATTCTCAATTTGACTTCATACTAAATAATGACACATTTGACTATTTGTATTCCATTAGGATAATCAAATTACTTGTATAATTTATTGATGGATTCTTAAATTCGAGACGCTTAATGCTTGTATACTTTGTAATATATTGACTTTAGGTGTTAGTTATCAAAAGTGGTAAGTCAGTTATATCTCATGCCAAGATTATGTGTGAATATGAAATGCTTATTCATGTGATCAAAAGGTAACACTTGTACTATACTTGCTCAAGTGTCGTATTTTCATTTATTGCTTTTGTTTGTATTGCTTGAGGACAAGCAATGACTTAATTGTGGTGGACTTTCATATGTTGTAATTTGGGGCAGTAGATTAAACTAGTTTTTGCACTTTAGGAGCATGAACATAAGCATTTTAGTAAAGTTTAGTTAAGTTTAATAAAGTGTGTAATTTGAGTCTTTTATTGACCTTAAGGGCAAAATGGGACCTAAAAGTGAGCTAATACATTTCGAGAGATTGTAGGAGACCATTAGAAGGTGTGATAACTCGATACTGGTCGCTAGGCTACAACACAGAGCACTAGATGTCGCAACACAAGGACCAAAATAGAAGAATTCCAAGATTGTCTTCATTGTCACAACACAACCTGAGGATGTCTTTACATACCCTTGAAAACACCCTAAAGTTGAGCATACTACCCTCGATGTCTCGACACAGGACCTAGTGTGTTGTGACATCACCTCTGTACGGGAAATAATTACGAGCTAGGGGCATTTTGGTCTGCATAATCAAATGTTAAGGACAAGAACAACAACTAGCCTAGGGTTGAGGACGTTAGCCACCTTAAAGTCTATGCATAGGATCATTTAACACATGTTATGGATACCTTTCATATTTTATAATTTTCTCTTTAGATTTAGTCTTTAGTTTTTCTCTTTACTTAGGTTTTACATTTTATTTCTGTTCTTACCATTTACTTTTATGAAGAAATCAAATATTTGGATTACTATCAAACTTTCTGAGGATTCAATGCTTAATTTTAATACAAATCAGGGTTCTTCTAAACTTTATTATCTTGAATTGTTCTTTATGTTTATTCTTTCTATCAAGTATATATTGGTTATTAGATCCACAAAGAACTAATCCTCATATGGGGGATTAGCGAGTGGAGGTATGACTAATTAACTGTTTTGTAGAGGTTTCTTAACGAATCAGCTGTTCAGGATAGGTAGAACATAAAACCATAGGCTTAACAACCCTAGGAAGTCATTAAGGTGGGAATTAACCCAGATATGGTATTGCCTATTCATGAAGACCTTAAAACCCTTAACCGGTCTAGACTGTGAGGTCGAGAGATAAGTAGTTATTGTTGACTCAATATGTCAGTGGAAGATCGGAAGATCTTGCTGGGGTATTGTCTAGTTAATTGAAGAAAACATGAGACGACAGTTGGTTATGATTACTGAAGCTACTCACCGATGATTAGATTTGATATATTTTACTCTTTGATTTCTCGTGTTTCATTGATTTCTTTACTTTCTTTTTTTAGTCTTTTAAATATAGTTTACCAAAATACTTCTTTTGATTCTTCGTACTATAATCCAATTAAAGTACTACTTAGATCTATTTATGTTTAGATTTGAATTAATTTAGTGCTTGCCTCCATTGGGTATGATTCTCGGAGTACTACCTACTCTGTTATAACTATATTACAACCTGACCTGTATACTTGCGGATACCGCTTTTCACATCTTTTGTGCAAGATTTTTACTCTGGACATTGGTATGTCCAGAGGCAGTCAGTGTACCATAATACAACTTCATCACTTTCCATATCTCTTTAAGATCTTGTCTTTACACAGACCTTTTTCATCTTGTTCGCCTTATCAATACACTTATTAATTCATTTCATACTTACCGATTTTATCATTTACATTTGGGACGAGGTAAACTATGCCAATTACTCAATGTAGAGTTCATCGAAGTTTCTATTTATTCCCGAGTCTCATTTCTTCTACTTATACCTTAAGTTTATGTAGGGTTCGCAATAACTTTCATTCAGAGGTCCTTTCTTCAGAGTTCTCTGTATATCTCATTCCTTCTGCTTGTCCCATACATTGTTCCTTCTGAGTTCATTATAGTTGCCATGCTTTTAGGGTACTATACTTACCCATTCTTGGAAAAAATCCTACACGTCGTTCTTTTCTTGTCCTTCGAAATTACATCCATTCATTGTTCACCACAGAAGTGTTTCCTTGAATAGATGCCACAAGGGCCCTTCCTTTAATAGAGGTAGCCACAAATCTTACCCTTCTAGAGTTTTTCCACAATGGCATTCTTTTGCAATCAGTACTCTCCACAAAGACGGTCCTTTACATTCATACTCGTAACAAAGGCTTTCATGTTTAGAGTTTTGCCACATAGGCGTTTCTTTACATTCACTACTCGCCACAAAGCTTTTCCTCTCCAGAGTTTTACCACAAAGGTGTTCCTTTACATTCAGTACTCGCCTCAAAGGCTTTCCTATCCAGATTTTTTCCATAAAGGTGTTCCTTTACATTCAATACTCACCACAAAGGCGTTCATTTACATTCAGTACTCACCACAAAGCCTTTCCTGTCTAGAGTTTTGCCACAAGATTTTTACCACAAAACTGTTCCTTTACATTCAATACTTGCTACAAAGGCTTTCCTGTCCAGAGTTTTTCCACAAATATGTTCCTTTCCCTGGTGTTTTTGACAATAAGGGTTTGCCTAAACTCACATTTTGTGAGGTTTGCCCCTAATTGTCCTGAGACACATGGAGAAGCACGTTAGGTAATAACCTTCCTTTAATTTTTCCATCTGGCTCCATTGGCCAACTATGGTCTTACACGATATGGTCTTATTTTCATATGATGCCATAACCCACCAATTACGATCTTACATGATATGGTCTTTCAGCACCTTGGCCATGGACTTGTTCTTTAAGAGATTCATGTTTTTAGTCTCTAAGGACCCCTTTGACGATTCCGGAGACAGACTCGAACTCACCAAACAAAGAATCATCATACAATGACTTGCTCATGATAGACATATTCATGCTTTTAGACTCATATTCACACCATAATCATTCATACTCATGTCTTGTACTTATACCATCAAGCTTCATACAATTCATATATGCAGGATCATAATTCTTCCTTTCCCCATCAAAGTCATCACATCATACTTTACTAGTTTAAATTTCATGATTTGGTCACTTAGCATGGAGGTTTCTAGAAGGCATATTATGCATGCAAGAGTCAGTTTAGGGACTCATCTATTAACCTCAAAGGATAGCTTAGACTTCAAATCCATCATTCGATAAGATGCTACAACCTCTTCTGCCTTTTAGAATAGAAGCACTTCGTTAGAACCCATCCGGGTAACCATTATTATCATTTTAAACCTAGACATCTCTCAAAGCCCTATTTCTCCAAACATACTTACAGATCTATGTTTTCTTGACAGAAAGAGTCACGAAACGTACCTTGATGTGAAAAAAATCACTAGAAATATCCAGGATTTTAAACTCAACTCAGAGTAGTGTTTCTATCTTTCTTTAGCCATAAATCTTAATTTTTTTAGAGGAAAAGGGGGAAGAAGATAACTCCCCTTAACCAAACTTGATTGTCCTATTAGCTTAACCCAAGTCTCTATTGGAACTTGGCAAACATCACATCAATACTGAGTTGTCTCAACCAAAACCTACCACTTCCAAGAAACTCATTCGATTTCTCCTTTAGCCTATAACCCTTCTAGTTCACGTTCAGTTAGTTCCTAACAAGCTTACCTCATAGATTAACTGGCACGAGATAGCAATGGTTACAGGGTGTATTATGCCATTGGCGTGAACTCACATCCCAAAAATCATTTTACATTACCATAAGTCTCATTTCACTACTCATAATAATCTGACGTCGAAATCCTTATTCCCTTATTTTCATATTGGAGTCCGCCCATGCTACATGCCGAAAAGCGTATCTGGGCGAACACTACTCAGCCAATCTTACCCTTCTATGATATGCACCATATCAATATATTTGTACATTCATACCATTATTCCTTAATTTATCATACCATGCCCTTTTCATGATTTACCCCCTTTCACTTAGCTTACATCTTATTAAAAAAACATAGAAGTCTGACATTGGACCAACATTAACTTTCACATGTAATGGAATGCGCCCATCCTAAGTGCAAAAAGAACCACTTTGGCGAATACTACCATGCCAAGCCAACTATTTAGGTCTACGTGCTAGAACCTTTAATCCTCTGGAATTGGGGTGCTACAACCCTCCTCCCCTTAACAAAATCTTGTCCCCGAAATTTTCTAGCTTGAGAGTTCCAGAACACTCTAAAACTAAACATTCATACCTGAGGCATACTAATACTTTGGCAAAAACCCTCTAACTCTTTAATGTTTCCCTCCGAAAACTTACACTTAAGAGATTCCATACTAAGGATATGTCGCCAATCAACTCTAAGGTGGCATACTCAAAACTTCACGATTACTCTTACGAATTCAAACTTTATGTAACTTTTCTCTTGACAGACGTCAATCTTCCAGTACACGTTTATATTTATAAAATAGATACTTAACTTCTTTCATAAAAACACTTTCACTAAATCGATCAAAACCTTGATTTTCCACTTTCCATTTAGTATTCCTATATTCATCATCGTTTTCAATAAGCACTTTTCCATAGAGGTATCGTTTTCTTATTTCTTTCATCAATTCTTATCAATTTATTATTCCCAACTTGAGTAGAACTACTACCAGAAGAAGGGGTCGGGGCTAAATTAACCAAAACATCACTAACCTCTTTTAAACTAAGATGAGTTACAACTAGAGGATTTAAACAGTTGCCTTAAAACTTCTTTAAACACTGCTTCCTCAAAAATGTTGGGTGTTTGATTATTCTTAGGCAAAACATGTACATCTACTTATTTTTATACCACATTGAAAGTACTCATAGTCACTAAGCCATAACTATTCAATCTGAGCATAATAAGTGCCCAAATCCCATAATGATTCTTCTTATTACGTAATTACAATTCTAGTCCTTCTTTAGTCTTGGTATTAGTTCACACTTCAAACACATCATAACACATTATATACACATAACTTGTGGTTCGAATACAATACAGCTTGTATATATACATGTCATATAGGAATTTACTTTCTCACATTTGACTTAACACAGGAAAGGTAAACTGCAATATCATGTGGCATTAGACAGTAGAATGGGTCAATATGTCCCACATCATATCACAAAATTAATATTAATTCATGGCACACTAAAACACATAAATAGCTTAGTTAAGCACATTAATGTTAAAATAATTACGGTAAATCCATGATACAAACAACATCAGGTTTAACCTTTAATTACGATAATCACAACCTTTCAACATTATAAATTGCAACCTTTCAACATTATAAATTGCAACCTTTAAGTGTTTCCAGACTCAACTCTCAAGCATAATAATGTGTGGCATGTAAATATCATTATCTTACCATTCAAATATTATTATTTACAGCATATTACACTCCGAACATACTAGAGTTCAACATTTTAACATCCTTTTCTAAACAATAATAAGATGCATCGTGTAGTTCATATAAATGGATAAAAATATCAACAGTATACATACATGTCGCTTGCATTAGTACTTCACTTGATAACTGGGGATTTCACCCACATTCACCTTGTACCACTGCTCATATCGACTTAAAGATGCGACAATACAACCAAATAGGTTAATAAAGAACTTATTGATATTTATTATATCCATTAGAGGACATTTACTCAACAAACCTATTCCATTTTGGTTAGCACATTGGATTTAATTTAGGATAGCATTGATAACCCTAGAATATAGAGTTATCCAAAGTAATTTCTAGTTCATAATTCTTGTAAATTTTCAGTAATTGATAATGATTTTTCTAGTTTTTATTACAAAATTAATAAATTTAATAATTTATGTTAAAAACATATTTTTATTCAATTTCATGTAAATTCTACTTAATTTCGTATTATTTTTTAGCAGTTGACGCACCGATGACAATTTGATCATTTCTCTTCCATTGAGGCCTTGACAATGTAGCTTGGCAAAGCATCATCAATCAAGCTACCAAAAATTTATCAAGGGAAATCCAAAAAAAGTAATTGGAACCTTTAAATCATTGAATGACCAAGGTGCAAATGAGTAGCAAAAATTGGATCACTTCTAGCAAAGATCAAAACCCAAAATGCTACCCAAAGAAAGTGAGCTCACATGTCCAAGGAAGGCCCAAATCCAACACCCAAGAATCGACCAAAATCCTGCCCAGATCAGCCCTTTAAGCTAATTTTAAACATTTGTAAACCAATCCTCAAACTCTCCTACTCATCCATTCCAACCCCTCCACTTTTCAAGCTTTGTACTTTGAGTATCATGCTTAAAATAGCATAACCAACCAACCATCATCTCCATAATTCATGACCGCATGAGGGAGAAGATTGTGGCTAAAAATCTCTATGTTTAGCCTCCTCTCATGTGTATAAATAGAGGCCAAAACCCCTTCATTCATGCCACCAACAGTCATTCATTCCTCTCCTCTCTTCCATGCCTAAAGCCCTTCATTCCTCTCCATCTTCCCATTTTCCCTTAGCAAACATTTCCTTGAGAGAAAGCTCTCTTAGCCGACCACCTTGAGGAGCAATTTGCAAAGGAACAACTGCGAAAATGGTTGGAAGCTACCACAGATAGTCTTCGAAAAATTCCCAGATTCATATCAAAGTTTCTTCTTCCTTTATCTTTAATTTGTTCTTAGTTTATAAACATGTTTGCAAAAATTTTGATTGCTTTTCCACTAATGATAATGACTTAAATTGTTTCAGTAGAATAATTGCAATTCTTTGATTAAAATCATTCAATTCTTGTTTATATTATTTGTTGCCTTAGTTGTTCATGCTTCCAATTAAAATCATTCATGTTATTCATGCATTAAAATATGTTTGAATGCATTAGAATTAGTTATTTAATCTGAACTATATGGTGATTAATGGATGCAATAATTAGAAGGTGCATGCTTAATTCATATCCGAACCAAAATGAATTAAAGGATCATAATGATTCCAAAAGAATATTATTACCTTACATAATTTTAGGTTTATATGATTAAATTGTTTCAAACTGACCCAGTTCCTGTTACTTCACATAAATTCTAATGAATCCTGCGTTAAATATTGACATAGAAATATGCATGTTTTCCTAAGTATAAGACTTCAAAAGAACTTATATTAGATTCTAAGTTAATGAATAATCGAGTTGCCACGGAATTTTTCCAGAACATTTGTTAAGCATGATGATGAATGAATTAAATTAAGAAGTTGTAATTGTTCTAGCTTATTCATGTTATTGTTCTTAAAACTTGTGAATTGTTGCTAAACCATTTCATTACATTTTAAACCAGTTCATTGCATTTAGGTTAATTCATTTGCATATAGTTGATTAATTTAATTTTAACATCCATCACCTCAAAATATTGTGCTTTCTTAACCAACTTGTAAATATTAATTTTAAAATTATTGATTTAAACACAATCCCTATGGAGATGATACTCTTTTTACTTATTTGTTACTTGATAACAACTGTGTATACTTGCATATTCCATCGCGAACCAAGCATCAAAATACAAAATAAACAATTTCAAAATGTCATATTGAGCAGTATAATTAACACAAACTATTTGGCCTATTAATGTCATTAGGGACAGTGTAAACATAACTCCTTTAAACACATTTACTCATTTTAACACCATATTGGACAACCCAAATAACACCTTAAACATATTTAAGAAACATAGTTTATCAACCTAATTTAAACGCATTACCGTATAGTCGGGTAACCAAGATTAGTAATTATTAAGTCAAAAGTAACATGTAGTCTTCCAAATAGATAAAGTTTCAACATACCTGAGAGACTAAGCCAGGCATGGCAGATTATGCATGAAGGGTCCTTCCATCTTTCTTCACGGTCCAAGAACTGGATAAATCGTGCTTTGATGCCAAAACTTGTAATGCCCTCCACCCGATTTGATTTATCGGATCCGAATGTCAGACGTTGTGCCCTATTACAGATGTAACTTTAACATTTTTATTTTCCTATGTGAAACTTCTATCTATAAATATGAAAAGTTCAGTGCTCTAATCAAGATTCCTATGTTTGTATTGCAAGTGATTATCAATACAATTCATACTTAAATTTTTCAATGACATCTATATTTAAGTTTCAGCTTGACTAAGTACCTTTAAGCATCAATAAAAAGTATAAACATAGGTCAATCTTGAATGCATCTCTTAACACATTTTGTATGCACTATAGCTCAATTTGCCACTCCTTGGCATAGCCCTGGCGTCGTCCCTCAGTGCGCACTTCTTTACAACCGGAAACATGAAATTAATTTTGTAAATTCATAAGAACTTAGTGAGGTAATCCCTCATTACCTATTTCATTAAGCCTTAATGCTTTAGATGCTTTGCATATCCTTCATGTATCCTTTGATCTTTCTTTTCCCTCTGACAGGTACATACTGGGATTTTCCTCCATTACCGTGATTATTCTTTCTTAGCTGAGGTCATTTCCTTTCTCTTAATATCATTAAGGATTTATCTTCTGTTCTAAATCATTAACCATTTCCTTGTCATTTTCCAGTGCACAGCCCATAATCATGCAAATTTTTCCTTCTTACGAGTGTATTGTAATACAAATTCATCACTTTCATGTCTCTTTAAGATGTTGTCTTTACACAGACCTTTGTCATCTTGTTCGCCTTATAAATACACTTATGACTTCATTTCATACTTACAAATTTTATCATTTACATTTGGGGTGAGGTAAACTATGCCAATTACTTAGCGTAGAGTTCACCAAAATTTCTATTTATTCCCGAGTCTCATTTATTCTACTTATACCTTAAGTTTACGTAGGGTTCACCATAAATTTACTTCAAAAGTCCTTCATTCAGAGTTTTCTTTATACCTTATTCCTTCTACTTGTCCCATACTTTTTTCCTTCTGAGTTCATTACATTTTCCATGCCTTCAGGGTACTATACTTACCATTCCTGCAGAAAATCTTACACGATGTTCCTTCCTTGTCTTTCAAAATTACTTTCGTTCATTATTCACCACAGGGGTGTTTCCTTAAATAGATGCCACAAGGGCCCTTCCTTAATTATGCCACAAAAGTGTTCCTTTAATAGAGGTTGCCATGAAGGTGTTCCTCTGCATTCAATACTCGCCACAAAGTCTTTCTTATCCAAAATTTTTCCACAAAAAAGTTCCTTTACATTCAGCACAAATGCATCTGTCACGAAAAAGTTTGAAAAGAATAAGTCTGCATTATGTGCATGTTTCTGTCTCTAGAGTTGTCTAAAAGGGTCGGTCAAGACTAAAAACAAGAATTTCTAAAAGGAAAAACCCATGACACTCTAAAGAACATATAGTGTAAGACCATGGCTGGGGCATGGCATCATAAAGAATATGTAAAAGATGATTGGGTGAGTACTAGCTATGAGGGGAAAACCTCACGAAGGTGATTATAGGTGAATCCCTATCGTCAAAAACACCAATTGTCGTATAAGTAAGTCTTTGTGGCTATTTCTATTAAAGGAATCCTTTACGACAATCTATGTTATAAGAAAGCCTTTGTGGTTGTCTTTGTGGTTATTTCTGTTAAATGGAAGCCTTTGTGGTTATTTATGTTAAAGGAGACCTTTGTGGCTATCTCTGTAAAAAGGATGCATTTGTGGTTATTTTTGTTAAAGGAAACCTTTGTGGCTAACTCTTTTAGAAAGGATGCCTTTATGGCTATCTCAGTTAAATGGACACCTACATGGCGAGACTCTAAAAGGAAGTCCTCTATGGCTATCTTTGGAAAGGAATTCCTTCTTGGTGAAATCTGAAGAAAAATCTTGTGATGACCATTTGAAGACAACGCCTTTGAGAGACACCGAATCAATGGCAAACCCCATTTAGTTACAAGGATGAATAAGAAAGGCTAGTGTATGCCAGAGTAAGTGGCGAAGCAAAGATATGAGCTAGAAGTATAGAGAGTACATTGAAGTAAGGAAGATATAGGAAAATTTTGAGATAAGTATTAGGCGCAGTCTACCCCGTCCGATGATAATGATAAGACTAGTAAGTATAGAATTAGATTTTAAATATGATGGTAAGGTAAGTGAAAAGGTTAAGGGTTATGTAAAGATAAGATATAAGAAAGGATATAGAAGGTAATAGGATGTTAAGTATAGTACGCTCAAGAGGAGGAAAATGGTTTTGAAGAAAGAAAGATGGTAGTCAGTATTGTACCTGCCAAAGAAGGAAGAAAAGTCAAGAAATACCCTAAGTATGTGCGAAATAACATATGCAACATAGAGTCAATGAAAAAGGTATTCTAAGGTTTAGCTCACTAAGTTCTTATAGACTTACTAAAGTTGTTTCCACTTCAACTCTATAAAGGAATGTACACCAAGAGACAATGCTAGGACTACGCCAAGGAAGCGATGCACTGGGCTGTTATGCATGTAAAGGAAATCTAGTGACGTGTCAAAGCCTATGTATAAGTATTTTGAGTGAAAATTCAATATGTTTATAGCTAAAGTACTGCGCCTAAATTAATAAGTAGTACTCTAAGATGTATACAGTAAACTAAGAGAGAAAGTAGGAAAGTCTGATATTTTATTAAGTCAAGATTATAACCACACAGTGTATTTTTACAAAAAACTCTGTAGTAGTCATAGGAAGTAGTCTGTACATAGGTGAAATGTAAATGTACACCAATAAGAAATTTGTTTACATTCATAAAGACATTTACAACAATGAATAAAAGAAGGAAAGAAATTTTCAATGTACATATGTAAGAATGAATAACACCCGAGATTCAGATTCGGTAGATTTGGTTAGGTCGAGGGCGTTACAAATAACCTTCCTTAAATTTTTCCATATGATTCCATAACCTACTAGTTACAGTCTTACACGGTATGATATTCTTCTCATATGATGCCAAAACCCACCAGCCACAGTCTTACACGATATGGTCCTTCAGTGCCATGGCCATGGACTTGTCTTTTCAAAGATTCGTGTTTTTATTCCCGACAGACACATTTGATGACTCTAGAGACAGACACAAACTCTTCATACTTAGACCTATGAACTCATCATACCTTGAGTTACTCATAACAGACACATTAACACATTTCCATTATCTAGACACAAGCATCCTTTAACCTTAAGATTCATGTTTCATACTTTTACCACGAAACTTCATGTTATCCATACATGCAAGTTCATAAAGCTTATGTTCCTTATCAGATTCATCACATCATATTTTACTAGTTCTATTTCACGATTTGGTTACTAAGCATAGAAGTTTCTAGAAGGCATATTATGCATGCATTAGTCAGTTTAAGGACTCACCTAATAACATTAGAGGTAGTTTAAACTTCAGGTCTAGCCTTTCTATGTGGAATCAATAGTTTGGACTCCAGATCCATCATTCAGCCAGATTCTACACCCTCCCCTGCCATGGTAAACAGAGATACCTTGTTAGAACCCATTTAGGTAACCTTTATCATCACTTTGAAACTCAGATGTATCACTAAGCCCTATTTCTCTAAGCATACTTATAGATCTATGTTCCCTTGTCAAGAAGAGTCATGAAACATACCTTGATGGGAGGGAAAATCGCTAACAAAAACCAGGGTTTTAGACTCATCTTATAAAGTTGTTTCCTTCTGCTTTTAGCCCTAGTTCATAAGAAGGAAGATAACCATCCCTTAACTTAATCCGAGCATCCTTTCAACTTAACTCAAGTCTTCATGGGAACTTGGTAAACATCACATCAATATTGAATTGTCTTATCCAAAATCTACCACTTCTAAGAAACTTATTTGATTACTCCCCTTAGCCATTAACCCTTCTAGTTCGCATTCGATTAATTCCTGTCCAGCACCTCACACATTGGCAAGCATGGGACCACATTGGTCACTGGATGTACTATATCACTAGCATGGACTCATACCTTATAACCATTCATTCTGTAAGTACTAAATCTATTTCACTTATCATTGTAATCTAACAGGGAGTCCTTGTCTATTTATTTTCATGTTGGATTCTGCTCGTTCTATATGCTGAAAAGGGCTTTTGGGAGAACATTACTTAGCCATTAGTACTTCTTTATCTTTTGTGCCATACTCATATAATTCTTACCAGTTCTCCTTAATTCGTCATACTTACCTTTCTTAAGAGTTAGTCATAAGCTTTGATCTTTCAGAATATCCTATTCGTTATACATACTAAAGTTCACCATAGGTTCCTTTCATTCAGAATCCGCTAGACCAGGGCATCACTGGCGCACTCAGAAAGTCCTTACACTTAATTGATTCTTAATGTTGAGCACTTGAAACTTACCCTTAAGTCTTACTTCTATAAACAAAACTTAAATTTTCATCAAAACAACACAACTTCCTGATTTAGTTTTTAAGATTTCCTTCTTACTGTCATATCCCTCAATATCTCCTTGGAAATGTCATTTATCTACTTTTGAGATAAAAAATTTGCATTTTTGGCGGTCAAACACTTCACTGCGAATCTTACGCGATTTCCTTAGACAAGTGTCAATCTCATGTTGGAGAATTGAAACAATTGCCTAAACTTAACTTATCACACACGATTTTCCTTATTTATTGATGTTGTTTCAGCATTTATCTCTTGTGACAATTGTCAAGATCCCATACAGGGTTGTCCCCTCTATAAATTAGGCATTTACTCATTTTAGGCACATAACCTCCGATTGCATTCCATCTATTCCTCTATTCATCGTCCTATACCTTGATGCTTGAACACCGCAGTGTCCCCCCACAAGGCTCGAAGCTTCGTACATCACGATTTGCGCTCACTAAGACTGTATGATGGTATCAAATAGGGTCACCCCTTTTCCTATTCCTAACTTCATTTAGCTCGATGTTAATCCCCTTTTTACACTACCACCATACACATGCATCTCATCCATTTCTTAGATAAAATATCATGGGCTATGACTACTAAACTAAAAAGATGGATACTCATAGACATATGCAGACTTACAGCATAATTAGCATTTCAAAGTTGAAGTGCAGAAACTCACTTGATACACCTTTGTCTCACCAGCTTAGCTTTTCCAAACACCAGAGTTTTCATTCTCCTAGTAGAAGCTGAAGAATGAAATAGATTTGAGAAGAAGTCTCCCCCAAGAATTCACTCTCCAACTATATATATAGCCAGTAACAGCCCGAATTTTGGGCTAGTCGGAATAGTGGTTTAGGGACCACAAATTCGATGAGAAAAAAAATTTAATTTCATTATATTTTTATGGTTTATGATTTCACAAAATGATTTCGTGAAAATTTCATTCGAAAATTTTGATGTTTGGACACTCAATTTAGTCAAAAGGACTAAATTGTAAAAAGTGCAAAAGTTGAGTTCTACATGTTAGAAGTGTCCAATTGTTATGAAATTTTAAATTGGAGGTCCTTAAATGGTAATTAGACCATTGGTTAACTATTTGGACAAAAAAGGACAAGAGATAAGTGAAATAGGAAATTTTTAAGTTGGGGGCATTTTGGTCATTTAAGTAATTAAAAGAATTAAAAAGACCAAAATAGCCAAAAATTTGCCCATCTTCTCCATGGTGAGCGAAATCAGCAAGGGGGAAGTCATATTTAGGGTTTTCAAGCTTCCAAGCTCTATAGTAAGTGATTCCAAGCCCCGTTTTTAATGTTCTTTACGTTTTTAGAGTCCCGGTAACTTCATTTAGCTTATTCTAGCAATAATTTAACCTAGGGTTCATATTTGGAAAAATACCCATAGGTGAAATGTGTTTATTTTGATGTTTTATGGTAGAATATGAAGCTTTAAATTATGTTAAATAACTTTTGCTAGCCGATTTTAAGTGAAAACGAGAAATTGACATAATCGGTAAAAATACCCTATGTTTATAAATAAGTGTTAGAGTGAGAATTTGATGTTTCCATAGAAGGGAAAAATGTTCAGCATGTCATAAAACATAAGAAAAAGTAATAAAGTTTAATTTTTGATCCTAGGGGCAAAATCGTAATTTTGTGAAAATGTAATTTTTCTAAAATGTGATTTTTGGACTGGATTGAATAATGTGAGTGTTAAATAAGTTAAATGTGTTATTATAAGTCAAGGAATTGACTTTGATTAGTGAAAAAGGAAAAAGTGAGAAATTTCCCGATTGAACAAAAGGGATACGAATGAAGTGACAGAAATGATCACATGTGGGCATGGACGGTGTGTAGACCACTATGTGAAAGTGAAAGTGATGGTCACTGTGTAGTACTATGTGTAGGCTACTGCGTGTACCAGAATGATAGGTTGCATGTGTAGTACTATGTGCAGGCTACTACGTGTATCGGATAGTGATGGTCACATGTGTAGTACTATGTGCAGGCTACTCTGTGAACCAGTATCATTAATTATAAGGTGGTTGCTATGTGCTGATCCCACCGGATATCATTGATTACAAAGGGTGGTTGCTGTATGCTGAATCCACAGTGTATCTGTTATTATTCTGAAGTGTTCATCGGGAAATTGACTAAGTGAAAATACATGAGATCATGTAACGATTAAGTGTGATTGAATGATGAATATATGTGTTGAATTGAATTGAATTGAAAGTGAAAAAGTGAAATTATGAAAAAGTAAAATTAGCAACAAAATAGTTTTTGATAATAACAATAGTGTGACTTTGAAAAATCACTAAAAATGGTGAAAATTGAATTATAAAATTAATAAGATATGAAATGAAAGCTTAACGAGTCTTTTTTTACATAAAAGAAACAGAGCAAGCAAAAGAGTTATATATTTTGAGATATTTAAATTTTAGTGAGGCAGGATTGGATTGATTCAGGAATCTCCTGTTTTGACTTTGGAAAATAATTAAAAATTGTAAAAGAATAATTATGAGTTATAATTTATATGATTAGAATCCTTAATGAGTTTATTTTCAAAGAAAATGAACAGAAATATCATCTGAATTCTTTACAACGAGATAATTCATTTTTAGTGAATAAAGGTCAGAGATGTTGAGTAGTGAAATAGGGGTGACTTTAAAGAATAAACTGTACTAATTGGATAAGGAAAAAATTATGAAAATTTTATGGTAAGAATGTATATGAATCTAGTTTCAGGGAAAATTAATAGAACTTAATTTGGAGCTCTGTACCTCTAGATAAAAATAATTGAGTGATTGTAACTCGACTAGATAGCTTTGAATTTAAATATAAGTGAATAGTGAAATTATGTATAATGTTATTTAAGCATGTTATATACATAAAGGATGTGAGATGGAGAGGAGGAGGAGGACAATAAAGCATATGAATGAATTGTGTATAATTGGTTAAATGTCTGATTATAATCGATAAATATTGAAATAGGAGTGATGTTTATATTGGTGCATTACTGGTCATGGTAAGCTCATGAGAGAAAATAAAGTTTCATAGCATATGCGTGTGGTATATTTGGCATGAAATGATGTCATTAGTGGCTCATGAATTAACTCATGTTGGTAAGTTGATGCATAATTATAGTATTCAAATATATACATATTTGTAATATTTTTCTATGTGATTCGGAAAAAGGGGAATAAATAGCATACTGAAAATTCGGCTATGGTGCTAGTTTATGTTAAAGGAATGTTTATGGCATATCTTAAGTAATGGACTGTTATGAATTTTGAGATTAATTTTCTAGTTAAATAAATGACAAATGAATTGATTGCGTATTTGGAATTTTTACATATGCTTGGTATATGAAACGTGATAATATATGCTTGAATAAATTTTAAGTATTCGAATGACATGGATTTGATGGTGATAAGATTCGAACATTGAATTCATGAAGCACAGGTGATGTATTATTGTTGTGTGATAGCTTGGTTAGAGAAATTGGTTAGGTAAATTGTAAGTGAAAGCATTTATGGATATAGAAGAAAATTTGGAGTGAATATGAAATTTAGCTCAATTTAATGATTTCATCAATTAAACATTGTATATACCAGAATGTGTTAGTGAATTACATATTCGTAAATTGACATTCAAAGTTCAATTAGTGATATATGAGAATAACATGAAAAGATTTATGATCGTGATTAATATTGATTCTGACTTAAAGTGGATTCTTCAATATTGGATTGATTTAATGAATATATTGCGCATATGAATGGGTATGTATTGGGCCTCGTAAACCCTAATTAGTGACTCGAAGATTATAATTTGAAAGTTTTTAATTTGGATGAAATTTTATAACTCGGTTTAATGTGTTTATAAGTGTATTTATTCTGGTAATGCCTGGTACCCTATTCCAGCGTAGAATACGGGTAAAGGGTGTTACAATGTGACATCACCAAATTCGGCCCTAATGTTTAGGTCGCGTTTGGGGTGTTACATAGCCCTTCCTGCATAGCCTTCAACCGTGTAAAATCCATTTATTTTCAACCATTTTATCCCCTACCAAGGGATCGACTGGTTCTAATCCAACCGAACTAGAATTAGATTTCAACCTTGTATTTTGTTACTATATTTTCCTAATTTTTCAATAAAGACCACTAACTTACGGTCTCTTTCAATTTAACCCCTAAAGGTTCCTAATTTTGAGTTTCAAGGGAAATCAGGTGTGACACTTAAGTGCCATAGGTACCCTTCATTAAGTTGAGAAGTTTTAAGCTTTTTATTCACCGTTTTAGTTTGAAGAATCAAGTAGTTATTTTGTTTTATAAAGTAGAAATTATTTTCCATCCATCCATTATAGATCAAGGAACAATTTCTATGAATAGAAATCCCTTTATTAAATGTCATGGAATAATCGTCATTAAATAAACATGATATAGAAATTAATTTTTTCTTAAAATGAGGCACACAAAATACGTCTTTTAAAACAATCTTCCTAAAATTATAAGAATGTAAAATAACTTCTCCCACTACTTCAGCTGAAACATAGCTCCCATCTTTGATCTGCAATGAGAGGCTTCTGTCATGCAAACTTCTTATTTCACTAAACCCTTGTAAAGAAACACATACATGGTTAATGGTTCTAGAATCAACAACTCAGTTTTCAATCAATTCTTCCACTAAGAAAGCTTCAACCATAAAGAGTTGCATACATTTTCCCTTTTCGGCTAGGTAATATTTATACTCCTTGCAGTTTGATCTGAAGTGCTCTTTTTTGTTGAATAAGAAACATTTGATCTTTTTAGGATCCTTCAACGCCTTAGTCTTCTTCCTATCCACATGAGGTGGAACCAAAGACTTAATCGGTTTCTTTTTTCCCTTAGCTTTTTGCTTCCTTTTAGAGGATAAAGGCCCTATAACTAAGTTTCCCTCAAATCTTACCTAAACCTACTTCCTAGTAGTGAACATCACCTCATAGGATTGTAATTCCTTCATGATTTGAGTAAAGGTATGTGTATTTTCCCCATGTTGTAAGTGCCCTTAAAGCCAATGAACTCATTGGTCAAGGATTTGAATACCATTCCAATCTAAGTGTTCGCTTCCAGTTCAACTGTATTGTTGATCTACCACAAATCGACGTGGAAAATTAGGCTTTTCTGACTCACTTAAGGAGATTTTCTCGAGCAAAATAGATTTTTTACCATAATTTTTTGTTATTGTAATATTTTTTGATAATAAGTGAAAATGTATCAATTTTGTCATTTTTACCCAAATTGGCTACTAGTGCCATTTGGAGGCCTAACGTGTGTATGAGTGTTGTATGGGCATGTTGGAGTTCGAAAACAAGTGAGAACAACACTTAGGGCGAGGGTATCACAATATCCAACCCTTCCAATCACAATACCTCTGACAGTGTAGAAGACCAAGGGCTACCTATATTGGTATCGTGACATACCCTTAGGTATCGCCATATCCACCTCCCAAGGAAGACCTCAAGTTTCAACACTACTCTAGATATCACAATATCCTCTTCTGGGTATCGTGATATCACATTCGTCAAAGGGACAAACTTTGACAAAAAGGGCAGCCTTTGTCTACCCGACCCACGAATCACACAAGGCCCATGTAGAGGCATTTTTGGCATTGAAAAGTCATCAGAATACACTTCAAAATAGCCAAAGTTTGCTAAGGAGGAGAGAGCCACACATTAGCTTAGTTTAGGTTTAGTTTTCTCTGCACTTCTTCTAGGGTTTTTATTTTTCTCTTATTTTACTTTAGATTGGAGTTTATTTTTCTTCATTTAACTCTTGTTCTTTTTTATCTTTATTTTAGTTAAGTTGCTTAACACTATAGCTAAGGTTTATTTATATTTCAAGTCCCAATACTTTTAGTTCAATACTCTCTATGCTTTAGTTTAATGTATTTTTTTACTTTAAATTTGTCAAAGCTTGTTCCTTTTATGTTTCTTTCTTTAGATTTCTCTATTAAATTTTTTTGGCTTCATGCTATTTAAGTTTTCTTGTATAAAAATCTCAAATTTTGTATTTTTCTCAACCTTTACCTTCATGATTCTTTTTTTTTCCATTACTATGTTTATTTTTTTCACTTTGAACATGTGTACCTAAACATTTAAGGAGGTTCGTTGATGGAAATGTGGAGAAAAACTAAACTCTTTGGAAAATGGACTAAATAGTAACAAATTTGACTAATTTGAATAGAACTAAGAGCTTGGGTAGTGACGCCCATAAAGAAATATTAAGATAAAGTGAGACCAAAAGGTAATCTTGTCACGCAGTCGTTCGTTAGTCCTGTATTACCCGATGAAGTCAGAAGATAAGTCGAACCTAATTCCCTAAGTCAGTAAAATTTAGATTAGAAGATAAAATGGAGTCACTTAGTAATTTAATCAATTTATATCCCGAGTCTGACATTTGGTAAACCACATCGAAGTCAACCAATCCCCATTAGTTATTTGCTAGATAGTCCCTTTAGTTTACATTTCTTGCAATTTAGTCCTTAGGGTGGAATATTTAATTTTCTAGCAAAAATCATCTTTCATAGACTGTCGTACTATAAAATCATATTAGTAGCCACTTAGACTCTATTGTAACACTATAAATATTACAACTAACTTGTTCGCTCGCAGTAAAACCGGGCTTTAAAAATTATTATATAAATTTATTATTTTAATGCACGCGCACACACCTAATCAAGTTGTTGGCACCTTTTCCAAGGAAAAAAGTGTAAGATTGAGTAATTTTTAGTGTACACTTTTAAATAGAGATAAGTAGCCAAAATAAGATTTATATATAAGACGTTATTTTCTGTTGTTTTTATTTTATTTTTAGATTTAATTAATTTTCTTCAATCTTCGTGCTTGTAGGAACATTGTATGAGTCGAACTGGTAATGATATCTTACCATTTGATTTGGAATCGGAACGTATCATCACACACGCAAGAAGAGTGCAACATCCGAGAGACATTTCATTTCCACTGAGAGAGTAGCCCATTGAAAATCCACAAGAAGAAATTCAACAACCATCACAACCACCTATGGAGCAAAGAACTTTGTGCAACTATGCTATACCCAACTTAAACGTTGTTCGAGGTAGCATCAATCACCGGGCGATTAATGCTAACAACTTTGAAATTAAACCGGCACTGATCCAAATGATACAATCGAACCTTCAATTTTAATGGTCAATGAATGAGGATCCAAATCAACACCTTAAGCGATTTCTAACCATTTGTGATACTTTCAAGTATAACAGGATATAAGATGACGTTTTACAGATTCAGTTATTCCCTTTTACTTTTGCTGGCGATGCTTTTATGTGGTTAGAGTAGATTCAATAACACTTGGGATGAGCTTGCGAGCAAATTTTTGGCAAAATATTTTCTACCAAGCAATACCATGAAACTTCAGATGGACATTGCGAACTTTTGACAATTGGAAGGAGAGCCATTATACGAGTCTTGGGAGCGCTTCAAATTGGAGTTGGCATAAGTGTTCATACAATAGTTTACAAGATTGACTGCAACTTTTGTAACAGCCCATTTTCATTGAAATCAGAACAGTGATTTTAGGACCACAAATTTGATGAGTAAATCATTATTTTATTATTATTTTCATTTCTATGGAATGTTAGTAAGGTTGTATTGAAATTTCGTTAAGAAATTTTGACTTTTGCATGCTTTATTAAGTGAGAAAAACTAAATCATAAAAAAGTAAAAGTAGAGTTCTATATGTTAAAAGGGCCAAATGGCTATGAAACTTAACAGTGAGTTGATTTAAATGGTAATTAGACCATTCAATTAGTTAGTGGACTTTTATGGACACAAATTAAGTGATTCTTAAGTTAAAAGTTAAGGTTAAAATAGTAAATTAATAAATTTACTTAAAATTAAAGTAAAGGAAAGAGGTATCATCTTATTCATGTTATTTTTCCATCAAAATTTTGAAGGGGAAGAAGACATTTTAGGGTTTGAGCCTTCGATTAGTTATCTCCCTTGCTTGTAACTGATTTTTTATCTCGTTTTTAATCATTTCTATATTTTTGAAGTTGTTGTAGCTTAACCTAGCTAGCCCGGGGATCAATTTGTAAAATTGTTAAAGATTTAGGGTTTTACCATGAAATTTCTTACATGATTCTTGATATTTAATGATAGATTTTGAGTCCTTGTTGATAAATAAACAAGTTTTGTAAAGTGATTTTTTATGAAAATGACATTTAGGGACTTGTTTGTAAAATTAGTAAAAGTTCAAGTTAAATCTATGAAATTTTGGTTTTTATGAGTTGATATAGGTCCCTAGAGAAACCGGCTAGCTTGAGAAAGGATCAAAATGCTTAGATTTCAATTTATGAGCTTAAGGACTAAATTATGAAAAGTTAAAATATTAGGGGCAAAATAGTAATTTTGCAAAAATATGAAATATTGACTTAATTGAATAATAGAGATATTAAATGAATTGAATTTGTCTATTTAGATCAAGATAGGCCACGTACAAATTTAGATCAGGGAAAAGCTAAAGCCTCAGATTAGTTTGACTTTATTTTATGCCCTAGTCGTCGAGGTAAGTTCGTAGTGTTTTAATATGTAAAAAAATTTCTATTTGTGTACTTATATTATGATGCTTTATTTACTATGTTTTTAGAATAATATTGTTGAATTGCACATACGTGCCCCTGTTTGTACTTCAGTACCTCTGAATTCACTTTTGTACCCTATTTAGACTTCTGTAATTCTGAATTGAATAATATATGAATTTTATTCAATTTATTGTTAGATTAAATGATATACTATGTTTTTAGTAAGCTCTATAAGCTTATTCATTCTTGTGGATTGTTTTGTAGATCGTTGTTGCTGACATTTTGGACGAATCAAACCTTCAACTCACACTATCCATCATTATTAGTAGTTTTTGTATCTCTTAGGGTAGTGGCATGTATAAACTTATGTAGTTGAAATTGTGGTTGAATGTATATAGGTTGTTTTAAAGTGGTGTTCGATGAATATGTAAGTAACAACTAAATGTGTTTGTTTTTTGGTGTCATGTATGCATAATAAGTTATAATGCTTGCTTTAGAAAGTACTTTTGGTCACTTTTGATAATGCATGAGAATGGTTTATTAGTATCATTTGACGATTTGTGTCATTGAGCTACCTTATGTTGTATGTTTAGTAAGTTCTTGGAACTAGTAGTTAATGAATGGTTAGTGGTAAAATTTGCATGATTAAGTAGGTTTTGATGATTGAAATTGAGGTGCCTTGAATGGCATATTGTTAGTTGATTTAGGACTCTTGAATTAGTATTTATATGTATGTTAGGGTCTTGTTACCTTGAATATGTACACAATCAACCTACAGGATCATGCATGAGTTGGGGTTGGAAATGGCTTGATTTTGGGCATTTCATATCTACATGGCCTGAGACACGGGCATGTGACTCATCTGTACGTGACACACAGTCATGTGTCCCCTGTAAGTTTTATTACATACAAGTCAGGCCATTACACGGCATAACACACAGCCTGACACATGGGCTTGTAGGGCTATTTCGAGAGTTACACGGCCTGGCACACGGGCTTGTGACTTGGCCGTGTGACCCTACTCAAAGAGTTGCACAGGTGAAGACATGGGCTGCGATACAGCCATGTGTCCCTAATTCTATTGTTACACAGCCTGAGACATGGGTGTGTGTCTCAGTCGTGTGAGGCACACGGCCGTGTGATCCCTGGAGTCATATTTTTCTAGCTTTTTCTTAAACTTTCCAAATGTTTCTCATTTAGTCCCGAACTATTTCTAAGGTGATTTAGGGCCTTGAGGACTTGATTTAGGGATAATATGTATGTGAATGAATGTTTATAATATGTTTTTGATGATGTATGAAATGTATGTCTTAATGTTCTGTTTATATGGTAATGCTTTGTAACCCTATTCCACCGACGGTTACGTGTTAGGGGTGTTACAACTTCAAGTCTTCTACAATAGACTTGATGGAAATTTACCCACTAGCCTTAATGGAGCATCCGCGGGGACCTTCATGTCAAAGACTTATGCCAACTAAGTGATTCACATATCAAGCCAAACAAGTGGCAGCAAACGTTGTTAGTGGCAAGGATAAGTATCAACAAGTTCTTGAAAGGCTTAATCAATTGGAGATGAGTGCGTCTAAGGCGCAAGTCCAAAACCAGCCCAATCTAACTAATTTTAATGCAGGACACAAAGAGGAAAGCAACCATATGGAGGTGAATTATGTGGGGAATAGAGGTTATAACCATTACTCCAACACCTATAACCCCAGGTGCCGTGACCATCCTAACCTTGGTAGGGAGGGAACCAAGCAGGACCTTCAAATCAAGGGAATCAAAACGCTAACCCTTTAAAGCCCAGCGCACCATTCAAACCTCCATTACCTTTTAGAGCACCCCAAGACCAAGAGAGGAAACCAACCTATAATAGTGGCCCGCCATTGGGAATTAGGGTGAGTAAAGCAGCGGAAGGCTTGCATGTAACGCAAGCCGATGTGCACCAAATCTAAAGTCAATTGGACAAGTTTTGAAACTATTGTAAAACAATTTAGCCTCTAACATACCCAGTAATACCGAACCTAATCCAAAGAGAGAAGGAAAGGAACACGCCAAGGCGATCACCCTTAGATCTGAGGTTGTGCTTAAGGAACTTATTCGACCAAATTGTGGGGAGAAGAAAGTGAGTGAGAAGGAAAATAGCATCTACACTCCTAGTGTTAGAGACGGGGTACTAGAGAAGGGAAAAACATGATAATACACCAACACAAATCGAAATTGAGGATAGAACCATTCCAATACCACCATCTAACCTAAGACTTATACCCTTTCCAAGCCTCTTAGAGGAGAAGAAAAAGAGAGGTGATGAGGAATTCATAGACTTCCTCGAGATGTTTAAAGCCTTGAATGTGATCCTTCCCTTGTTAGAAATCCTTGAGAAAATGCCTAAATATGCCAACTTCCTTAGGGAAGTAATGTCTTCTAAGAGGAAAATAGGGAGAAAAGAGTAAACTAAACTTAACAAAGAATGTAGCATAGTGGTGTCTAGAAGAGTTCCTCCCAAACTAAAAGATCCCGATAACTTTACCATTCCCATTGAGATAGGTGGATTGAGTTTCAAGAAGGCTCTTTATGACCTAGGTGCCAATATTAACCTCATGCCATTGTCTATTTATAGGAGATTAGGTTTGGGAGAGCTTAAGGAAACAGAAGTAACCTTACAATTAGTCGATCGATCCAAAGTATGTCCCAAAGGATTCCTTGAAGATGTGTTAGTGAGGGTTAGGCAATTCATTTTTCCTGTCGAATTTATCGTGCTTAACTTCGATAATGATCTAGACATTCTAATATACTTAGGTAAACCTTTCTTAGCCATATCTAGGGCCACCATAGACGTAGGACAAGGCGAAATGACTATGGACATTGAGGGGGAAACCAAATTTTTCAATTGTGTCAAACCCGATTCTAGTTCTAAGGAAGTGCAACCATCATAAAGGTGTAAGTGTCAAGTAATTAAGAGAAAGACTTATCATGCTAACAAATTTGCAACTTTCATGGAATGGTGTAATGTTTTAGGTATTTGTGGGCCACGTAAAAGTCTCAGGAAGCGAATGAGAATAAGAAGGAGAATGTGATTCCTAATAGGCTCTGGTTGTACACTAAATAAAAGATGTATTTGAGTGTCAAGGACACCAATGAAACACCATTTCAGTAGTGTGACTAGCCTACCAAAGTTAAATTTTTAACTCGTCGTCTGTGGCAAATGAACAAAAATTTGTAAATAATTAGATGTTTTAAGCATGGAATCCATTTATTTTCTACATTTAGATTAGGATTGAAAATTTTGTTAGTTTAACTTTAGACTTGTTATGTCAGATTTTTTTATTATTGAGATGAAAACTGATGATTTTATCAAGTTTTTGGGATGAGTCCAATGATATCGCGATTTCATGGACAATTTTGTGAGGGACCAAGAATCTTTTGGGTTTCTGATCTGTCGTAATTCACTGTAGTAGATTAAACAAATTTTCACACTTTAGGAGCTTGAAAGCAAGCATTTCCATTAGGTTTTAGTTATGTTTTCGTAAATTTTCATTAAGTTAATAAAGTGTGCAATTATATTTTTTTATTGACCTTAGGGGCCAAATAAGGCCTGAGGGTGAGCTAATGAACTTTGTATGTGTGCAGGAGACCATTAGAAGGCATAATAAATAGATGTTGGTTGTTATATCACAACACGGAATGTTCAATGTCGCAACATAGAGAGCAGAATAGAGAAATCATGAGACTGCCGAAGGGTGTCGCAGCATACCCCTGAAAACAGCCCAAAAGGAGTATACTAACTTCTATGGCGCTGCACAGGTCCTGGTGTGTTGTGACATCGACTCTGGATGGGAATTAAACATGAGCCAGGGGGCATTTTGGCTCACACAATCAAACTTAAAGCTCGAGAATGTCAACTGACCTAGGTTTAAGGACGACGGCCACCTGAAATCTATAAATAGGTTCATTTTTCACATGTTATAGACACCAATTACTTAGTTTAGTTTTCTGCTTTTAATTTTAGTTTAGCTTTTCTTTGTTTTTAGGTTTTTAGATTTATTTTTGAGTTGTTCTTTGTTTATCTCAAGAGATCTGATTTGTGGAGGCAATCCAACTTGTGGATATACTTCATTCTTAATACAAATTAGACATTTTTTTAAACTTTATACTTTGATTCATTCTTCATGTTCTATCTTATTATGGTTTCTATATTGTTTATGAAAACTATGAGGAACTAATCCTTTTATGGGGGATTAGCGAGTGGAGGTATGATCCATTAACTGTTTTGTAGGGTTATTCAATGAATCAGCTATTTGGGAAAGGAAGAACCTCAAACCCCAGGCCTGACAACCCTAGGAAGTCTTCAAGGTGGGAATTAACCCAAAATTGGTATGGTCTATCCATGAACACCTTCACCCCAAGCCAGTCTGAACTGTGAGGTCGGAAGATAAGTAGTCCTTGCTAACTCATTATTCGAGTGGAAGATCAGAAGATCCTATTGGGATAGCGACTAGTTGATTGACAAGGAACCCAAAGTGACAATTGATGGGGATTACCAACACGAGCTCATCACCCACAATCAAATTTGATTTATTTTACTTTTCGATCTCTTGAATTTTATGTCTTTATGTTATTATAATTATTATTTTAAAAATCTAAAAAACCTTTTTTTTACCTTCGTACTATAATTGATTTAAAGTACTAATTAGATCATTCGGTGTTTAGGTTAAAATTGATCTAGCGCTCGCCTCCTTTGGGTATGATCCTCGGAGTACTCACCTACTCTGTTGTAACTATTTACAACTGGGCCCGTATACTTGTGAATACCGCCTCATATACATATCTTTTATTGCAGTATTCACACTCTGGATGTTAGTACATCCGGAGTCGGTCAGTAATGCGATACCCCTGGAATTTCAAAAGACAAAATTCTTTTGTTTTACATAGTGGTATCCCGATACTCATCCCCCGGTAACGTGACACCTCAGAAAAACTTGAAGGTTTGGGTCCAAAAATAGGGGATATCACGATATCCAACCCTAGGTATCGCGATATTCAAGTCTGGTCATGCGATACCCAATTTCAAATATGGCGACCCTCATGTTTCGGAGGCTTTTAAAGCCTCCAAACACCCCAAAACCCCTAATTCCTCTCATTTTCCAAAAATCCTTCACTCTAAATCCCTAAAAATCTCCCCCCTCTCTATTCTCTCTTAATCTCTCTTTCAAATTCTTCCAACTTTCTTTGGAATCTTTCTTCCTTTTGTTTTATTTTTCTTGTTACTTTTTCTTTTGCAGGTTTTACATTTGATTTGCTTGGGAAACATAGGATTTCATCGACTCAATCAATTCCAATATAACACGATTTAAGTTTCCCATTTCTTTTTTTATCTTGCATTTTATATTATTGTCTTTTGACCTTCTCTGGACGTACTAACGCCCAAAGTGTGAGTACTTCAATAAAATATAAAATTATGAGGCGGTATCTGCAAATATACGGGTCTAAATGTATTATACTTTTACAATGGAGTGGGTGAGTACTCTGAGGATCGTACCCAAGGGAGGAGAGTGCTAGATCAATTCTAACCTATGCACTAAAAGATCTAATTAGTACTTTAGATTTAGTTATAGGACGAAGAATATAAAATAAAAGATTTTTGGGGTTTTTATAATGATAAAAATAAAACAACATCAAAAGATAAAATTCAAGAGATTAAAAAGGAATAATAAATCAAATCTAGTTATGGTGATTAGCTCGCTTCGGTAATTTCCATCAACTTGTCAATTCAGGTTCCTCGTCAATCAACTAGTCACTACCCTAGCAGGATCTTCTGATATTCCACTAACATAATCAGTCAATAAGAACTACTTATCTTTTGACCTCACTGTCCAGATTGGTTTAGGGTTAAGGTGTTCACGGATGGGCAATACCAATTTTGGGTTAATTCCTACCTTGATGACTTCTTGGGGTTGTCAGGCCTAGGGTTTGTTTCACATCCTCCATTTCCCAAATAGTTGATCCATTGAGTAAGCCTACAAAATAGTTAATAGTTCATACCTCCACTCAATAATCCCCTATAAAATGATTAGTTCCTCATGGTGTTCATAAACAATATATAATCGATGTAAAGGGAAAGCATGCTAATTAAATCGAGAAGATAGAGTAAATGAAAGAGCCTGATTATATTGATATTAAGCGTAAATCCACAGAGTTGAATGATTCCACAATTCAGATCTCTTAAAGGAAAACAACAAACAAATAAACTAAACTATATAAACCTAAGAAAGAAAAAGAAACTAAATATAAGGAAGAAACTAGGTTAATTCCCCGGTGTCTATAACATGTGCCAAAAGAGCCTATTTATAGCCTTCAGTTAGCTGTCATCCCTAATCCTAGGTTAGCTGACATTCCCGAGCTTTAAGTTCGATTGTGTGGACCAAAACGCCCCTACTTTGTGTCTAGTTTCTATCCTAGAGTCAAAGTCACGACACACCAAGACCTATGTTGTGACATAGCGAATAGTATAGTCCTCTGTAGCTATCTTCAGGGGTATGTCGCGACACCCTCAGTCTATGTCCCGACATTGGAGGCAGACTTGAATTTTCTTCATTTTGTTCCCTATGTTGCGACATCGGACCTCCCATATTGCGACATACCGTCCAATATCAACCTAAAATGCCTTTTAATGGTCTCCTGCATACGCACAAAGTATGTTAGCTCTCCCTTAGGCCTCGGCCCTTAAGGTTAATAAAAAACTCAATTTGCACATTTTATTAAATGTAAGTAAAACTAAAGAAACTTAACTAAAATGTAATGAAAATGCTTGTATTTAGGCTCTTTAAGTGTGAAAGCTAGTTTAATCTGCTACACTGAATTATAGAAAATTATTTTTGTTATTATTTTTATTTTTTTATTAAATTTTTAGTGTTAATTGGTTGTGAATATGAGATAGCAATTGCATTCTAGCTAGCTTGTGTAAAAATATATATTTGATAACCATGCCTCCAAGAATGAAGGAACAAGCTAAGTCCCAACCCGAACCACCTCTGCCATCGGAGTATGTCCCTAATAAATTTAAGTTGAAAGAGGTCGAAGCTTATTTCTCAAACATTCAAGGACAAACTTTTATCCTTGAAATGGTTTTGATCCGTCAGCTTTGGATTGCGAGGAAGTTTGGGATTTAGCTTGTTTTAGTTGTTGGATGAACCTTGCTATGGTGCCCACCATACCAGCTATAATTTCGGTTGTTTTGGAGTTCTACTTCAATTTAAAATTTTCTAAAAATAAAAAAGTGTATATGAGGAACAAAAAGGTCGATATATCCCTTAAAGCCATTAGTGAATATTATGGCATCCGTTATTATGAAACTGATGATTTACAGGCCATAGATCTAAATAATTTTGAAAATGTTGATATGGACGTCGTTTTATTATTTTTAACTGATGGGAGAGGGGAATGAAAATGAGAAGGGTACAATAATTACCCATATCAAGAAATCTATAATATTTCCCGTCACTAAGATGTGGATGCAATTTAATTACACTCACCATACTCAACACTAATATTGTTAATGTTTTTCGAGTTGCTTTGTTGTATTGTATCTTGCAGCAGAAATGAATTAGCCTCAGAAAGTGGGTCAATAAAGAGATCCAAAAATAAATATTTGGCAACAAGGTTAAGATCTATTTCCTCACTTGATTATCGATTTGTACTGACATGCTAGAGTAGTGATGGGGCCTACAGAGCAATTTCATCATCCTACCAAGAGTATTATTGGACACGCCCTTATGCACCAATTCCAAGAGCTTCATAGAAAAAAATACAAGAATGGAATTATCGACGCAAATAGAAAATAGAGATGCCTTTGGCTTCCCTAAAGAAATCTATGGAGGCAAAGGTGAAAAAGACTAATGAGCCTACAAAATTGGAGCGTAGGCTAGACAGCGATGTGCAATATAACACAAGACTCCTAGAATGGCTTGACAAAGTATAGAATGGCTCAAATGGTCAAGTGACTCGTTCGAGGGTAAAGAAGACATAGTTGAGCAACAACAAGAGGTAGAGGAAGAAATAGATGATGAAGCCATGAAGGATGACACCTTCGCCGCTTATCAGGGAAACTTCAAGAGTGCCTTTGCATCTATAAGGCAACCAAAAAGGGGACCCGTCTTTCGAGAGCCTAGTAACTGATCTTGGATGTAACTATCAAGACCCACTATGAGCAGAAAAGGGAAAGGAATCGCAATATAGACTAAGGGCTCCAAGATGGATTCGTATTAGTTACATGTCCTTGCATTTTATTTATTTTTAATGCGAAATGTAAACTATTCAACACTTTTGGCTTTTATTTTTGGATATTATTATTGTGTGTTTGGTTTTGTTTGTTTTAGGTTGTTGTTTTTATTTGATTATTTTTCTTATATGCAACGAATTATCATGAAAGACTATACAACATATAGAGCTTCACCGAGGAGGTCGACGCCCAAGCTAGTTTGATGCTCCATTCTAAGGAAGTCTAGTAACCTCTTAACCTTGTTTTGTACACATTGGGGACAATGTATAGTCTAAGTGCTAGGGGTGCACATAAGTTTTTGTGTGTGTTTATTTTCTTATTTTAGTTTTTATGCATTTTTCAAAAAAAATTCAAAAAAAGTCCAAGAATACGTTTATCCTTTGTTTTTAAGTTTTGTTATTACATGGTGCTTAGACTAATATTAAGTAAACAGTTAGTAGTTTTACATATCAAATACATATATAGGGTTTCCAAACTTATAAATTTTGAATGATACTAGATCATTTCTTGCTCTTAATTGTAGATTAATTAGTTCACTAAGTTAATAGGTATAATAGACTAGAGGCAATAACTGAATGAAAATGTACCCTAGGATGAATAAAAGATATGGATCCTTGTAGATAAATAATTCAAATTGCCAATTGTTCATTTAAATAGATGCATGCTTAATAGATTATTGCTAGGTGACTAATCCGGGAAAGACCTTAGGCACTGTTTTTATAGCCTTGAGCCTAAAAGACCAACCTTAAACATTACATTATCCCTAGTTCCCAAATTTCAGTCTTATATTATTACCCTTCTTAATGAGCCTCTATGTTTAAAACCTTGAGCCAAATTTGAGTTCGAAACTCAACCCTTCACAGTCCTTGAACTTTGTAACGCACTATCGAATAGACTTCAGGCAATGGACATTGAGCGTTAGGTAGGAACATTATGAAGGTTTTTCACAAAAATATACTCGAGTGATTAGTGAGGAGTGGTCGAGTTAGCTTGTAATTCATTCTTTCTAGAAATAAAGCTTAAAAATAAAATAAATTTTTGAAAGAAATAAAAGTTAGGATCAAAAGCATTGTGAGAGAAATGAACAAACAAAGTATAAAAATGCTCAAAAACAAGAAAAAGAAAGGAGCATAAAATAGTCTCAAAATCATAGTGCACAACAAGAGCTAATATTGACCATTCTCATCTACGTTATTGGAGAAATAAGGAAAGTGAGAAAAGGAGAAATAAGGCGGTGAGATGTAATGATAACATTTGGGGGGAATTGGGAACAATGTCGTGAGTTATACTATTCATAGTGCTTCAATCATTTTGAGATGAACTTCCTTTGAATCCGTACCAACCTTAGCCTCAGAACGTTACAAGCCTAAAAGACCTTTGGGACCCGAATAAGTCACTGACACATTAATATGTGTATAGCTTGCATTTGTAAGAACAAACATGAACAATTATTTTTAAATATCTATGAGCGATCTGTATAATTTATTTTGACAGATAACATTTGTACATATGTTCATTTAGATTGCCTCTACCTCTATTGATACTTGAACTTCTTGAACTAATAATGTTTACATAAGGAGTAGGTAAATTAACTAAGATATCATTCTTAAATTTCATGTGAAGTAATTCTTGTAAAAATTGATGTTGTACGACTATATAACTTAATTACCAGATTTAGTCCAAGGGTCGTCCTTTTTGCATGTTTTATGTATTTACTTGAGAAAAAGCAAGGACTTAAGTGTGGGGGAGTTGATTTGCCACAAATCGACGTGGCAATTTCTACTTTTTTTCAACGCACTTAAGGAGCTTTTTATACCTTTGGGACCATAACTTTTTGTTATTTTCGTTATTTCCATATTTTTGGATAATAAGTGAAAATGTCTCAATTTTATCTATTTTTTTACCCAAATTGGCCACTAGTGTCATTTGGAGGCCTAACGTGTGTTTGAGTATTATAGGGAAGTGTTAGAAGTCAAAAAAAAAGGGAGAATGGCACTGAGGGCAAGGGTACCGCGATATCTAACCCCTGGGATCGCGATACCTATGACAGTATAGAAGGCCAAGGACTACCTTCAGTGGCATCGTGACATCCTCTTGGGTATCACAATATCCACCTCCCAAGGAAGACCCCAAGTTTCAACACTGCCAGAGATATCGTGATATCCTCTTCTAGGTATCACGATATCACCTTCGTCGGGAGGACAAAGTTGGACAAAAAGGGCAACCTTTGTCTACCCAGGCCACCAATAACGCAAGGCCCATGTAGAGGTATTTTTGGAATAAAAAATTCATCAGAATACACTTCAAAATAGCCAAAAATGGCTGAAGAGGAGAGAGTGACACAATAGCTTAGTTTGGGTTTTGTTTTCTCTAGGTTTTCTTTACTTTTCTCTATACTTCTTCTAGGGTTTTTATTTTTCTCTTCTTTTACTTTAGATTAGAGTTTTTTGTCTACATTTAACTCTTGTTCTTGTTGTCTTTATGTTAGTTAAGTTGGTTAACATTGTAGCTAAGGTTTATTTACATTTCCAGTCCCCGAACTTCTCTTTTCCAAGACTCTATATGCTTTAGTTTAATGTATTTTAGTTTATTTTACTTTAAATCTATCAATGCTTGTTCCTTTTAAGTTTTCTTGCTTTAGATTTCTCTGTTAAATGTTTTTGGTTTCATGCTATTTATGTTTTCTTGCATAAAAATCTCAACTTTTATATTGTTCTCAAGTTCTATCTTTATCGTTGCTTTGTTTTACATTACTATGTTTATTTTCTTCACTTTGAGCATGTGTAGCTAAACCGTTATGGAGGTTGGTTGATGGAGATATGGATAAAATAAACTCTTTGGACAAAGGACTAAATCGTAACAAATTAGACTAATTTCAATAGAACTAAGAACTTAGGTAGTGATGCCCCTAAGAGAATATTAAGATAAAGTGATATCGCAATGTAATCTTGTCAGGCACCCGTTTGTTAGTCCCGAATTAATTGGTGAGGTCGGAAGATAAGTTGGACCTAATTCGTCTAAGTCGGTAAATTTGAGATCAAAAGATAAAATGGAGCCACTTAGTAATTTAAGCGATTTATGTCTCGAGTCCAACATTTGATGAACCACATCGAAGGTAACGAATCCCCTTAGTTATTTGTTGGATACTCCCTTTAGTATACATTTTTTTCAATTTAGTACTTAGGGTAGAATATTTAATTTTCTTGCAAAAATCATATTTTATGGGCTGTCGTACTATAAAATCATATTAATAGCCACTTACACTCTATTGTGTATGCTAGTTATCACTCAATCACCTCTTTCTTTGGGTTCGATCCTTGGAATACTTTAGTGTTTTCTATCTCGACAGACTCTCCATGATGCCTTAGTCGACCTATTGGCTTACACAATGTAACCCAAGTTTAAAGTCCTATCGAACTCTACTGGTTGTCGTAATCGTGTTATGGTCTTACACCTTGTAATCCCCTATGTTTAGTGTCCTGATGGATTATCTCGTGTTTAATGTCCCGTCAGACTATCTATGATGTCATAACGTCTTTCAGCTATGGTCTTACACAGTTTAACCCGTATGTACTATCCTGGTAGACTACTAGGATGCCATAGCATCTTTCAACTACTGTCTTAGTCATGTTTACCATGATGCCATAATGTCTTTCAGCCATGGTCTTACTCATTTATATCATGATGCCATAGCATCTTTCAGCTATAATCTTACTCATTTTAAGCACACAATCTCTGATTGATCCCATGGCCTAGCCATGATCTTTTACTTACATTCCTTGTTGTATTCAACCCATTTCTCCATTCATCCTCTTATACCTTGATGCTCAAACACCACAGTGTTCCCTTCGCACGGCCCAGAGCCTTAGACATCATGATGTGCACTCAGCAAGACTGTATGGTGGTATCTAACAGGGTCACCCCTTTTCCCATTCCTAACTTCGTCTAGCCTGATGTTAATCCCCTTTTCACACTACCACTATACAAATGCATCTCATGTATTTTCTTAGATAAAATATCATGGATTATGCTGATTGAACTAAAAAAAGAGATACTCGTAGACTCATGCAAACTTCCACCATAATTAGCATTTCAAAGTTGGAGAGCAGAAACTCACTTGATACACCTTTGTCTCACCACCTTAGCTTTTCCAAAAACCAGAGCTTCCATTCTCCTGGCAGTAGCATACTAGATTCTCTATTTTTCCAACTTAAAACTCATGATCATTGCTCCATGCAGAACTTTCTTTAATCATTTTTTCCTCGAGGGGACCAAGGAAGAAGATGAAGAATGAAACAAATTGGAGAAGAAGTCTCCCTCAGGAAGTCACTCTCCAGCTATATATAGCCCTTCTCGCACAGCCTTCAACCATATAAAATCCACCCATTTTCAATCATTTCATCCCCCACCAAGGGACCGAATGGTTCTAATCCAACCAAACTAGAATTATATTTCAACCTTATACAACTTTAGTTACTATATTTTCCTGATTTTTCAGTAGAGACTACCAGCTTACGGTCTATTTCAATTTAACCCCTAAAAGTTCTTAATTTTCAAGTTTCAAGGGAAACCGGGTGTGACACTTAAGTTCCATATGTACCCCTCATTAGAGTGAGAAGTTTTGAGCTTTTCATTCACCATTTTAGTTTGAAGCATCAAGTAGTTATTTGGTTTGATAAAGTAGAGATTGTTTTTCATCCATCTATTACAGATCAAGGAACAATTTCTATGAACTGAAATCATTTATTGAATGTCATGAAATAACTGTCATTAAATAAACGTGCTATAGAAATTAAATTCCTCATAAAACGAGGTTCAAAAAATAAGTCCTTTAAAACAATCTTCCAAAAATTATCAAAATGTAAAATAACTTCTCCTACTACTTCAATTGAAACAAAGCTCCCATCTTTGATCTACAATGAGAGGCTCCTGTCACGCAAACTTCTCGTTTCACTAAACCCCTCTAAAGAAACACACACATGGTTAGTGGCTTTAGAATCAATAAGTCTAGTGTCAATTGATTCTTCCACTAAGCAAGCTTTAACCACAAAGAGTTCCATACATTTGCTCTTTTCAGCTACGTAATCGTTATGCTTCTCTTAGTTTGATTTGAAGTACCCTTTTCTATTGACTAAGAAACATTTTATCTTTTTAGGATCCTTCAAAGCCTAAGTCTTCTTCCTATCCACACAAGGTGGAACCAAAGTCTTAGTCAGTGTCTTCTTTCCCTTAAAATTTTCATTCCCTTTAAAGGATGAGGGCCCTATAACTAAGGTTGCCTCAAATCTTACCTAAACCTGCTTACTAGTAGTGAACATCAACCCATAAGATTGTAATTCCTTCATGATTTGAGTAAAGGTAAGTGTATTTTTCCCCAATTTGTAAGTGGCCCTAAAGCTAATGAACTCATTGGTCAAAGATTTGAACACCATTTTAATTTGACTGTTCGCGTCCAATTCAGCCGTATTGTTGATCTGCCACAAATCGACGTGGAAAATTAGGCTTTTCCAACACACTTAACGAGTTTTTTCTCAAGAAAAATAGATTTTTTACCATAACTTTTCGTTATTTTTATATTTTTCGAATAGTAAGTGAAAATTTCCCAATTTTGTTTACTCTTTTTACCCAAATTGGTCACTAGTTCCATTGGGAGGCCTAGCGTGTGTTTGACTGCTGTAGGGACATGTTGGAGGTTGAAAATGAGAGAGAACGGCATCGAGGGAAAAGGTGTCGTGAAATCCAACCCTTGGGATCGTTATAGCTCCAATAGTGTAGAAGACTAAGGGAATGGTATCGCGACATCCACTTGGGTATCATGATATCAACCTACCAAGGAATTCCTCTAGTTTCAACACGGCTCGAGATATCGTGATATCCTTTTCTGGTAATTGCGATATCACATTCGGCAGGGGGACAAACTTGGACAAAAAGGGCAACATTTATCTTCTCGAGCCACCAATCACACGAAGCTCATTTAAAGGAATTTTTGGAATTTAAAAGTCATTAGAATACAGTTCAAAATAGCCAAAAATTGATGAGGAGGAAAGAGCCATATTAGCTTAGTTTAGGTTTAGTTTTCTCTAGGTTTCTTTGTTTCTCGACACTTTTTCTAGGGTTTTATTTTTCTCTTCTTCTACTTTAGACTAGAGTTATTTTTTGCATTTAATTCTTTTTCTTGTTGTTTTTTATGTTAGTTAAGTTGGTTAACATTGTAGCTAAGGTTTATTTACATTTCTAGTCTCTGTACTTCTCTTTCAAGACTCTCTAAGGTTTAGTTTAATATATTTCAGTTTATATTACTTTAAATTAGTCAAAGCTTGTTCCTTTTATGTTTCTTGATTTATATTTCTTTGTTAAATATTTTTTGTTTCATGCTATTTAAGTTTTCTTGTATAGAAATCTCAACTTTTATATCTTTTCAAGCTTTACCTTCATGGTTGCTTTGTTTTCCATGACTATGTTTATTTTCTTCATTTTGAGCATTGTGTAGCTAAACCTTTAAGGAGGTTGGTTCATGGAAATGTGGAGAAACTAAATTGTAACAAATTTGACTAATTTGAATAAAAATAAGAGCTTAGGTAGTGACTCCCCTAAGGGAATATTAAGATAAAGTGAGACCAGAAGGTAATCTTGTCACGCACCCATTCGTTAGTCTTGGATTAACCAATGAGGTCAAAAGATAAGTCAGACGTAATTCATCTAAGTTGGTAAAATTCAAATCAAAAAATAAAATGAAGCCACTTAGTAATTTAAGCGATTTATGTCTCGAGTCTAACATTTGGTGAACCACATCGAAGTTAACCAATCCTCATTAGTTATTTGATTGATAGCCCCTTCTATTGACATTTATTTCAATTTAGTCCTTAGGGTAGAATATTTAATTTTCTAGCATCAATCATTTTTTTATGGATTGCCCTACTATAAAATCATATTAGTAGCCACTTAAACATTATTATGTGTGCTAGTTATCGTTCAATCGCCTCTTCCTTTGGGTTCGAACCTTGAAATACTTTGGTGTTTCATTGTAACACTATAAATATTGAAATTGACAAGTACGCTTGCAGTAAAATCGGGCTTTAAAAATTATTATATAAATTCAGAGTTTTAATCTGCACGTGTGCAGCCGGTCAATTATCCTCTACTTTCACAAAGAATCTCATATGTTTAAGCATATTTTTTTTATTGGAGCAACCGGTCAATTATTATATTTTTTTATCGGATTGTCAAGCTAATGAGAATTGGCCTCCGAGCAAATCCTCCAAATTTGTCATGATCTTTTTAGGAGAATAGAAATTATCATGTTGCTTTTGCAGTACACTACTCATGCTCACTAACATATAACTTCAAGAAATCAAGTTACAATTTCTCTAGTGATTTCTCGCTTTGGGCTGAGCTTCTGGCGGGCAAGTTTCGCCAATGAAAAATTTGTGTTTCTCAAAACTCTAAACTATCAGCAAGTTTAATTTCCAACCTTGAAAGTTATCCTCATTCAATTTATTCTCAGTAAGAATGCTAATAAAAGGAGTAGGAAACATATTTGAACTAAAAAATAATAAATATTCACTAATTACTATCTTTGTATTAAGAAAATATATTCATTTCAACAGCATATCAAGAATACAGAATGATGCATGCGTCTTGTATTAAGACATTAAAAACATTTTTCTATTGCTGCAATCATTCTCACACTCATCAATCATGTTGACTTGGAGTCCTATGATTAACTACCAAGAACATGGATTACATCCAATCATTTTGTGGATCTTTATTCTCAAGACTCCATACAAACCAATGATCATTTAATGTTTTGGCATCATCTCTAGCTTAAATATTATTTCTTGGGAAACTATTCAATACGAGACAATTTTAAGTGTGTAACCATTGCCATAACACCCAAACCATTAACGAAGCATCACTATAAATTACAAATTCTTTACCCGACTCTGGCTGAACTAACACCGGTGCCTCGATTAACAATGTTTTCAATTGATTAAAACTTTGCTAACATTTCTCGGACCACTCAAATTTCACATCTTTTTGTAACAGACTCATCAATGGTGTAACAATCATTGCAAATCCCTTGACGAATCTTTGTTAATATCCAGCTAAACCCAAAAAACTTCTAAACTCATACACATTTCTTGGAGGTTTCCAATCTATGATAGTTGAAATTTTACTTGGATCAACTCTAATTCCCTCGGCCGATGCAACATGTCCCAGAAATCCGACTTCCCAAAGCCAAAACTCACATTTGCTAAACTTAGCAAACAATTGCTTTTCACGCAAAGTTTCTAAAAGATTTCTCAAATGCTCGGCATGCTCTGTCTCATCTCGTGAATAAATCAGAACACTGTCAATGAACACCACCACAAATCTGTCTAAGTACGGTCTGAAGATTTTGTTCATCAAGTCCATAAATATTGTAGGTGCATTAGTCAAACCAAACAGAATCACAAGAAATTCATAATGTCCGTACCTGGTCCTGAATGCAATTTTCGGCACATCTGAATCTTTAACTCGCAACTGATAATAACCAGAACGAAGATTGATCTCTGAGAATACTATCGCACCTTTCCGTCGATCAACAGATCGTCAATACACAGCAATGGATACTTGTTCTTAATTGTGACTTTGTTGAGCTGTCGATATTCAATACATAATCGCATAGACCCATCCTTTTTATTAAAAAATAGAATAGGTGCACCCCAAGGACAAAAACTGGGTCGAGCAAAACCCCTATCTGTCAATTCTTGGAATTGTGCTTTCAACTCTGTAGGTTTCATTCTGTAAGGAGCTATCGATATTAGAGATGTTCCCGGCACTAACTTAATAGCAAACTCAACCTTTCTGCTTGGCGGTAACCCTAGTAACTCCTCTGCAAAAACATCTAAATATTCACATACCACTAGAATTGATTCTACTTCAACTTAGAAACTCTAGAATCAAATATATATATAAGTGAGATACGCTTCACAGCCTTTTCTAACATATTTCTGTGATCGCCGAAATAACATTAGACATACTACTTAGTCCATATGATTCAATCTGAAGCTTTTCACCGTTCTGACAGTTTAACACAATAAACTTTCGTCTACAATTAACAACAGCATCATGCAAAGTTAACCAATCCATACCTAAAATCACGTCAAACTTATCAAAGGGTAATAACATCAAACCAGCCAGAAAGTTGCAACCCAGAATCAGATCTCATAGAAAAGTCTTTTGTTCCATTACGGCTATTACCTTCATTTCCAGTGTTCCCAGTGGTCTACCTCTCAGAGCGGTGTTGCTCAGTCGAACAGTCTAAGCCTTTTCTTTTTTAGACCTCTCCGGGAAATCTTTGAGATAATGTTCATACGAACCACATCTGAAACATGACCCGTCTTTCAATCTGCATTCACCGAAGTGTCGTCTATTACATTGTTAACATTTGGGCTTGTTGTTTCTAACACTGCCCACACTTGCTACAAACATAGCCTAAGGTTTCGAGCTTGAATGTTGTTTTCCTCTATCTTTACCAGAGTAACCTACCAAAGCAGACAAACGATTATGATATTCTTTTGATTTCTTTGATGGTGACGAGTATGACTTTCCCAAATGTCGTTTCCACGAATCACGAGCCTTAAAGTCAGCTTTTCTTTTTTAGCTTCGTGTCCTCTGTCAACTAAAATCACATTCTTTTAGCTTAAGAATCTTGACCAGCAACTTTATATCTTCATTTCGTCCGTCTTCTAATCGACTACACATTGCAGCTTCTGTTGGTACACATTCTTAGGCATATTTGCTAAATTGTACAAATTTCCTCTAATACTCAAATACAGACATTCGGCCCTGTTTCAACTCAAGAAATTTTTTACGTTTCTTGTCAAGAAATCTCTGACTCACATATTTCTTTCAAAATTCAGTCTGAAAGAATTCCCAGTCTACTCGTTCTCTCGGTACAATTTAAATTAATGTGTTCCACCACTGATAGGCTGAGTCTTTCAACAATGATACGGCACATTTCACGCATTATGCCGGCGTACATAATAATTCATCAAAAACTTTAATCATATTTTCTAACCAAAACTCGGCTCTCTCTGGATCATCTTCAGCTGTACCTCTAAAGCTTTCTTGATCGTACCGATTCCAGACCCTAAGAAACTATGGGAACCGATCGGGGAACAAGTGGGGGTGGAGGTTGTTGAGTCATCGGGTTCGTTCGTACGAATTCGGTAAACCATTCATTCATCATTTGGAAGAAGGCTTCCTTAGCCTCTCCTCCCCGAGCCTCAGATAAGGGCCTACTACCACTCGAAGCTGCTCCGTGAATAAAGGCTTGTGTCACGGATTTGGAATTTTTGCCTCACAACCCATGCGGCCTTAGGCAATTTTTTTGCTCCCAAAAACATCTAAGTCAGCCTAACTCCCACAATATGAGGATTCAACAGAACTCCTCCTCAAAACCAACACAAACGAAAGCAACTCAAAGCCAAACGAAGATGAATGAAGAATGAAATAAGAACAAGCCATAGAAAATTAAGAACACAAGAGAGAGAATTTTGAGTGAATACTCTCAAGAATTCTTATTGCTCCCAAAACTTAAGTGATTTACAATGAGAGGAAAGGCCTCTATTTATCATGGAGCCTCCCCAAATCCAATGATACAGATTAAGTACATCAATGACTAATATTAAAAGGTATCTACAAATTAAATTTCTAATATTACAAAATCATATATTCGAAGATCACATATCATATCTAAGATTGCATATCCTCGAAGATTATGAATCCATATGTGCCAAGCTTGTAGATAGACCTTCAATCTCTTCAAGCAACGGGCCAGTTCGATCGGGCCAAATTGTGACACCCCTAATTTGACCCTAGTCGAAAAGTGGTTTCGGGACCACAAAATCAAGTCATAAAAATAATTAGCCGTCATATTTTATGACTATTATATGTGAATATGAATGTGTGAAAGTTTTAAGCTTTGATTTAGTAAATTGCATGTGAATTTAGTCGATGGGACTTATGTGTGTGACACTTTTAAAATGTGATAGTTAATCTATAAGGCTCAATTAGTGCATGTCATATGAATAAAGGGTTTGCATGTCAAATATCCCTTATGAATGAGTAGTGGCCGGCCATGGATGGGTCATTGAGGATAATATGAATTCTTTTATTAGCACTATGAGTTTAGAAAATAAAAGAATGAATTAAGAATGATAAAACATGAGGTGAGTGGGAGGAGAAACCAAAGTTGTCTCCCCTTACTCCCCATTGCCGTGACTTGTGAAAGGGGAGGAAAAACAAAATCCTTTCTTTGTTGTTCATCATGGCTGAATAGAAGAAACAAAGGAGGGGAAGAATTTTTGGTCACTTGAGTCATTAAAAAGGTTAGTATATTATGTCAAATTGTGAAATTTGATCTTGTTTTAGGTAAATAATCATGACTCTTACTTAGCCCATGCTAAAAATTTGTAATTTTGATGGATGATTGGAGCATTCGGCTAGGGTATAAAGGAAAGAACACCAAAGGCACTCGGTCATTTGGTGTTGGGAATTAAGGTGAGATTTCATGTATTTTATTTTTAATATTTGCGAAATGTTGTTAGTTTGAAGCTCACAACATGACCCATATGTTAATTTTTGTGAATTTATTTCATAAAGCATTCGGTCATGGCTTCAAGGATTAGATTGTGGATGTTTTGATGATAAGTGTTTATGGATGAGGATAGACTAATTAAATTTGCTATGAGGGGCAAGTTTGAGTAAAATATCATTCGGTTATTAAAGTGAAGTATGAAACTTGTGCTTAATTGTGGAATGCTATAATTAAATTGCTAATATATGTTTATATACTTGCCGAATTTGAATTAAGGTGAAAGACGAGGTAAAGAATGAGTTTGAGTTGAAAATTTATAATTGTAATTAAATTGATAGCATATATTTATATATTAGCCAAATATGTGCTAAAATGAGAAATGAAATGAAGGATTAAGTTTGAATATTATTTGAGTGGTCTCAAGTATTGAAGCAAGCCCATGGCAAAATCTAGTTAATGGAAAAGATGACATTCGGCCAAGGAAGTTTTGTGATAGTATTTTTTGGCTAAGGATGCTTTGTATGTTATGCATGATGTGTTTAATGTCTTGATGAACAAGTAGTCATTAAATGAGGCTAAGCTTGTGAAATTATGAGTTTGGATGAATATATATATATGCATTCGACAATGTGTAAAATATTGATTGTTTTAAATGGTTCGTAGTTAAGTGGAAATGGAAGCTTGATAAAAAAAAATCTGTTAAGGATGAGTAAGAGGTATGTGCATTCGGCCATTAAACATGTGCTTAATTGTTGATGAATGGTTGTAAAGAAAATACATATAGGTCAAATATAGCCTTGGATAAGAAGATTTTTATGTATTGAATTTGTAACATGGTTATGCCGATTGTGAACATGTGATAAAGAATTATTCAAATGGTTGTTTAAATAATATTCGGTTTATTAGTATATGCATAATTAGTTAAAGTGTAAACTTTGCATGTGTATTAAAGGTTTTTATGTGATATTCAGCCTTGGGAAATCTAAGCTTATAAAGGTTTGAATGTTAATTGGGTTGTCTCTTTAATGGCCGAATGTGCTAAAAGCTAATGCATGATTTAGTTTAATCGATGTAATGATACAAATTATAATATAATCGAATGTGGTTTTACACAATAGTGATGTGATAAGTTTAAATTTGGTTCATTAGCTCAAGAACTCAAGGAAACAAAGTCGGATCGTGGAAAAAGGGAAATTGGTCGAATAGTCGGAATTGACGTACATTAGCAATCGAGGTAAGTTTTAAGTATTAATGCCTATAATGTGATTGAGTATGATATGTTAAGCACATATTAAAAGAATCATAACTCTATTGTAAATCTTTATGCATATAGCCTAATGGTTATTATGAAGTATAGGTAAGTTATTGATATGATATGTTGCCAAATGGATATGATATTATGAAGTGCTGAAAGGATATGTTAGAAGAGTAAAATTGTGATAAACCTGCTCAGGACAGCAGCAGTAACATGAATTCAGAAAATCACCATAAATTCATGGATTTGAATTAGAAGCTGAATGAGACATGAAATTAAAGCTTAATGAGTATAGTTTCTTATAAAAGAAACCGTGTAAACAAAGGAATTTCTGATAATGAGGAATTTGATTCGTAGTGAAGAGTGGTCAGATTAGTCAAACAGTGAAACAGGGGAAAACTTAAGAAAAATCTGGTGTTGATTGGCCCAACCTAAAATTCTGGAAATTTCATGGATGGAAGATATACGAGTGTATATTCAGGAAAAATTAACGGCAAGTGATTTGGAGTTTTGTAGCTCCATTTATAAACAATTTAGTGACCATTGCTCAGGAAAAACAGCTCGTAGTGAATATGTGATGTTGTTGTAAACATGGATAAAACTTGTTTTAGTTACTCATAAGCTATTGATTAAACCCATACTTGAATTCTAAATCGTGATATTGTAAGCTTATGATAATTCGAATATGAAATGATAGTATGGCGTAAAATTGAATTATTCATTGGAAAGTGATGGATGTAGATTCGGTCAAGCCCAAGTCTGTACATGATAGTATAGGTGGTATGTGAAGTCTAATTGAATAAATGTGAAAGTGTATATGTGTGAATAGGGCCGAATGGCCAATGTGATGAAAGTGAACATGTATATGTGTGATAAGGCCGAATGGCCAATGTGATGAATGTGAATAGGTGTATGTGTGATAAGGCCGAATGGCCAATGTGATGAAAGTGAACATGTATATGTGTGATAAGGCCGAATGGCCAATGTGATGAAAGTGAACGTGTGTATGTGTGATAAAGCCGAATGGCCAATGTGATGAAAGTGAACATGTATATGTGTGATAAGGCCGAATGGCCAATGTGATGAATGTGAACATGTGTATGTGTGATAAGGCCGAGTGGCCAATGTGATGAATGTGAGCATGTGTATGTGAGATAAGGCCTAATGGCCGATGTGATGAATGTGAAAGTGTATAAATGTGATAAGTCCCGAAGGGCATTTGTGTCAGTACTATATCCGGGTTAAAACCCCGCAGGCTTTATGCGAGAATATTATCACTGATTAATGTTCGTAAGCTTCGTGCTCGTATTATATCCGGGCTCTAAAGACCCGATGACTGCGTGTGGGAATTTTGTCCGGGTAAGACTCGATAACTTCGTGTGGAGATTATGTCCGGGTAAGACTTCGTAATAAGAGTTGCTTATAAATATATTCAATGCGAAAGGTTAAACAGGTATGTACTCCAAGTCTATATGTGAGCTTGATTGCACTAAATCATAAGGTAGTTATGTGATGCATGTGAGAGCAATCTATGAGACTACTCTTATGAGTATGTGATATCGGATCAGTGTGAGAGGTGATGGGAAATCATACGATATATCTATGTCACATGAGCTCACTTTTACGTGAAAGTTTATCTGCCTATTGTATATGATGAGACGTGCGTATTCGGAAAAGGGATGGTATGCCCGAAGGCAGAGTGAAATAAAAATACGAACAACTATGTTATAATTTGATTGTTATCTATTGCCACTGCTTAAAACTTACTAAGCATTGTAATGCTTACTCCGTTTACTCTGTTTCCTCTGTTTTATAGATCTCATTGCGAAGCTACAGGCTCGGGATCGTCAGCAACTAGTCACACTATCACTATCCACGGTTTGGTACTGCTGTGTTTTGGACTGTCTTATGGCATGTATAAAATAGACTAGTGGCGGAAGAATATTTTGGTTAATGTATATAGCCATGCGAAAATGGCTTACATATGTTTGAGCATAATGTTATAATCATTTGGTATGGAATGGTTAATCACTATCATAATTTGTGCTATTCATGCTAAAGGGGCTAGTTGAATCATAGAAACTATTAAATAGGTAAAGTCTACCTTAAAGGCAGATGTTGGCAGCAGCAGTGATGTAGATTTGGAAAATCACTAAAAATAGTATGATTGGAATTAAATAATGAATAAATTATGTAAACGAACCTTGATGAATCTATTTTCATAGGGAAGTAACGAAACGATCATATGGACAGTATGTTAAGAGTTATTGAGGTTCTCGTGGGACAGGGCCAGAATGGTTTCTGGATTCCCTGTTCCGACTTTGGAGATTTATTATAAATTAACCAGAGATAATTAGGAGTCATGCTATATATGTACAGATTCCTCTCTGAGTCTAGTTTCTATAGAAACAAAAGACATCAGTATTGAAGCTCTGTGCAGGGAGATATCCAATTCGTAATGCGCAAGGGTCAGTGTAGTCGATCCCTGTAACATGGGAGACTTTGACTAATAAACTGTACTAATTGGCCCGACCAAAAATTCTAGAAAAAAATATGTAGATGGGCATATGAGTCTAGTTTCAGGGAAAAATCACGAAACTGATTTTTGAGCTGTGAAACTCAAGATATGATTTTTAAAGCGACTATTACGCAGATTGGCAGTGTCTGGAAAATTTTTAAAAAAGTCTGTTAACACCTCGTGTTCGACTCCGGTGACGGTCTCGGGTTCGGGGTGTTACACAAATGACCTCCGTCCCCCTTGATGGATCACACAAATGTGTCATGGTTGCGGGCTCCCGTGTGCAACCCATGACATTCTCCCCCACTGATTCTAGCGATGCCCTCATCGCGTCCCCCGCATGGTACCGATCTATCTTGTCTTGGAATTGCCACAAGGCTTCAACGGGTTCCCAACTTGTCTCACTATCAAGAAATCCCTTCCATCGACCTAGGTATTCATGTTACGGTCAATAGTAATTCCGTCTGATCACACGATCTGCCTCGATGCTTTCAACCTCTTTAACATAGGCGAATTTTACCCACATTGGTGCTCGTTTAGACTTGCTTCATTTTGGATCTTCAACATCTTCATGGAATGGCTTAAGCATACTTACATGGAATAGTGGATGGACTTTGAGTTTTTCAGGCAACTCAAGCTTGTAGGCCACCTTGCCTACCTTCTTCACAACTCGAAATGGCCCCTCATATAGTCGCACAAGCCCTTTATGCAAACCATTAAGTCGCAAAATTAGGTGTAGTTTAGAAAGGACTGAGTCACCAACCTGATATTGCATACTGAGTCACCAACTGATATTGCAAACCCCTTTGATTCTGATCTGCCCACTTCTTGTTGCGTTTACTTGAATCATGACATTCCTTCATGACTTCTTTTTGCGAATTCCCATGTTGAGGCACATATAGACGTTGCCCCTGAGTGTATAGTAATTCTCCCTCAAGCCAAAACCGCCTCGTTTTTCCATCTCTAGCAAGCTCAATCAAATTCTTGGTTGTGGGATAGTGGGACAATCCTTCTTGAATGCACATCAGCCACGGTGTTGGCACTCCCTGGCTTGTATTCCATGCTAAAATCAAACTTCGCTAGGACAACTTGCCAACGAGCCTGCTTGGGGGACAACTTTTTCTGTGTTAGAAAATAACTATTTGCAACATTATCAGTGAATACCACGAACCTAGAACCTAGCAAATAGGGCCTCCATGTGCGAAAATAATGCACCACAGCAGTCATCTCCTTTTCTTGGATCATGTATCTTCGTTCCGTCTCATTCTCTAACTTAGCAAACCATCTCGCGCTACCAAGTTGATCGAACAAATCTGCAATAAGAGGACTGGGATACATGTTCTTCACAGTGATCTTGTTTAAGGCCCTATAGTCGATGCACAATCTCAATGACCCATCATACTTCTTTCGGAACAACATTGGCGCACCAAATGGGGCTTTGACTTGTCTAATAAACCTGGAATCTAAAAGCTCCATCAACTACTTCCAAAATTCCTCCAACTTGGGCGGAGACATCCGATATGGTGCCCTTGCTGGCGGTTCAATATTGGGCAACAACTCAATCTTGTGATCCACCTCCCTCTTAGGCGGCAACGTTTTGGGCAACTTCATGGGCATTACATCTTGAAATGACCTAAACAACTGTTTCACTTCCTTTGGAATTTCCCCCTCGTATTTCTCATCCACATTGTCCTTCAAGGTGGCTAAATAGGAGACTTCATTTCTACATACTCCTTTGGCAAATTGGAATGCCAACAATTTTTTTCCCTCCATGCTTCCCTTTCTTTTCATTCGCACCATATATTGATGGTTTGAATCGGAGATTGTCATGTAATTCTTAGAAGGATGAATACCCGTATTAACTCATTCAAGTAAACTTAATCCAACTACAAAATCATAATCATCAAGTGGGATTACCTTAACGGTTGCTTTACCAGTCCACTTCCCAAGCCTGAGTTCCACTCCTTCAGCCACACCCGTGATGGGAATGCTTTCTGAGTTACCGTTTTGATTCTACCTGAATCTTCCACCATTTTGAAATTGAGTTCCTTCGCCATCTCTTCGGACATAAATAAATCAGATGCACCAGTATCAACAAGGGCATTCAATCTTCTGCCCACCATGATGATGTCCATAAACATCAATCCATTACTCACTTTGTCTTCGACACCACCCAATATCGTACTAAGTATTTTGGTGTCATATTCGGCCTCTTCGCGTGCTTCCATGGCATTGCAAGCGGCTTTCTTCGGACAATCCTCATCCTATGTGGGCCCTGACAAAGATATCATCTCATTGGCCCTTTTTTATCCCACGGTCTACCTTGACTAGCCCTTAGGCCTTCGCCATTCTTTTCTACTTGATCTTTTTCTCCCCCACCATTGCCTTCGTCCCTTGACTTGGGCTTAGAAGACTCACTATTATCAAACTTTCTCCCCCCAACATCGAAGAAATTTTCCGCCTCAGCCATGGTTACGGTCAAATCAGTGATACCTAGGTGACGCAAATCTTGCTTAGCCCACATTTTCAGCCCATCCTCGAACCAATAAAATGCTTCCTTCTCGTTCAAGTCTAAGATCTAAAGCATCAACTCACAAAATTCCCGAACATAATCTCGAACGGTACCTTATTGCGTAAGCCGGCACAACTTAGCACAAGCCGCCTTCTCAGCATGCTGCAGATAAAACTGCTTCTTCAACTCTCGTTGAAACTCCTCCCAAATCTCAATAGTTGCTCCTCTATGTTTCTCATCCATGGACCTACGTCGCCACCATAAGAAAGCAACATCAATAAGTAAATTGATGCAGTGCTTACCTTAGTGGCATCATCCTCAATGCCCATTGCTCAAAAATATTGCTCCAATTTGCACAGGATGTTATCCACTTCTCTCGCGGACCTAGCCCCTGTGAACTTCTCAGGTTTTGGAACATCCACATGATGTTGCTTCGGTCCCAAAGCCAATATCCCACTTCCCAAGGCAACCTTATAGATTGTGAGCTCCCTCTTCAGTTCAGCAATCTCCTCTTTCATGGAAGTCACCAGGGCCTCAAGAGCTTCGTCCATTACCGTCAATTTGTCCGAAGAGAATCTAAAAGTGTCCAACACAAATTCCTTGCTATATTCCCTTAGTTCTTCCATATGGATTAGGACTACTTCGACTATCTCCTTCATATCACCAACAGACTCCTCGAGATTGACCACTCGATTTTCCAAGCTCGACAGCATGTCCCTTGATCGACTAGCCTTTTTGGCCCTTCACGGGTCTCCATTGGCTCATTCTCACCAACTTCTTTCGACATCCTTTAACAGTGCTTTCACAAACCTAAGCTCGGATACCAACTGTCACGGACTTGGAATTTTCACCTCACAACCCATGCGGCCTTAGGCAGTTTTTTTGCTCCCTAAAATGCCTAAGTCAGCCTAACTCCCACAATATGAGGATTCAACAGAACTCCTCCTCAAAACCAACACAAACGGAAGCAACTCAAAGCCAAAAGAAGATGAACAAAGAACGAAACAAGAACAAGCTACAGACAATTAAGAACATAAGAGAGAGAATTTTGAGTGAATACTCTCAAGAATTCTTATTGCTCCCAAAACTCAAGTGATTTACAATGAGGGGAGAGGCCTCTATTTATAGTAGATCCTCCCCAAATCCAACGGTACAGATCAAGTACATCAACGACTAAGATTAAAAGGTATCTACAAATCAAATCTCTAAGATTACAAAATAATATCTTTCAAGATTACATATCATATCTAAGACCGCATATCCTCGAAGATTATGTTTCCATATATGTCAATCTTGTAAATGGACCTTCAATCTCTTCAAGCAATGGGTCAGCCTGGTCGGGCCAAATGACCTCCTTCCCACTTTATGGATCGCACAAATGTGTCATGGTTGCAAGATCCCATGTGCAACCCATGACACTTGCGCATTACTCTCAACTTCATCAGAGTCGACTCGGATGGATAACATTATCTATATGAAAACATAGTCCAAATCGAGTCAGGAGTTATCGCACTATCACCTGTTATATAATGACATGTATTTCTAGACTTGTACATGCTACGTTAAGTCCAAGAATTGACTAAATCATAGCTCTGATACCATTAAATGTAACACCCCTAACTTGAATCCAGCGTCAGAATAGGCCTACAGAGCATTACCGTAAAACAGTAACATAAAAATATACATTTGAAAACATTTCATTAAACATAGCATAATCAACTCATATTCATGCATATTGTCTCGTATTCGAGCCCTCAAGGCCTTAAAAACACTTTAGAAATGAGTCGAGACTAAATTGGGAACATTCAAAACATTGAGTAAAAAGCTAGAAAAATTCAAACTACAGGGAAACACGGTCGTGTGCCTCACACGGCTGAGACATACGCATCTGTCTCAAGTCGTGTAACATTCGAAATAAGGACACATAGCCGTGTCCCAACCCTATTCGTACCCGTTTATCTCTCTAACTTGGGTCACACGGCCAAGCCACATGCTTGGGTGTCAGGCAGTGTAACTTTTGAAATGGCCTCACACACCCGTGTGCTAGGCCATGTAACTTCCTGATTTGCAACCTTTAAAACCTATAGTGGACACACGGTCGTGCCACATGACACATGGCTGAGGCACACGTCCATGTCTTGAGCCGTGTGGACAAGAAAATGGACAAAATCAAACCATTTCTTTCACCCACTCAAACATGAACCTACAGGCAACTTGCACATTTAACCAAGACCTTAAACATGTCCAAATTATGCATAACAAGACCAATTAAATAGGCTAGTTAACCATCCAACCAATATGTCATATAGGCACCTCAAACACATACATCAAACATACGTAAACATGTACGTAGCTAACCATTCACAACTAACTTATTTCCATTCCAAAGTATACCGCAAGTGACACACATAAAACTTCATCATCACATAACAAATTGGTCATTCAAAACATACATAAACTTAGCCATATAAACACAAACCATCAAGGCTTTAAAGTACCACAAGTTCAAAGAAACATTTACATGCCATAACATCAACTAGACATTAAACAAAAGTTCACCTATACATGTCATTATAACCTTGACCAAAACACCAAAATCTACTGATATAATCGCTAGATAGTGTGATAAATCTCTGACAAGCTTCCAAACCGATCGAGCTTCCGATAATCTATAAAACATAGGAAAGAAAACCGCATAAGCTTATAATTCTTAGTAAGTTTGTAAAACATAAAACATAACTTACCATTTCATTACATAACATTAAATTTAGGAATATTACAATACAACCATAAGCTTGGCACAAGCCTAGGCACCAACAATAACACATGTTAGCATACTCAAACATAATCAACATGAATTTAACATAGGTAAGTCATTTCACATGAACATAACTCATTTCAATTCATCATTTTCCTTAACATAACATGCTTTCAATATAACTCACCATTTAAATTCTTTTCATAAATGCATATCATGGTTCATATTGAACATTTTCATTCCTTTCCTTTTCATGCCCGTTGAATCATTTAGAATACCATCGGATACGTGGGATAGGTCACACGAAGTGTGCTAAACATATAACCCTAACATTTCCTTTCATTTACATCATTGCTCATACAAGTTGTGAAATGGACCTTCTCACACGAGTTGTGGGTTAGAATGTAAGCTACACGATACTGCTCACACGAGTTGTGGAGTATTTGCAACAAATGCAGGACCTTAGCCATCGGTAGGACATTCAAGACCAACACCCAAAACATGAAAACCCTAATGACATCTCATTTGTATCCTACAAATTCTTAAGGTTCAAACAGGGCCTGGTAGACATCATGGCATCGTTGGATTTTCACCATTGAATTTACATAACATTTAACATATTAACATACCATTTATAATAACTTTTAAAGCGGTATTTAATCATACGAACATACCTCGATGATTAAGACGTAGAAACAGAGTCGATTAATCCTAAGCTTTAGCTTTACCCTGATCTAAATTCGTACGAGGTCTATCTTGATCTAAATAGGTAAATTCAATCTATTTAATACACATACTATTCAATTTAATCCAAAATTCATACTTTTGAAAATTTAAATTTTTACCCCTAATATTTTAATTTCTTTACAATTTAGTCCTTAAGCTCGTAAATGGAAATTTATGCAATTTCATCCCTAACCCATGCTACCCCAATTTACTATGAACACATATCAACTCATACAAATCATTATTTCAAAATTTCACCATGTACTTTTACCATTTTTACAAATAAGTTCTCAATTGACATTTTAATCAAAAATCACTTTACAAAACTTGTCTATTTATCAACAAGGACTTATAATCCTTCATCAAACTTCATAAATCATGGAAACATGTTCATGAAAAAACCCTACTCCTTTAACAATGCTGCAAATTAGTCTCTGGGCTAGCTAAATTAAGCTACAACTATCACGAAAACATAAAAATCATTAAAAACGGGACCAAAAATCATACCATGCAAGTGGAGGAGTCTAGCCGGATGCTCAACCTTCAAAAATGGTGTTTTTCTACCCTATTTTTGGTGGAAGAAACTAACTAAGAAAATGCTCAACCTTATTTATTTATTAATTTACCTTATTAACCTTTAACTAATAACTTAAAATCATCTAATTTATGTCCATAAAAATCCACTTATATTATAAATGGTCTAATAACTTAAAATCATCTAATTTATGTCCATAAAAAATAGTAAAAAATATATAATATTACATCCATTCCCATATATAACTCCAAACATGCATAAGATTTAAAAAATGTCATTTTCTGTGTAATCGAATTATTCAAGAAGAAGAGAAATCTATTTCTATTTCTTGTTTATACTTAAAGATAGAGCACAAATTTGATTTGATATCAATTGTAGGAAAATTGGGTTCAAAAAATGCAGCAAAAAATAGGTTTAAGGGAAAACCAAAGTTTTGATTTTTTTTTCCAAAAACAATAACTTGATTGTGATATCTAAAGTAATGAACACATAATTAAAATTGTACCTTTTCTATTCATCTAGGATAAACGCTTTGACCGAATAGTCTTCTTCGCTATCATCAAGCTCATGTCTTCCAAGTGTGGGCTCGTTTCAAATCAGAAAATTTTTCACAAAATTAGCAGTGGGGTAATTTCACAATTTCTCTAAACTTCTAGGCCAAGATGTAAATAAGAAAAATATCTCTAAAAATCTTCTGAAATAATTTCTTCAAAGAATTTTCCTTCTACAACTTTCTCTTGAACTCAAGTCTGTGAAAAATAATGACTCAAGGCTTTTTTTATAAATGGAGAGTTTAGGGAGTTCAACTAAGATCAAACTTAATCATTTTAATATTAAATTAATATAATACTTATCAAGATAAATATTAGATTAAATTTATTAAAATACTATTATTTTTGGAATAGTTAATCTAAAACCAAATTATCCAGTAGAGTCTCAATAGGAGTGTGATTCTTCCACTACTCAATCGCTGAAGAACTGCTGCTACCAATAATCCTTCAGCCATCAGAATGTCGCCATCGCAGCCGCTGACACTGTCGTGCCCAGTGGTGTCATCGTAGGTGGGACACCCTCAGGGCACCTCGAGTCATTTCAACCCAGGCCAGTGGCAACTCTACCGGTCTGATCCAGCCATCGGTTGGACCGTCAGCCCAGTTTCACATACCGAACCCGATTCGACCCGTTTTGGATCTTGATCTCGATTTTTGGTTCTCGATTCCAATTTTCAAGTTCAATTATCCATTGGGTCAATTGTTTGAATTGAAACTTAATTTCCAAAAATATCATATTTGTTTTAATTAATTTGATTAATCTAATTTTGCTATATCAAAATTTTTCCCAAAAATCACTAAGATTTTCCAAACTTAATTTTTCAAGAAAATTCCTTAATCAAATTATCTAGTTAAACAATTTTCACGACCGCCTAATTTTATTCCTTATCAAATAAATTGACATAATTACATTATTTCAAAAGTCATAGAATTTTCTTCTGATTCAAGTGCAGTCTGAGCTTTTGTTAAGCTAGCGGAAGGAACAATCGAACGTATACAATTAGGCTATAGTAATTGCAATTATATTCAAAAGCATCATTCTGATTTTTCGCAATTTACTAAATCATGGAGTCAGTCTCTAACACCCGAAACTCGACCTAAATGTTATGGCCGAATCTGGCGATGTCACATTGTAACACCTCTTACCCGTATTCGATGCTAAAATAGGGTACGAGGCATTACCAGAACATATACACTTATAAACATATTAAACTGAGTTATAAAATTTCATACAGATTAAAACTTTCAAATTATTGTCTTCGAATTGCTAATTAGGGCTTACGAGGCCCAATATATACTCATTCGATTCAAGCCTTATAGCTACCACTATTGTAATATATTAAATATTCAATATCTCGTAAAGATTCGCTAATCTATCCCATATACTTTCACACAAATTAATTCACAATTCACAAGTCTTATCATTTCAAAGCTTATAAGACACATGTACATATCTATACTAACCCGTATGAGTCTCATACTCATTCATATGCTCAATAAGTCCGTTAAATCATTTCAACATCGAAGAATCCACATTATGTCAAAAACAATACTAATAAGAATCATAAATCTTTTCATATTAATTTCATGTATCATTTACTGAACTTCATATATCATTTCATAAATATGTAATTCACTAACACATCTTGCGATATACAATATCCAATTGGTGAAATCACTTAATTGAATTCAACTTCACCAATCACAATAAATCTATCACTTGAATATGAGTCCATGTAACACTTACCAGCTTTGTCAAATTAATGAACGCCTTACGGAATTGAGTACTTATTTTCTCGATGTCATAGTCCAACATTGGTCTTACACGTAATCACATAACATATACCGATGCCATAGCCCAGCTATGGTCTTACACAGAATCACATATCACTTATTTCCATGGTTCATCCATGGTATTTTTTGTCAATTCGTCTTTATCACTGAACGAAAGTACTCAACCCTGCGTTCTACTCAATTTGAACTTTCATTCCAATTTATCTATTCTTCTCAACAATCATAATTCAACCATGAATATGTATATAGAATAATACATTATGTCATGCATAATACTAACAAATAATTATTCGGTTTCACCCATATGAATTTACAATTCAATTCATAATAACTAATTAAAATGAAACAGTATGTCATTTCTAATTCAATGTTTATCAAATAGAATCGGGAATATGACCAATTTATATACAAATTATTCATATATTTTATATTTCCTCCTCCTCCGCTCCAATCCACATCCTTAATGTACATAACACTCTTATAAATAACATTTTCTATAATTTTACTATTCACTCACATGTATATTCAAAGCTATCTATCTAAGTTCGATGCACTAAATTATTTTTATCCAGAGCTACAGAGCTCCAAATTAAGATCTGTTAATTTTCCCTAAAAATAGATTCACATATATTCTTGCCAAAAAAAATTCAAAATTTTTGGCTTAACCAATAAGTACAGTTTATTCTTTAAAGTTCCCCTATTTCACTACTCAACAGTTCTGACCTCTCTTCACTAAAAATTAATTATCTCACTATACAGAATTCAGATGGTACTTACACTTATTTCACATGAAAATAGACTCATTAAGAGTTCTAAACATATAAATTTTAGCCTGTAGTTATTGTTTTACATTTTTTAAAAATTTTCCAAAGTTAGAACAGGGGATTCCAAATTCATTCTGACCCTATTTCACTAAACTTAAAATATCTCAAAATATATAACTCTTTCTCTAACTTTGTTTCTTTTATGTAAAAACAGACTCATTAACCTTTCATTTCACATCTTATACACTCTCTAATTCGATTTCTACCATTTCTGGTGATTTTTCAAATTCATGCAGTTGTTTCTATCCAAAACTATTTTGCTGCTAATTCTACTATTTCATAATTTCACTTTTTCACTTTCGATCACTATTCAATTCAATTCCACACATATATTCATCATTCAATTACACTTAATCGTTACATAATCTCATATATTTTCACTTAGTCAATTTCCAGTTGAACACTCGGAGTATACACGGATACGTAGAGAATTAGCACATAAGTGCCACACTGATATGTAGTCGAAGCTACCATTGATACGTAGCCGTAGCTACCACTGAAATGTAGCCAAAGCTACCACTAATATGTAGTCGTAGCTACCACTGAAATTTAGTCAAAGCTACCACTGATATGTAGTCGTAGCTACCACTGATCAATAACACTGGAAATGTCCACGGGCCTGCTCACACAAGCTGTCAGGTGTCTGCAACACATGCTAGATCACCCAGCACCCGGGACTCACTGTAACATTGTAACAGTGGTCTCTAGTGACATGTCACTTGTATCCACTTCTATTACTAAGTTCAACCGATAATTTACACTTAACACTTTATTTTAAACACTTTATCACTTGAATAATTCATGAACAATTTTCCTTCCACACTCAATAATAATAATTCACATATCAAATATAATTCACCATATACAAAAAAATATATTGCTATTATTTACACATAACTTACTTTGGTGCAACAATATAAAACATTAGCAATTTAGTCTTTAATCATTTATGTACTATGACATGCTGAACATTTTTCCCTTCTATGGCAACATCAAATTCCCACTCTAACACTTACTTATGAACACTAGGTATTTTTACCGATTATGTCATTTTACTCGTTTTCACTTAAAATCACTTAGCAAAAGTTGTTTAACATAATTTCAAGCTTCATATTCTACCATAAAACATTAAAATAAACACATTTCACCTATGGGTATTTTTCCAAATATAAACCCTAGGTTAAATTATTGCTAGAATAAGCTAAATCAAGTTACCGGGACTCTAAAATCGTATAAAACATTAAAAACGAGGCTTGGAATCACTTACTATGGAGCTTGGAAGCTTGAAAACCCTAACTATGGCATCCCCTTGCTATTTTCGTTCATCATGGAGAATTTGAGCACATTTTGCCGTCTTTTACCCTTTTTAATTCTTTTTATTACTAAATTATCAAATTGCCCCTAACTTCAAAATTTCCTATTTCACTTATCTCATGTCTTTTTTTGTCCATAACTTAACCAATGGTCTAATTACCATATAAAGACCTCCAATTTAAAGTTTCATAACAATTGGACACCTCCAACATGTAGAACTCAACTTTTGCACTTGTTACAATTTAATCCTTTTGACTAAATTGAGTGCCCAAACGTCAAAATTTTCGAATGAAATTTTCACAAAATTATTTCGTGAAATCGTAGACCATAAAAATGTAATAAAAATAATTTTTTCCTCGTCAAATTTGTGGTCCCAAAACCACTATTCCGGCTAGGCCTGAAATCGGATTGTTACAACTCTCCCCCCTTTAGGGATTTTCGTCCCCGAAAATCTTACCAGATAGTAGATTAATGATTTGCTTCCACACAGTACATTTCAAATTCACGCAAGGCTTTAGATTTCTGTATCTCTTTAATCTCACAACTAAGATTCTGATCTGTGTCCCGCTATTAATAAAGCATTTGAACACGGAGAAAATCAAATATAATTTGATCAACAATCATTGTAGAAGCACAACTTATATAACCCTGGTAACGGTACTGTAGTACTCCCAAATTTCAGAACAGAAATTATAATTATAATAGATATAGCCATTTCAGTCAAGTAGATATCTCTTACAAATAATCACATAGAATCATAAGAAAACCAGGGTAGCGGTATTTCAACATCTGAAACTATACAAAATATCAAAAAATTACAACCCATGTAGAATGATATCAATTCTGATGATATCCCAGAAAATGTTTAGAAAGATCAATGTCACTCATAAATACCGGAATCTAAAGTAACAGAGGCAGTATAATCTTCACGTATATTCAACAGAACAATAGCTAGTAGAAACAAAATATTAGCCTCATACAGATTTTACCATCGATTTTCATATTCACTCAAAGGAATAAATACCAAAAAAGACATTACAATGTCGAACATAACCCAAACAGACCAACAATACTTTCTTCTATTAATAAGTTTAGCAAATGTTCTCATACGATAGAATTCTTTCTAAACCTAAACGATCACATATACTTCTGAGGATAATTGTACACATAGAATGTCCAGAATGAATCATATTAATTACCCGACTATAACCACTACACTCAGCCATCCATACAATACAAACATTATTCAACTGTCTAATTCTGTCATCAGAATTTTTTTTTTTACATTATCTCTTCACTAATAGAAATCAATTCAGAAAAGCTTCCAATTAATACTTTCTTTAGACATCATACCTGATTGAGTCAATTAACCAAGGCTAACTTTTTCTTTGCACGTGACATTGCATAATCTGTATAATCTTTAAAACATTCTGATATTCTCCCCAAAACTATTTTCCCTTTCCAAACTATTCTCATCTCTGTATGCATTACTAATTATTTCACCACTAAACTCTTTAGTTTCACACTTATGAGCTCATTCAATATAAATCTCATAACTCTTATGGCATATAGGTCTATTGCTAAGGGGGTGAGGTCGTAAAGACTCTAACTCGACTCTCATGATTACACACATATGACTTAACACCCATCATTAACATAATATCATCACAATCATATAATTCACTTCTGGCAAATTTACATACATATTTACATCGCACGAACTTCCTGGTTGCATTTATTCCAACAAGTGTACATAAACACACATTCCTTCAATTTTGAATAAGGTCACTTATCACATTCATTTAATCAAAAAATTTAGGCACATAACATCATATGCTTGCCAAACAAACATGAATGGGCTTATCACCATATAAACTTTAATTTCATTCCACTTTTCACATTTCTCAACTTGTGGTTATCTCATTTCGTAAATTCAAACATACATATCGTGAACTTTAATTCATACATTTCTGAATTTTGACACATCATAAGCACATTTCAATCATTTTAATATGATTATCAGCATTATCAAAAATAGCTCAGTTGAAAGTCATCTCTGTCTTAACAAAACAATTTTGTCAAAGTCAGGAGATATCACACTATTACGAGTAGTAATATAGCATGTATAGCTAGACATCACATATGCTATGTTAGTCCGAGAATCGACTAAACCATAGCTCTAATACCACTAAATGTAACACCTCAAATCTGACCTAAACGTTATGGATGAAACTGGCGATGTCACATTGTAACACCCCTTACCCATATTCGATGCTGAAATAGGGTACGAGGCATTACCAGAACATATACATTTATAAACGTATTAAACTGAGTTATAAAATTTCATACAGATTAAAACTTTCAAATTACTGTCTTCGAATCGCTAATTAGGGCTTACGAGGCCTAATATATACTCATTCGATCCAAGCCTTATAGCTACCACTATTGTAATATATTAAATATTCAATATCTTGTAAAGATTCGCTAATCTATCCCATATACTTTCACATAGATTAATTCACAATTCACAAGTCTTATCATTTCAAAGCTTATAAGACACATGTACATATCTAAACTAACTCGTATAAGTCTCATACTCATTCATATTCTCAATAAATCCGTTAAATCATTTCAACATCGTAGAATCCATATTATGTTAGAAACAATACTAATAACAATCATAAATCTTTGCATATTAATTTCATGTATCATTTACTGAACTTCATATATCATTTCATAAATATGCAATTCACTAACACATCTTGCCATATACAATATCCAATTGGTGAAATCACTTAATTCAATTCAACTTCAACAATCACAATAAATCTATCACTTAAATATGAGTCCATGTAACACTTACCAACTTTATCAAATTAATGAACGTCTTACGGAATTGAGTACTTCTTTTCTCGATGTCATAGTCCAACTATGGTCTTACACGTAATCACATAACATATACCGATGCCATAGCCCAGCTATAGTCTTACATGGAATCACATATCACTTATTGTCGTGGTCCATCCATGGTATTTTTCGTCAATTCGTCTTTATCACTGAACGAAAGTACTCAACCCTGCGTTCTACTCAATTTGAACTTTCATTCCAATTTATCTATCTTTCTCAACAATCATAATTCAACCATGAATATGTATATAGAATTAATACCTTATGTCATGCATAATACTAAAAAATAATTGTTTGGTTTCACCCATATGAATTGACAATTCAATTCATAATAACTAATTGAAATGAAACATTATGTCATTTCTAATTCAACGTTTATCAAATATAATCCGGCATATGACCAATTTATATACAAATGATTCATATATTTTATATTTCCTCCTCCTCCTCTCCATTCCACATCCTTAATGTACATAACATTCTTATAAATAACATTTTCTATAATTTTGCTATTCACTCACATGTCTATTCAAAGTTGTCTATCCGAGTCAGATGCACTAAATTATTTTTATCCGAAGCTACAGAGCTCCAAATTAATATCTATTACTTTTCCATGAAACTAGATTCACATATATTCTTACCATAAAATTTTCAGAATTTTTTGCTTAGCCAATAAGTACAGTTTATTCTTTAAATTTTCTCTTATGTCACTGCTCAACAATTCTGACCTCTCTTCACTAAAAATTAATTATCCCATTGTACAAAATTCGGATGGTGCTTACGCTTATTTCACTTGAAAATAGACTCATTCAGGGTTCTCAACATATAAAGTTTAGCCTGTAATTATTTTTGTACAATTTGTAACAATTTTCCAACAGGGGATTCCAAATTCATTCTGACCTTATTTCACTAAACTTAAAATATCTCAAAATATATCTCTTTTTCTTACTCTGTTTTTTTTATGTAAAAACAGACTCATTAACCTTTCATTTCACATCTTATACACTCTCTAATTCGATTTCTACCATTTTTGGTGATTTTTCAAAGTCATGTAGTTGTTTCTGTCCAAAACTATTTTGCTGCTAATTCTATTATTTCATAATTTCACTTTTTCACTTTCGATCACTATTCAATTCAATTCCACACATATATTTATCATTCAATTACACTTATTCGTTACATAATCTCATAAATTTTCACTCAGTCAATTTCTCGTTCAACACTCGAAATATACATGGATATGTAGAGAATTAGCACATAACTGCCACACTGATATGTAGCCGAAGCTACCACTGATACGTAGCCATAGCTACCACTGAAATTTAGCCGAAGCTACCACTGATATGTAGCCATAGCTACCACTGAAATGTAGCTGAAGCTACCACTGATATGTAGCCGTAGCTACCACTAATCAATAACACTGGAAATGTCCACGGGTTTGCTCACACAAGCTGTCAGGTGTCTGCAACACATGCTAGATCACCCAGCACCCGGGACTCACTGTAACATTGTAACAGTGGTCTCTAGTGACATGTCACTTGTATCCACTTCTATTCCTAAGTTCAACCGAGAATTTACACTTAACACTTTATTTTAAACACTTTATCACTTGAATAATTCATGAACAATTTTCCTTCCACATTCAATAATAATAATTCACATATCAAATATAATTCACCATATACAAAAATATATATTGCTATTATTTACACATAACTTACTTTGGTGCAACAATATAAAACTTTAGCAATTTAGTCTTTAATCTTTTCTTTTCTCCAATCAAGGTCGATTCCACTTCTTTCTTGATCTATAATAACACATTTGACTTATTTAATACTCACATTTATCAAAACAGTCCTTAACTCAAACTTTGGCAAAATTAAAATTTTTCCCCTAAATTTTTGCATATTTACACTTTTTCCCCAAAGCTCGTAAATTAAACTTCATCCCTTATTCTTATGTATCATGACATGCTGAACATTTTTCCCTTCTATGGCAACATCAAATTCCCACTCTAGCACTTACTTATGAGCATTAGGTATTTTTACCGATTTTGTCGTTTTACTCGTTTTCACTTAAAATCACTTAGCAAAAGTTGTTTAACATAATTTCAAGCTTCATATTCTACCATAAAACATCAAAATAAACACATTTCACCTATGGGTATTTTTCCAAATATCAACCCTAGATTAAATTATTGCTAGAATAAACTAAATCAAGTTATCGAGACTCTAAAATCGTAAATAACATTATAAGTGGGGCTTGGAATCACTTACTATGGAGCTTGGAAGCTTGAAAACACTAACTATGGCTTCCCCTTGCTATTTTAGTTCATCATGGTGAAGATGAGCACATTTTTCCATCTTTTTCCCTTTTTAATTCTTTTTATTACTAAATTACCAAATTGCCCCTAACTTCAAATTTTCCTATTTCACTTATCTCATGTCTATTTTTGTCCATAACTTAACCAATGGTCTAATTACCATATAAAGACCTCCAATTTAAAGTTTCATAACAATTAGACACCTCTAACAAGTAGAACTCAACTTTTTTACTTTTTACAATTTAGTCCTTTTGACTAAATTGAGTGCCCAAACGTCAAAATTTTCGAACAAAATTTTTACAAAATTATTTCGTGAAATCGTAGACCATAAAAATATAATAAAAATAAATTTTTTTCTCGTCGAATTTGTGGTCTCGAAACCACTATTCCGGCTAGGCCCAAAATCGGGTTGTTACACAGTCCACAAGAAGTATCATGATTAAAAACTCCTTATTATGTACTCTTTACGAAAGCAATTCATCCAACTATTTTTTTCCAATAACCTCTTCATGTGTGTTACCCTCATAAGATATTCTTGATTCCTTTGAGTTATATCCATTCACTCAATACAATCATATTTTATCTCATTGTCACCATTGTGTCTTCTTAATAATTAATATGAGCAATGTTAACAAATAACTGTGATAAATTGTTCATTTGAGAACAAGCAACCCGTGGCTACGTTCCATATTTATCTATCCACATAATGCCAATGAGAGGATATCGTTAACTCTTTAATCTAGCTATGAATTTCATTGTTTCTAGTAAAGCCATGTCATACAAAATTCATGTACTCAACATACCAACTATGGGTTTGATCATCTTTAAAGCATAAGCCTCCACTTATATCAAAACATATGAGTTAAATACGCATGGTCAGTGACTAACTCAACATTTAGGTAAATCACACCATGAACGTCACAAGTGACTTAATTCACAAACGGATTCAAAATTAATTTAACTTGGGTCTAGTCCAATGTATCATTCTTTCAATTAATACACCTATGTCTCTATCCGTGGAATCAACTACTCTGATAGCCAAGACTAGTCATCTCCCCAATTGGAATTGTAGACGATATAATAATCCTTCTAAGTATTTGAATCAAATGCTCACTTTGATTCTTTTACGGGATTATGCGCTTGTTTAGATTATCTACTAAAATAAGTTGCCTTTCTCTCAATCTAAATGTTCTTACAGTGCTACTTACCATTAGTTTGTACTTAGACAATCAATGAGCTAGTATTTGTTTGTCACAATTTCGCTATGTATGCAAAACATGAAAGACAGAAAGACAAAAGATATAATATTGAAATGTGAAATTAACTTTATTATTTATCGTTCAAACACATAGAAAACAATTACATGTTTACTATAATATGGGCACATTTCCCAACAATTCCATCAACTAATATAACATGTCTAGGAAAAAAATTGATAATCGAAATTCACATTTGCTAAGCTTCTTATACAATTGCTTTTCACACAACATTTGCAACACAATTCTCAAATGCTTATCATCCTCTTCTTTTGATTTTAAATATATTAGGATATCATTAATAGTTACTACCATGAACCGGTCCAAATATGACTGGAAAATGCAGCCATGAGACCTATGGATGTTACAAGAGCCTTCATTAGCCCAAATGGCATCACAAAAAATTCATAATGATCATACAACGTACAGGATGTTGTTTTTAGCATGTTACTATTTTTCACCCTTAAGTGATAATTTTAAGATCCCAAATTAATTTTTGAATAATATTATGGTACCTTTCAACTAGTTAAACTGATCATCGATGCACAACAATGAATATATGTTCTTGACTGTCAACTCATTCAGCTACCTATAATCAATACAAGGCTGTATCGAACTATCTTCCTTTTTAACAAAAAGCACTGGATCTCCCCAAGGTGATATACTACGGTGTATAAAACCTCAGTCCAAGAGATCTTGCAATTCAATTTTCATCTCTTTAACACCATTGGCGCCATATGGTACGGATTAATTCACACCAAAGCTATACCCAGTTAAACCTCAATTGCAAATTCAACCTCACTATTAAGAGGCAGTCTTGGCAATTCTTCTAGAAACACTTCTGGGAACTCACATATTGTCTGGATCTTGCTTATTTGGCTTTCATCTGAGTTCAAGTTAATTACATAAGTTGGACATGCTTCGCAACCTTGATTCAAAAGCTTATTTGGTCGAATTGATGAAATAATACGAGTGGAATCACTCGATCTTATGCCTTTGACTTCAATAATTTTACCTTCAAGACTTGAACATAGAACTTCTTTTTACGGTATTCCAAAATCACACAATGCTCATTTAACAACTTCATTCTCAGAATTACATCAAAATCATGAAATGACTTGATTAACAGATCAACTAGAGACAATTTATTCTAGATTTCTAATAAAAACTCACTTTATCAACGAGCAAAATTTGTCTCAAAGGACTTGGAACAGATATTGCTATACTTAACAACTTTTATTTCAATTTTCCTACTACAACATCGGTAGCATCACTCTCTTCCCTAGTTCAGACCACATAAGTGTTGAATTTAGTGTCTTAAGTGAAATATTTTTGTCATGTACACTTGTAAGTTTCTTGAATAGATTGATTAATAAAATTATTCATGAATTACATTCACACCTTTTATAAATTTTCCTCAATGGTTTTTGCATGCAAAGAAAAATGGAAGCAAATATTAGCTCACTAGTTGCTTAATGTTTAATTAATAGTAAGCGGTATTATGTGGTCGGATTGTAATACGGGAAGACAACTTATATTAGTAGACGAACCTAAACATGTCTTTAGTCTAATTGACAATGAACAAACCGACTAAAAGACTAATTTATCATCATTCAAGTCCAATTGGAGAGATATTTTATCTTAGGCATCGAAGCGGATAACTTCCAGAAGATATAGACATAGATGTGACTGGCAGTTCATCAAACTAGACCCAAGTAGAACAAATCATGAATTCGTTTATGGATTTATTCACTTGTGATGTTCATAGTGTGGCATACATTAATCCTGGGTGGATGGTAAACTATGTATGTGTGATTGTATACTTTGATGTAAGTAAAAGCTTGAATTTGAATACATACTGAACCAAAAGCTGGTGTGTTAGGTTTATGAACCAAAAGCGTGTGACTGGGTCATGTAACCTAAGTTAGTCAGCTAACCGGGCATAGACACGGGATGGGACATGGCCGTGTGTTCCTATTTTGAATACCCACACGGCCTAAGACACGGGCGTGTCTCCTAGCCGTGTAAGTCACACGGCCTGGCCACACGACCGTGTGATCCCTGTAGTGTTGAAAATTTTCACTATTTTCTAAAAAATTCTCTGAGTTTCTGATTTAGTCCCGACTTGTTTCTAACGCGTATTTAGACCCTCGAAGTCTCGTATAAGGGACACTATGAATGTTTTGAACTGGTTTTAATATTTTTATTGATATGATATGAAATGTTTGAAATTTCTGTCCATTTGAATTGTAAACTCCGATAATGCTCCGTAACCCTGCTCTGGCCACAGGTACAAGTTAAGGGTGTTACATTTATTGGTATCAGAGCTATAGTTTAGTTGATTCTTAGACTAAACGTAGCGTGTACGGGTCTATTTATACAAGTCATTATATAACCTATGATAGTGTGATATCTCTTGACCGTTTTAAAACATGTTTTCTTATAGCAATGACATCCAACCAAGCAGACTCCGATGAAGTAGAGAGTAACACTCAAGCCTCCCTTTATGGAGAAGCATCAACCAGTACTAGGCCTGTATCTGAGGGCCGAGGAGGAGAGGCTAAGGAAGCCTTCTTCCAGATGATGAATGAATGGTTTACTGAGTTTGTACGAACGAACCCGATTACTCAACAACCTCCCCTTTTCCTGCTCCCCGACCAGTTCCTGTTATTCCTCAAGGTATGGAACCAATCCAAGTTAGTAAGCTGCCTATTGATAAGATACTTAAGTACAGGGCTGAAGAATTATAAACTACTGCTGAAGATGATCCTGAGAGAGCTAAATTCTGGTTAAAGAATACAATAAAGGTTTTTGATGAGCTATCCAGTTCACCGGCTGAATGTGTTAAATGTACAGTATCTTTGTTGAAAGATTCGGCTTACCAGTGGTGGAACACGTTAATTTCTATTGTGCCGAGAGAGCGAATCACTTGGGAATTATTCCAAATCGAGTTCTAAAAGAAATATATTAGTTAGAGGTTTGGATCAGAAACGTAAAGAATTTCTTAAGCTCAAATTGGGTCGCATGATTGTGTTAGAGTACGAGCGGGAATTTGTTAGACTGAGCAAATATGCTCGGGAGTGTATTATGACCGAGATTGCTATGTGCAAAAGATTTGAAGAAGGGTTGAATGAGGACATTAAGCTTTTAGTTGGAATTCTTAAATTGAAAGAATTTGTTGTACTGGTCGATCGAGCACATAAAGCCGATGTCGAAACCATTTTTATAAAAATAAAAAAATTTAGTTGTCGACTTAAAAATGAAAATCGGGAGTCACCACTGACCTTTTAAGAAGGTGTGATTGGCTCACCTTGAAAATGATTTTGGTCTGCGAAATTTGAGAAAATAGGTTCGGGAGTCGGTTACGCACGAGGAAGGGTTAGCCCCCTCGTAACGCCCAAAATTGGTACCGAATCAATTGTTTAATGTCTTAATGTCGAAATTTTGAAAAGATTTTAGAATACGATCCTTTTGAGTAAAATGAATTGGACGATGAGATTTATTTATTTCAAAGAAATAAACCGTCACACTCAGTAAGTTAGAGTGCAACATTTTAAATCATCAAAATTAAATTTATCTCTTGACTTTTAAAACCCATGCATTTTGAGGAGGATGTCCGATTATCTGGGTCGAATGAGAAAATCAAAACCCAGTAAGTTAGGGTTCGATTTCACAAAATTCCTAAATATCTAACATTGCCTTAAAATCCTCATCTCGAGACAATAATACGTCATATTCAATGCATTAGGACACAACGCGTCAATTTCTCGAGAATGAGCTTTTATTTGAAATTTGAATGTTTGAAAATTTTCGATTATTTAGATTCGACGAGGAAATTGGAACCCAATACATTAGGGCTCAATTCTCTCGAGGATTCCAAACTTCGAGTATTTTTGAAAGTTTTTTTTGAATGAAATAACTTTGTAATTTGTAGTCTTTTGAATGAATAAAAACGATTGTATGATAATGTACCATGCGAATTGATTCTTCGTAAATTAAGACGTATACTAATGAATATCAAAGAAGCGAGATGTACGAGCAAACAATATAATTTACATAAGAGCAATTATCTCACATCATATATTATGTTGACATTCCAAGGCTAATGAATTAAAGGTCAATCATAGCACCAAACAAATTAACACATATGAAATTGTATGAACCTTAAAATAACTTAAAAAATATGAAACAAGCGAAATTAATGAATTATTTGTATAAGAAAATCGAAAATGAATAATATATATAGTTTGAAATAACCCAAGCATATAGTGAAATAGGGTTTGAAGATAGATATATAAAACGATTTAAATAAGTGATAATAAATAAATAGTATGTAAAAACGAGTTTTAAATAGCTAATATAAATCAATTTAAAACAAATAGTATAGGGTAATTTTAAAATTAATGTATATAAAGCAACTAAAAACCAAATAATATGTAAAACAAATTCAAATAAATCATTTACAAAGAAAGATAAAATAACATATAATAATAAAGGAGGAATTTTAAAATAAATCAATTTAAAGATAATCAAATTTTGAAATAATACATATAAAAACCATTTAAACTAAATAACGTATATTTATGTATAAATATATTAGAATAAGTACTATATACAATAGTTTAAAATATATGAATGAAATAATATAAAAATAGGAAATAAAACGTTAAAAAATAAAAAATATTAAAACAAAGGTTAAGAGTTAAATTGAAACCACAGCAAAACATGGAGTACAAATAGTAAATAATGAAAGGAGGCAAGGGACTGTATTACAATACGCGAGAGAGGCAGGGATCTACATAGTAAATAGCCCAGCCTTTCTATGCGCAGCGTTTCGAAAAGGACCAAAATAAAACGCTACAAAAATGTCAAGGCGAGATAGAAAAATAAAAAAGAGTTTAATCGCGAAATCATAAAAGGCAGACGGACTAGGCGCCGAAATAAACCAATGAACAAAGAGGTGCAGATTCTCTTCCCTGAATCGGGTCGGATCATTGGATCTCACCTCTTAAACGGCGCCTTTTTTTATAACAAACATAAAATAAAAAAAACCCTAATCTAAATCAGATTTGCCTTTTTGAAGGAAAACCTAAGCTCTCCCCTCTCAACTTTGTGTCGTTCTCTAGCCTTAAACCCGATCGGACTCCGATTCAGATGGAGCAAACCAGGTTCCGATGGCGCCTACTCTGGTAAGACACTCCTTCTCCTCCCTTTTTCTTTACCCTTTTTTGCTCTATATACACTTATATTTTTAATGGAAAACAAAACAAAAAGAAAAAAAAAGCAATCGAAAAAATGAAAATGGAAAAAGATGAAAAAAGAAAACCTTTCTTCTCTATTGATTTCGTGTATTTTTTATAGCGAATGCGTAAAAAAGGAAGGGGCCCCCTTACAATCTTAGAATCGGCCTCATATAACCGAAATAAAAAAGAAAAATCAAACAAAAATCTCTCTTTTTTTATATTTTCATCCTTTTTTTGTTGTTATTCTCTGCTATTCTCGTGTCTTCTCTGTTGTTGCTACGTTTTTCGTCCATCTTTGTTAGTTTTCTGTGTAGGTACAGGTACGGAGACCGTACGGTGACGTGGCACGGTGCAACACATGAAGGCGTGGTCCCTGGAGATGGCGTGGCTCGGCTCAGAGGCGTGGCTTTGGCGCGAATGCGCTACATGCGCGCGGGCATAACACGCACGAGAGGGAAGGCTGGCTCTATTCCGGCGCTGGAGGCTCACCCTAGCTGCTAGGGTTTCGCTTGTGGCTTTGGGCTTAGGTGATTTGGGCCATTGGGTTTAGTGGGTCAGGCTGGTATTCGGATCTAGGTAATTTGGGCTGAGTGAGTCTGTAAATGGACTGTTTAATAAACTATGGTATTTGTTTTGTTTTTTGTATTATTTTTTATTTTGATTGCACGGGCAAATATTGGGCCTTACAGCCAAAGAGCTAAGTAAAGAGAAAAGACGTGCTGGTTTTGAAGCTAGAGCCTCGAGAAAGAGATCGACTAAGAAGTCATATCAGTCAGTATCAAAGAAATCAAAAGAACATCACAACCGTTCTACAGCTTCTGTGGGTTATTCTAGTTGAGACAGAGGTACATGGCGTTCGAGTCCAAAACCTCAGGCTACATCTGTAGCAAGTGTGGGTAGTGTCAGAGATGATTGGCCCGAGTGCAAGCACTGTAAGAGACCACATTATGGTGAGTGTCGACTGAAGAACAGTGCATGTTTCAAGTGTGGTTCCTTAGATCACTATCTTGGAGATTGCCCAGAGAAATCCGAGAAAGAGAAAGCTCAGACCACGAGGCGAGCAAAACTGTTACAAGAGGTAGACCACCTCATAATCCTAGAAATGTGAGTGGTAATCGTGGTGTAATGAAAGATTCTGCTGCGAGATCTGAGGCACGAGCGTCGACTCAGGCTTATTCTATTCACGCATGAGAGGATGCTTCTACACCAGATGTTATTACTGGTACTTTCTCTATTTTTATAATGATATTACTACTTTGATTGACTCAAGATCAACTCACTCATATGTGTGCGCAAATTTAGTGTCTAGTAAGAATTTATCTGTTGAGTCCACTGAATTCGTGCTTAAAGTATCAAACCCCCTAGGTCAGTATTTGCTAGTTGATAAAGTCTGCAATAATTATCCTTTGATGACTCGGGGTTACAGTTTTCTGACTGATTTGATGTTGTTATCGTTTGATGAATTTGATGTGATTTTGGGCATGGATTGGCTAACTTTACACGACATTGTTGTAAACTATAGACAAAAGCTTATTGTATTGAAATTTCAGAATGATGAGACGTTTTGTACTGAATTAGATAGTGCAAGTGGGTTACCTATTGTTATATCAGCTATGTTGGCACAGAAATATGTGAGAAATTGTTGCAATGCTTACCTTGTATATGTACTGGACTCTAAAGTATCTGAACCGAAGCTTGAATCACTACCAGTGGTTTGTGAGTATCCTGATGTATTTCCAGAGGAGCTACCTAGATTACCGCCGATTAGAGAGGTTAAGTTTGCTATTGAACTAGTACCGGAGACATCACCGATATCGATAGCACCTTACAGAATGGCTCCTACTGAGTTGAAAGAGTTGAAAGCACAGCTGCAAGAGTTGACAGACAAGGGTTTTGCTCAACCCAGTTTTTCACCTTGGGGTGCATCGGTTCTGTTCGTTAATAAAAAGGGTGGATCAATAAGGTTGTGTACAGACTACTGTCAGCTCAACAAGGTTACAATCAAGAATAAATATCCACTACCCCGAATTGAAAATTTGTTTGATTAGTTGAAAAGTGTCACACTATTCTCGAAGGTTAATCTTCGTTATGGTTATTATCAGCTACGAGTGAAAGATTCAGATGTGCCAAAAACTGCATTTAGAACCAAGTACAGACACTATGAATTTCTTGTAATGTCGTTTGGTTTAACTAATACACCTACAATATTTATGGATTTGTTGAACAGAATCTTCAGACCATATTTAGATAGATTTTTTGTGGTATTTTTTGACAACATTCTGATTTATTCACGAGATGAGTCCAAGCATGCTAAACACTTGAGGATTGTGTTGCAAACTCTACGAGAAAAATAATTGTTTGTTAAATTTAGCAAATGTGAGTTTTGGCTCTGAAAGTCAATTTTCTGGAACATATAGTATCGGTTGAAGGCATCAGAGTTTATCCGAGTAAAATTTCAGCAATTGTTCCACCGAAAAATGGATTTGAAGTTAGAAGTTTTCTGGGATTAGCTGGTTATTACAAAAGATTCATCAAAGGGTTCTCAATGATAGATACACTGATGACGTGAATTTTACAGAAAGATGTGAAATTTGAATGGTCAAGAAATGTCAGCAAAGCTTCAATTAGTTAAAAGTAGTGTTGGTCGAGGCACCAGTTCTGGTCCAGCCTGAATCAAGTAAAGAATTCATGATTTTCATTGATGCATCTTTAAATGTTTTAGGAAGTTTTTTTTTGTAGGAAGGAAAAGTAATTGCTTATGCTTCCAGACAGTTAAAGTCGCACGAAAAGAATTATCCAACTCATGACCTAGAGTTGGCAACAATTGTGTTTACGTTGAAAATTTGGCGACACCATTTGTTCGGACTAAATTGTCATATTTTTACCAAACACAAGAGTTTAAAATATCTAATGTTGTAGAAATATTTGAATTTGAGACAGCACAGATGGCTCGAACTGTTAAAAGATTATGAGTTGATCATTAATTATCATCCGGGAAAAGTGAATGTAGTTGCTGACACTCTAAGTAGAAAATATTTATTTTTTGTACGAACAATGAATACACGACTGACATTATCTGATCATGGTTCGATCTTAGCCAAGTTGAAAGTTAAACCGATGTGTTTACAGCAGATTTGTGAAGCTTAGAAATGTGATAAAGAGTTGCTAGCTAAACGGGCATAGTGTGAGTCAACTTCTGATTCAGAATTTCAAATAGGATTCGACGGTTGCTTATTGTTCAAAGGTAGAATTTGTGTATCGAAGAATTCAGAGCTAATTCATAGGATCTTGCGCGAATCTTATAATGGTAGCTTGTCTGTTCACCCGGGAAGTAATAAGATGTACGGTGATTTGAAACAGATGTACTGGTGGTAGGGAATGAAGCGTGAGATATCTGACTTTGTATCGAGATGTTTGGTATGTCAGCAAGTTAAAGCTGAACATCAGGTACCTTCTAGATTATTGCAACCAGTGATGATACCGGAGTGGAAATGGGATCGAGTTACTATGGACTTTATAACGGGTTTACCCCTATCTCCGAAAAAGAAAAATTCCATTTGAGTTGTCATTAATCGTTTGACAAAGTTTGCACATTTTATTCCAATACGTACAGATTAATCCCTTAAGAAATTAGCTGAGTTAAATGTTTCTGAGATTGCTAGTTTACACGGAGTGCCCGTCTCCATCATCTCGGATAGAGATCCGCGGTTTACATCGTAATTTTAGAAAAAGTTATAAGAAGCTCTTGGTACTCGATTACATTTTGGCACTGTATTTCATCATCAAATTAATGGTCACTCTAAAAGAGTATTTCAGATTCTCGAAGATATGCTTTGTTGCTGTGTATTAGAGTTTGAATGCAATTGGAAGACATATTTACCATTGGTTGAATTCACGTATAACAACAGTTTTTAATTGAGCATAAAGATGGCACCGTATGAGGCTTTTTATGGTCATAAATGTCAAAATCTGTTATACTAGACCAAGCTTAGTGAGAAAAAGATACATGGGGTTGATTTGATTCGCAAGACTGAAGAAAAAATAAAAGTGATCTGAGATAGTTTAAAAGTAGCTTCAGATCAACAAAATCATATACGGATCTTAAACGTAAAGACATAGAGTTTCAAATCAGCGACAAAGTATTTTTGAAAGTATCACCCTGGAAGAAAGTTCTTCGGTTCAATTGCAAAGGAAAACTAAGTTAGATTTATCGGGACGTATAATATTACTGAAAGAATCAAACCTATTGTGTATCAATTAGATTTACCGTCAGAATTAGAAAAGATTCATAATGTCTTTCACATGTCTATGTTACGACGGTACCGATCTGACCCTTCACATGTTATCTCCCCGACGGATATTGAAATTCAACCTAATATGTCATATAGTGAGGAATCGATCAAAATTTTGGCACGAGAAATGAAAGAATTAAGAAACAAGAATATAGCTTTAGTAAAAGTTCCTTGGCAATGACACGGAATACAAGAAGCCACCTAAGAACTCAAGGAAACTATAAGAAAGCAATACCCATACCTCTTTCCTGGTAAGATTTTCAAAGACGAAAATTCCTTTAACGGGAAAATTGTAACAGCTTGTTTTTAGTTAAATTGGAACAGTGGTTTTGGGACCACAAATTTGAAGTTGAAAATTTTATTTTACTATTACTTTATTTCCTACGGCATGATAGTAGTATTGTATAAAAATTTCGTTAAGAAATTTTACCGTTTACATGCTCAATTTGATAAGAAGGACTAAATCGCATAAAGTGCAAAAGTTGAGTTCTAGTAGCTAAAGGTATTAAATAGCTATATAGCTTTAAATTTTAAGTCCTTATATGGTAATAAACCACTTATATGTTAGTGGATTAGAATGGTTTAGCAATATGGAAATTTTGATTGATTTTGAAGGTTAATTAAGTAATTAGTAATTAATGTTAATATTAAATAAAACAAAAGTTAAAGTTATCATCTTTAACCTTTGTTCAACCGAAAATTCAAAGAGAAAAAGAACCATGGAAGCTTAACATTCGGTTATCCTTTTTTGCTTGATTAGGTATGCATTTTTGTCCCATTTTTAATGATTTCTATGTTTTTGGGATCGTTGTAGCTTAATCTAGCTAGCCCGGGGACTAATTTGTGAAACTGTTAAACTATTAGGGCTTTTCCATTGATGCATATACATGAGTTTTAAAGTTTGATGATAGAAAATGGATGGTTGTTGTTAGATAAAAACTTTTGTAACGGGGGTTTTTGGTAAAATTGTCAAATAGGGACTAAGTTGAAAAATAGAAAATATTACATGGTGAAATTATGAAATAATTGAAATATAGGGCATGCTAGGGACCTAATTGATATTCAGCCATAGTGGGTTGTGATGGAATTTCATGAATTTCTATTTTTATGAGCTAGGGACTAAATTGTAAAGAAATTAAAAGTATAAAGGCAGAATGGTAATTTTTCCAAAATATGATTTGGGTTAAATTGAATGAAATATAAATTAAATTGAGTTAAATTTATCCATATAGATCAAGAAAAACCTTGTATGACTTTATATCAGGGCAAAGAGAGTCTCGGATTAATTACCTCTGTATCTACGAATACTCGTCAAGGTAAGTTCGTGTAATTAAATCGTATTTTTATGTTTTTAATTGAAATATATATATGTTATGAATTGTCATACATAATTACCGATTGCATATCCAATGACTATCGAGCCCCGTTTGAACCTTAGGAATCCGTAGGATAGAAATGACATGTCATTAGGGTTTACATGATTTGGGTATTGGTCCTGAACGTCCTACCGATGGTTGAGGTCCTACATGTGTTGCGAATACTCCACAACTTGTGTGATCAACATCGTGTAGCTACATTCTGACTCACAACTTGTGTGAGCATACTGATTTATAGCTCGTGAGAGCATACCAATCTATAGCTCGAGAAAGCATACCGATTCATAGCTCGTATGAGCATACTTGTACATGAATTGACGAATTACAGTTATATGAGCTAGCATACTACGTGTAAGCTATCTCGGGTATCCAATGATATTCTAAACGGTTCAATGGGCAATGTTTCGACACGAAATAATAAGAGTTTGATACGAACTATTACAGGTATACACATGAATTTAAATGGAAATGTTGTTACATGGTATAGGGAAACTTAAATTGGTTGATACATGTATTTGGAACTTGATTAATTGATATATTCATCCATGTTTATTGGCTTATATATGTGTTTACATGGCTAACATGGTTGGTGAATATGTGTTTAGGCATTTGGCCAAATTGTATTTGGATATGCTTGGTTTACTTACCTATTATATGATTAAACGATAAGTTATATGCAATGTTATATGAACTTACAAAGCATAAACGCTTACTCTATATTACTTTCTGTGTTTTATACTGAATCGGAAGCTCGTTCGGGTTGTAAGCTTGTCGGATCTATATCACACTATCCATCGGCTCTTTTGGTATATTTGGTTGTTTAATTTTGGTTATAATGGCATGTATAGGTATTTTGGCTAATGTTGGCCTATATGTTTTGTTGTGAATATGGTCATTTGATTTTGGTATATTTTGGTATGTATACAAGTAGCCTTAAAATGGTTGACGAATGACTTAATATGGTTGAATGATGGAAGATGAGATGATAGATGAATATGCATAATATATATGGCCTGTGACTTGTAGAGAATTGGTACTTGTTTGAATAGCTTAAATGACTATTGATGCTAATTATAGAATGGTATTTTGGTACCAAATGGTTGTGTTTTGGTAAGTAATTTTATGGTATGTATTGATGCAAATACGCTTGCAAGTTAGTTTCTTATTTGGTCAAATTGAATACACGGTTAGACATGTTTATTTATTGTCATTTGAGGTGTCTAAGATCATATTGGTTGTATGATATTAGACCATATGTATAAGACTTGTCTATGCTTGATTTGGATGCCTTGTTTTGGCTTGTAAGTATGTGCAATGTTGTGTGTAGGTACATGCCAAATTGGGTGAGAAAAATGGCCTGTAAAATGGCCTATTTTTGTCCACACAAGCATGTGTCTCAACTGTGTGTCCCCTGTAGCTTTCAAAAGGTTGCAAGCCAGGCTGTTACACGGTCTAGCACACGGCCTGGCACACGGGCGTATGGGGTTACTTCGAAGGGTTCACGGCCTAGCATAGAGGCATGTGACTGAGCCGTGTGACCCAAGTCATTGAGTTACATAGGCACGGACATGGGTTGGGACACGGCTGTGTGTCCCTATTTCGAATGCCCACACGGCCTGAGACACGGGCGTGTCTCCTGGCCGTGTGACCTCTGTAGTGTTGATAATTTTCACTATTTTCTAAAAAATTCTTTGAGTTTCTGATTTAGTCTCAACTTGTTTCTAACACGTATTTATGGCCTCTAAGGATCGTATAAGGGACACTATGTATGTTTTGAACTTGTTTTAATATGTTTATTGATATGATATGAATGTTTGAAATTTCTATCCGTTTGAATTGTAAACTCCGGTGATGCTCTATAACCCTGTTCCAGCGATGGATATGGGTTAGGGGTGTTACAGAAATGAACGTAAGTCTTATGTAACCGATATTTCTGATGAAACCCGAAAAACTAAGATGCATCCATACTGACGCAAACACAACCTAGCCAACCAGCAAAAGACCAACATTGGTCCAGCAGCAAAGGATGCTGGTGGCCCGACGGAGGTGGTCAGCGATGACCCAAGTGGTCAGAGACGGCCCAATGATGGCCAATGATAGCTCGACGATGGTGACGACACAATGATGACAGTAGTCACACAACAACTAAGACAGCAACGTGAACCGATGTGACAACAAAAGTTCGTGATGGCAAACTAAAAGACTCAAAGTATGCTTTATGGTGATTTTTGTAATTTTATTATTTTTCTAGGATGGAATAATGGAAACTTTGGCTGGTAAATTTTATGCTTTTATTTATGATAGCATGATGCTATTTATTAGACTGCAAATATATGTTCATGCATATATATGATAAGCATACCATTTATTTTAGGGAAAGAATGTCACATGTACTTGTCATGCATTTATTAATCATTTATGATTGAAACTGGACATTAAAAATCTTACATGCTTTTAAAAATTAACTAGACACTAATATGTGATTGACTGATCTTGCGGGTTGTCCAACTGCGTATTTAATTGCAGATGGCTAAACTATGGACTATCATGGACACAAATATTGCAAAAAGTAAGGCGGACATCTAATTTCGAATTTCTTGCGGACACCTAAATGGCAGACTGTTTCGCGGATACCCCACACTACGATACATCCCACGAAACTTATAATGCGGAACATAACAAAACCTAAGTCCATTTTATTTACATACATCCTCTTAATATTCAATTTCAACCATAGTATTTCAACTTAATAATCGTTAATAACTCACCTAAATTTTATATAAAGCAAAATTTCATAAATATAAAGTAACTAAATTGGTCTTAGGTCATAGAGATACAAACCGAAAACTCGTGTCACTCGTCATCGACTCTTGCCTTTCCTCTCCTTTTCGACTAGACTAGCTCATGAATGGGCCTGGCTCGGCCCGAAGGCCCGCCCGAAAAGTGGGAGGGTTTGGGTACAAATATAGGCCCAAAAAATGGGCTTAGGCAAAAGAATAAGGACCGTTTAGAAAATGGACCGGGCCTCGAGTAAGGCTTTTTCAGCCCTGACCCAGCCCGAATATGTAAAAAGACTACAGTTTTTTTTTCTATTTTCTTGTTTTTTTTCAATATTTTGCTACCATTCACTATTATGTTGCTATTATTTTGTTGTTATTGTATAACTCTTGTTTTATTGTTAATTTTTTACTATTTTAGAGGCATTTGCTTGTTAAGTTGCACCTATCTTAGTGTTATTTAAGTATACATATTTTTTAAAATTTATTTTCAATTTGTTGGGAAACATTTATTTTTAATGTTTTTAGTATTTTTTATGTATTATATTTTTAAAAAATAATATAAAAAATTAATACTGGCTAGGCCGATCCCGGGTTTTAACATTTTTATTTTAGCCGAACTTGGGCAAAATTTTAGGCTCATTTTTTAGGCTGAGTCTAAGCCTAGCAAATGAGCCTAAAATTTTGGTTGGGCCCAGCCTGGCCCATGAGCACCTCTACTTTCGACAATCCTGCATCGTTTTTTAGCTACTAATAATATTTCTATAATGGTATAATATCAAATTTTATCCAAACCATGTTTAATTACAAAGTCATACATATTTTGCAAATTATTCAATTTAGTTCCTAAAATCGATATAGTCATATCTTTCAAATTTGAATTTCGATTTTAAAATCGATCTCAATTACATCCTTCTATAGCCTTCTATTATCTATAATTATAGAAATATTACACCAATTTCAAAATTTATGCACTTTAGTCTCTATATTCAAAAACTAGCAATTAAACTTTACAAACCGGTCCCTTTTTCATATCTAAGCTTAAAATCTAACAAATTAACATCAATTTCATTAAGTATTCAACAATGACAACTTTTGAAAACTTTAACAATTTCACAAATTGATACACATGCTAGCTAAATCAAACTCTCGAGAACTCAAAAATATTAAAATTACAAGAAACGTACTTAAATCGCTTGCCAAATGAAGGACCAAACATTGAACCGTAAGAAAGCTTTCTCCCCTTTTCTTTCTTGAAGTTTCGGTGAAGATGATGATAAAATAAGACGATATCCATTTCTTTTAGCTTTTATACTTTCTTTTATTATTAATTAATTTAGTTCAATTTAATTAATCTTACTTTTAACTAATTAATCAACCAGTAAACATGATTTAGTGGTTTCTTACATCATTTCCCACTAACATACATTACACTTTGATTTAATAGCTCATTTGATCTTTTAACCAATTAAAAATTTATAACCTTTTACCACTTTTACAATGTAATTCTTGTACTTTTATTAACAATAATTAACAAAATTAAATGACTAACTCTAATTAGACCTTATACTAACCCCGTAAATATTAAATAATAATATTTATGAATTTAAACATCAGAAATGAGACTCCAAAACTGCATTTTCCGATACCATTAACTTTCAGGCCATTACAATTTAATTAACTTTAATTTATTTAATCAATAGACTATTAACATCACCAGCCACTAACACCCACCTTGACATGATCTAATTGCTATTTTAGACCTTAAGTCATTTTCTAATTAAAATCTATAGCTATTGGACTTTACAGTTTAATAACTGAACGTTAATTAATCACTAATTCAACTAATAATTCAACTAAGTTACCTATCCAAAATTCAATCACCTATATAAGTCTGTAATTACTGTTATTAAATTTTTACAAACTCAATTTACGAAAATAGAATCTCGAACCTGTAATTTTCGACATCATTAGAAAACGAGTCATTACATGAGCTATCCCTAATTACATATCATTACGAAAGTTATACGATCAATGCTCGTCATAAATGTGTTACCCTCATAAAATATAATCTCTTTGAGATAAATTCGTTCTCCCAATATGACCTTATTTTATTTAATGACAATCATTACATCTTCCTTCATGAAAGTCAATTATTATCGTGATCATGTTTACTTTTCATCTATCATATAATATCAATAAAAGGATCTCATTTGCCTTTTTCTTTATGAATTTTACTATTATGAATGATGTTACATACTGCAAACGTCGTATACTAAATGCAATAACTTTTGATTCCTTATATATTTAAACTCAAGATTTTACTTACATCAAGATATACGAATCACGCATACATAGTAAATCATTCATTTAGGATTAAGATATGTCACAATATGAACATCACAAGTAAATAAATCCATAAACAGATTTAAAATCTATTATATTTGGATCATGTCTGATACACAATATATCTGTCTCAATCTATAATGGGTATTTGATTAGCTTCACTTTCATCAACGATTATAAGAAAACTCATACGCACACAACACACTCAGAACAACTCGTGTACTCTAGAGTTTTAACTAAACTATACTGCAATGTAGACTTGGTCACTATACAATACCTGAATAAACAGATTAATCGACAATTGGCTAACTGAACGATTGGGTTGTCAAGGATCATAGTCGTGATATTGATCATTGAATAATCTGGTTCGATCCTCATGAAGATGGAGAAGAATAAACTTAACCAAACTTGCACCTATGGACTAGAAACAGGTTGTAAAGAGATAACATGTTCTGCATGGGGTATATGTTTCCTATCAATCTTTTCATTTCTTGAATAAACTTTCTGCAGTGAGTTAAACTTAGGTTTACAACCTGCTAGAAATTGGTGACATAAAAACTTGTTCAATAGGTTGCTAATGGAAAGGATGGGATGAGGATTTTGACTGCCATTCTCTGAATCTAGGAAATTCTAGGTTGGTTGAATTAAACTCAATCATTGGTTCTTTTGCTTTTTATAGTTTTAAAAGGGATCAATAATAGATAAAGATATGAAAAATATTGAAATTCAAACTTTAAATTTATTGAATCTTGCCACTTAAGAATAACAAGAGCCAACTGAACTAAACATTTAAAATTCTTTAATCATGTTGGATGAAGAATGCAAATGTTTTGCTTCAACTAAAGATAACCAATCAATATTCTGCAACAAAACAGGCCTCTGCTATCCAGAATTACACAAAGTACATACCCCTCCATGTAGAGATTCTAAAAGGCAAAATTGTGATGCTCAAATTAATGAGAATTATGGTAAGTAATCTACCTGTCGCAAAAATCATGACAATGAAGTCTTGTAACATTAGCTTTGATATCTCAGAAAAGAAGAATGCAAGAAAGTGCTCACTGATTTGGACTTTGGATAAAATAAAATTGTATTTTCACATGGTTGAGCGGCAGCAGGTTTGGTGAGTCCTTCCTCCAATCATGAGGAATGACAAATACTTGGCTTGCATTAGAGAACATTCAAAATGAAAAACCAGAGACTGACAAGTATATGAGAGAAATAGAGAAAGAAACAGAAAATATGAATCATAAGGCAGAAGCATTTCTGGGAATTTGTCTGCTACTCATAAGATGTGGCAAATCTAATACCTGCATTCCAGAAAAAAAAATGCAGATGGTATCAAGTCATGCATATAATTGGCAGAATGCAATGTCAGTTATAAAGACCATATATGAAACCTTAAAGGTTTAAGTTTTTAAGAGCAAGGTAAATTACCCGCTCTCTGAAGCCCATGTACCATCCATCATGAAAATACTTAATGCACTATACTGCATGATGTAGCAAAAGTTAGAATAAGTCCATATTTGGTAACAACATTCACATGACTAAAGGCCAGCCAAGTGCAACAACTTACTCAAAAGTGCAGGTTTGATAATCAATCATTGCTCCTATTTTCTTGGAAATTATTTCTGCTCTGATTACTGCTGCCTTTTGCATCAATGCAAGGAGTGAGAGGTGGGAAAGAAGGCACAGCTTTTAGTATGAACTTACGGCCACTTCTTAATGGTCCCGAAGAGCTTGATCCAAGCTGGTGCAAATTGTGAGGAGGTGAAACTCGCTTGCCATTTGGGGAACCGGCTTTCACAGGTTTGATGGGCATAGAAGTGTATTTCAATATCTCTGGCATATCATCCTCCAAAATGTCATAAAGTCCGCCATCAGCTGAGTCAAGCCCCTGAAGCTTTTTATTATCATTTAAAGGAGACATTGGCATAATAGGTGAACTGTGCCAATGAAGAGAGCCACCTGGAGTGAGAGACCTCCTTCTAGGGTCCAATTGGACCCGTGAAAGGCTTGTCAATTCCCTTGCTTTAGATGATGGTGAACCTATAATAACCGAGGGATGATTTGGCAGTGGAGTGCAATGGAATTCATCAGCAAGGGCAACAGCATTGTTGTAACTAATTCCCTCACAGAAAGAATCAATATCTAAATTTCCTTTACTTGTTTCCAGAAGTATGTCATTGCTATCAGAAGTTCTTGGAGATCTTGGAGATTTTGCATAAGATAAGACGGTAAGGTCAGACTCAGGTGAAGGAAGGCATCTCCTGGAAAAAAGTCTGGAAATGGATGCATTCTTTCCATGGCTGAATAAAAAGGTTAAGTAATCAGCAATTATGAAGTTAAATCAGTATTATTTAGCTTTATCTTGAATGAAACTAAGACACCATAATTGTAAATCTTACTCTGAGCACTGGACTGAAGGTGTCAAAGGTGTAAGATGGTATGGATCACACAACTCAGAATGGAAAATTTCCTTCTTAGGTTTAGCTGCCACTCTACTTTCTGATATCTCTCCACTTCGGTTAACCATTTCTTTAGTCACACAATAATCTGGAAATTCAGCAATAAGGATTAAGGAGTATATTAATTCTCAATTCTTACTTACCAAAAGATACTGTCTGCCCAAAATGAACCCTATGATGATTTTGGGAAGAGAGCAAATTTCTCTATTCCTAGTATAGGAGATGAAGACTAGCATGCATAGAAAGACAACATTCTTAAAGATATTTCTTAAAAACTCACCTTCCTTCTTGCCATAGACATTTTTACACCCCTCACATCGACATCGAATTGAGCAACCAACATTAGCCTTTTCAATATAAAAAGCATGAGTCCAGGAACAATACACTAACAGAGATGATGTATAAAGCATGATAGATGATTCAGATAGTAAATTTCCAGACCTGGTAACATTCACAATATTTTTTCAGACACATCGACCTTTTGCAATTGCACCCCCTTTTGTGTCTTGCTGAGGATGGTGTCTTCCGGTTTCCATCTTCCTGAAAAGACATGATTGTGAAATTACTATATCAGGAAAAAGAAAAGAAAAGCAAAAGGCATGTCTCTGTTATACCCTGTTGCTTAAAGGAAACTCAGTGACCGGCTGTACAATCTTGGGAGCAAATGCTAGTGGATTACGTGATTCAATTTGTTTACGTGTTTCAAGAACAGTCTCTTCATACTCGGGCCTGTTGAAGCAACCTTGGCAGGAACAAGGTTCAGCACAATAGATTCCAGCAGCAAAACAATCACAATAGCTGAAAAGGAGAAATTTAGCATATATTGTACCAATAGAGCTATGCTACACATAACAGGACTGCCACCAAGTAAAAACATAATTCACTTACAGTTTCAAGCATTTGGTCTTCTTGCAATTGCAACGCTTGCAACAATCACCATCTGTGTTGTTTGATAATTTCTTCCTATAGAAGCACATTAATGGCCCAGATGATAAACTATAAGGAGAAAGTTATAATTGCAAATTAGAAAGAACTATCACAAAAACTTGCCTTTTCTTTATGGATCTTTGCTGGTCAAACATGTCATTCCTATCTCCATCCTCTGAGCTAAATTTCCTCTTTATGTTCGGAGTCATGTGAAACTCAACTGATTCCTCGGCAAAGAGTGATTCTGAAGCAGAACCTGCAATTGTGCAAACTTTCTGTTCTAGTGCTCCTTGAGGAGTTGATACTTTTTCAAATGCATCTGAGCAATTGTCGATGTTTTCAGTTGATTGACAGCTTGTAGTAGATGTTGATTTTATTGCCTGTGCCACTTTCATGCTTGCAGTTCCACCTTGACCCATTGATATAGCGTTAACAATGCTGTTTAGGTGTAAGCCAACACCTGATGGCTTGAGAACAGTTAAGGAAGACTTGCCATAGCACTGGGGAATCATGTTCATTGCTAACTGGGACAAGTTAACTAGTTGCCTTGTCCTTGATTTAGCACTTAAATCAAGATGAGATGAACTCAAACTCTCTGTTTCTGAATTTGTAGCAAGTGATGTTGAAGAGATAATATTATTTGCTCGATTTGTGGAAATGCTGCAGGTTGCTGTGGCTTCTGGTTGAGCTTCTCCAAATTGAAGGCAACGCCTACTCATGCTGCGTTGGAGTTCACTAGCCTACATTGACTGTTGAAATTATTCTATTGCAAAAGGAAAATATGGCAGCATTTAACAATCACAATTGAAGGGTTAGGGGAGTTTAAAGAGAAATTCAGTAATCTATTTTTTATCTCGCTAAATCAGGGCTACTTCAAATCTTTTCATACCTCATGTTTCATGCTATGAACTGGAGCATCTGCATCTCCGCCAATATTTTTAGCAAAACCTTCATATGACTGAACCCCTGGCAGAGATCCAGGCAGCTGTTGAAGGAAATTACTGCATCCATCACCATGGCCATCTTTCTGCCAAAAGAAAAAAAGATTGAAACATGCATATTTTATCTCCTAATATACACGGTACTATTTCCAGATTAGATGGGGAAGACAGAAATCAATTATTACCTGAGGACCAAAGTTTTTACATTCTTTTTCCTTAGAAGAAAGATCAAATCTATCAGAGTCAAACTTTTGAAATCCATCAGATATCCCTTGAGCAGAACCTTGCTCATCTTCAATCTTCAACAATTTTTCATCAGAGGTTAACTTTCTTTCGATGCTTTCTTCACTTCGCCCAGACAAAAATTGAGCTGCATCAACTTCCCTCCCCACATTATTTTTTCTGCCAAACTTAATATTTTTTAAGTCCAGTAAACCATTAACTGATGATTGAAGCACATTATTAGATTGTTTCAAATTTAACTTGACTGAATATGCAGACTTTGCGCAGTCTGTTTCCACAGGGTCAGCCAAGTATTCATCAACACATTCAGAGGAACTACCAAGCTGGACTGCCACATCGTCCTTGATATCTTCATTCTTAATATCAGTGACCAACCCTTCTTGCGATTCAGTAACAGATCTTTCCAAAATACAAGACTCATTTATTATTTTCTTGTCCCCTACACCCTTTTGAGATATTTTCACACTGGATGACTGGGGCCTGGAAATAAGGTTTCATGCAATCAGAGCTCAAGCATGAAGCACTCAAATGGGAAAAGATAAAGCCAAAATAAAAGGTGGCCGAACCTTCCAAGTGTATTTATACGTGGAGATGTAAATACAAGAGGAGAACTGAGTCCAACAAACCCTTGTGCTACATGCGGTGCTTTGTCATGCTTTATAGGAGACAGACTGCTAATGTAATTGGAGAAAGGGGATTCCTGAAATCAAAGTGGAAAATGAAAAATAAAAAGTCTAAATATGAATCCAGCCCTAAAAGCTATGCAGTTATCATGACAGGATCAAGGGGAAAAAGGGAAAGGAAGGTCCAGTTTCAAATTACTGGAACTTAAATAAACTCAAGTCTGAAGTTGGCTGCAAACTAATGGAACTCAACCAATATTAAGTCTGAAGTTGCCGTCCATGTCAATGCAAATGTCTTACAATAAAGCAGATTAATTGCTTTGAAAACAATTCACCCCATTTGGTAAGCAAAACTAGCATATAACTAAATAAATAACTCATCTGAAACTAAATGAAACACTATTACAACCTTGTGCAAAACCTAGAACCACAAGACCTTAAACATTAAACCAGCATTTACTCATTAAAGAAACTTTTTCTTTTCTTTTCTAAGGCACCTCCAGTGACAGAATAGCATCAATAAAGACAAATTCAAATCTAAACCAGTATCCAATTAAAGAACAATATATTCTAGTACAAAGTTTAGATTCTGCCAATTCATTGAATCAAAACTCCTACCCCAATTCCTCTAAAAAGGAAAAAAAAAAGGGATTACCAATTCTCATTAAATTAGAGGAATTCAAGTCAAACCAATTACAAATCACAACTCTACCAATAGAATTAAAATGTCACTTAAACAATACATTTAACCATATTTACTAACAAATTGTCAAATACAAACGTCCCGAAACACAAATCTAACACTTAGAACAAGAAGCAAATTTACAAAATAAAATGCATTAGAAAATCAAAGTCAGAAAAGGGTGTAGAAGAAAAACTTAAAGACTGAAATGACAAGGAACATAAATTACATCCATTCATTTTTTGAAAAAAAATTAATTAATTACTTGAACTGGCGAAGAAGATGAAGAAATAGATGCTGAGGCAGAAGCAGAAGCAGAGGGAATTGGGGACTTAGAAAGTTTAGGAGAACCCATGGTCTGGAACCCTAGTTAGCCTCTGCATTTCTTTTTTCTTTTTCTTTTTTTTTTAAACCTCCAGATTTTGATTTTGGTGTTGAAATTTACTTTATAAATTTTAGTTTTATTCACCTACTACTAAAATTCGAGGGTTGGGAGAGAGATGTAGTAAGGCTAAGAGGTGAAGGGCGGACATTCAAAATCCGAGCGGGAAGGAAAACAACATAACGCATCTCCTCGGCCTTTCTGTTTCTATTGGATCACTTTTTGGGCCTAACAATATTCCTAATCTGCCTCATTGGATATTACTTGTGTATTTCACACTTTTTTTAATTGTCAATGTTTATATCTTTTATTAATTTAACTCTTTTTTTTTCTAAATTTTATCAATAATCTTTAAAAAAAATTAAAATCATTTTTCTAATTTTGATGTTAACTAAAACATTATTCTTTTAACAATGTTAGTGTGAAAACTTGTATAATTGTATAATTGTTCATATGTACTTTATGCCGACATGACACCATTTGTTTTGTATGTCATGTTAACCAAAAATTTACAATATATAAATAGTAAAAAAGACTAATAAATTCAAAAAATGAAAATAAAAAGTTTAGAAAATTTTTTTTAAAAAAAATAGCATAAAACACATGTGGATTGCTTTGTGGACTATCATGTGTAAAAACTTAACATTTTAGTCAATATTTTTATCATAAAGAGCCATCATTCAACTATTATTAAAAGATTTATGGTTGAACTCAACTTTTTTAAAAATTCGATGGCTAAATTTAGCTAAAAAATGAATAATAGCCAAATTGACAAAAGATGTAAATATTGAGGGCTAAATTTGACACGATGCATTTTATTTAAATGATGTAAAATACATATATACCGAAACATGTTTATGGGAACCATTATGTTTATTATTGAATTACTAAACATAGCCAAAGATGATGTCGAGCTGTTGAAAGAGAGGGGAAAGTTGAGAATCATAAACGAGTAGCAGAAACATTTAGTTTGTACTTTTATGATTCGAGATCATATCACTTATATGCATATACATGTTGATTTCATGATTAGATATCGAGATAAGCCTATACTTGTCATATGAATTGATTCATATTGAATGATAATATGTCGAGAATTGAATTGAGATGTGTATAACCTAAATGAGCATAGTATGAACTTGATAATGGCATGAATTATGAATTGATGATGAAATGGTATGAATTCCTAATATGTGGATTGGTTTATAAAATGCAATTGGATCATTGGTACCCTATTAACTATTCGGGTAAAGTCGGATATAGTTGGCATGCCATAGCATTTAGATTGTGTACATGTTATACTTCGGTTATATGTCGATGAGTGTTGGGCACATATCACTTAAGACATTCCAATGAGTGTTAGGCACACTTTTTACTTTGGTTATGCCAATAAGCACTGGGCACAAATTATATTTTGAAAGTTTTGATGAGGCACTAGGTGCTAGATTTGTGTGATGGTTGAATGATATGTGTGTCCGTCTCAAGTCTGAATCTGATTAATAGGAAATATAAAACATAAATTTGATTAATGAGACTTGAATTGAAATGATGATATAAAATGGTACTGTATGTATATATATGTGAAATAAGACTAAAGATAGCATGTGAAAGATCATACCAACCCTGAGGGTCGATATGGTAGCAAAACAAATCAATAGATTCGAGAAAGAACAAGATAAAGATTTGAATATATAGCATAAAATGTTAACTTGACATTTTGAGTATTAGAAGTTACTCAATCGGATAATTCATGAAATGTTAAGGCTTACATGAGTTGATATATGTATTTGATCATATATGATGAGTTTTATTGCATTTTAGGGCCTCTAAATCAATTGGATTATTCAATTCGGTAGGTTGAATCAAATGATGTAAGGCATGGTAGGTGTTTGTCTTTAAAGTTGTGACACCATCCCACAGATGTTGTGACATCAAATATCAACGTCACAATGTCCCTTGTTTGAAGTTGCGACGTCAACCTACTACTTCGAAAATCACAACATTGCACTTCTGAAGTCATGATGCCAAGTGTCTATCGTTAATGTCACGACGTGAGTCACTCATGGTCGCGAAACCAACTTGAAACATTTTGAAAACTTTGCATTTTGGTCCCCCAATGGTCTTGAGTCATCATAAGAGCTTTCGTAAGCTCATATAAACCCCAAATAAAATTATATAATATATTTTATTAGTATATTAATCATAATAACTTGTATTAATGTGTTAGATTGATTGGAATTGTATTCGTAGTTGCTCCGGCAACGAATGTAGCATTCTATAGCTCAAACCCAGAGATCAGGTTGAGTGTGTTCATATAAGTGGTGAGAGTGAAATTTCTATGTGGGGTGAAAACCTCTATTCTAATGCTTATAACCTAGGGTGACGCGAGCATTCTAACCATAAATAGGGAGGAAACTAAAGGGAGGGGCCATTATATATTTTACCTACGTAAGTCTTGTAAATATGCTTTCCGATGGTCATTTCGATTTTTTATACCAAGAGCCAAATAAATTAAATTATTCATGTAAACCAAATAAACCAAATAGACTTTGGGAGCAAAATTGAATAAACTAAACTAAAGTTTTTGGTTCGATTTTTAGATTTTTTTTTATTTTTTGAGTTGGAAAAGAAATTCTAATTGAAGTACATAATTTTTTTTATCTTTTTCAAATAATTATCTTTTTTCTTCAATTTAGTATATCTTATTGCTTTTAATTTTAATTTTATTTTAAATTCATTATAAAAATATTAAAAATTAAATCAAACAATTTTTAATGAACTCAAAAAATATTTATTTTATTACAAGGCCAACAATTCAACATACAATTTTCATATCTTCTACTATTTTTAATGAATATATATATTAATTTGGATCTTTTTAATATGTTAAGTGATAGGAATTAAAATGAATATCTCTAAAAAAAATAAATTATCAATTTGGGTTTTAAATATTAATGAGTATTGGGTTTTAAATATTAATGAGTTCGGATTTTTAAAAGTATTAAGTTTTAATGAGTATTTGAGTTTAAAGTTTAAATTTTGATTTATGTAAATGGATTATGGCCTTATGAGTTATGCATTAATTGGTTTATTCGGTTTATAATGTTAAAATCAAAAATCGACCAAATAAATAAATTAAACCAAACATGAAAACCAAATAAACCGAAAAATTCGATTCACTTTGATTTTATTGGATTAGAATTTTCTGCACACCCTTACTTTCATATAATTATGCAGATGCAGAGCAGACCAGCTATGCACGTCATAAAGTATCCCCTTGTTGCTTTGCTTTTCTATATCAAAGTATCTACAGTTCCAAGGCGGCAATTTCCTACCCAATCTCTTCTCGTGTAAAAGCTTAAGGAGCTGTAACTGTATCTAAATTTCAAAAGCCGATGTTGCTCCCAGTCCTCATCTTTTCTTCCAAGTATCAGTATCCAGCACTCATGTTCCACGCGTATCTAGATATAACGATGTGACCTTCCAAGGATCCTACAAGAGAAAAGTCGGAAAACATTTAACACATTCATGTAGAATATATACTAATATACCCATATCTGCCATAGCCAAAAAGTTCTGTGGAAGGCAGAGCACAAACTCATCCATTCACGTTTACAAGGCTTATTTCCAAATTCCAGAAAGCCACTGAACAACTGGAACCTACAAAATGATATTTCAGAAGCAGCACACTATCTTATTCCCGCCGGCAAAAAAAACAAAAAGGTAGGCTTTATTCATATACAGAACAAGCATATCTAGTAAGCATATGTTCAGGTCATGCCAATTCCCATATTTGATCACCATCCATCCAAAGAAAAGGTTTCAGGTTTACTTACTTTTATCAAATAAACATCGACAGCAAAAAGCCATCATGCACATGAGAAATAATTAAGGTAAACTCGTACAGAAACTTATAGAATCCATTTCTCCAATTTATCATTCAACAGCACGGAAAGATATGCGACGAGAATTAAATCCATAGAGTTTCTAAAGGGATAAACGTATAATATCCACCAACAGCAGCAGGGAAAATTTCTTTCATTCATGATTCATGCATTCACTCACAGAACTATAAACTAACTAGTATTTTCTAGCACAGATAAAAGTTTCTGATTTTTACCTCGTGTAATGGACACATAATCTAACTTGATAAATAAATAAGTACCTTTCTTGATTCTAGATAATTTAATATTCCACGCCAAAAACATCACAAGAGCAAGTTATACTTGCTTGATTCTAATAGCAGTCTTCATGCAAAACTTAACAGGGACTTTTGTAGAGGAAAAACTATGATACATTTCATATTGGCATTTTCATCAGAGAGAATTACAGACCATTTCCGATGATGTGAGTTAAATCGATATAAGGCATTTATCTCCACCTAAGTTGGAGCAGAAAACTTTACAGTGATGGAGGTGGAATCTAAATTACATACAGCACCCTCGGTGGAGCACTATCAATCATTTATTAATCGATTCACCAAACCAATAACCAGCCACAAATCCATAAAAATTAATCTAAAAGACCAGAAAAAGAGATGACCACAAAAGTACCATTACTACATAGTCAACTTGGAAGTCTTAGAAATTTTAACCTATTATTGATGTGAAATCTTTAAATGTTCATGGACTAGCAAAGATGGTATCTGACATTACAAACAGAAATTGTAAAATTCAGCAGCAGACTGAATCTGAGGTAATATGGAATAAGAAGGTTCTTCATGCATTGGTGCATTAATCAAACTTATTTTCTATTGATATATATTAGTAGACAAAACAGAAACTTTAACTAAGAAATGTACGATAATGTAATGCCAAAAATCAGTGTCTTTGAACTACACTACATGGTAACATAACAAATTTAACAAAACAGTGATAAAAATTAGCATTATCACCAACTAATTGTAACTCAAGCCGGTGCAACACTGATTTTGGACAACTCCTTCTCCTTATGCTTCAAATACTGATGCAAAATTGCAAGCCTGGCAGTCTCAAATGCAAAATAGCCCAAAGCTGAAAAACAAGCACTATGAACAACTCTAGGCCCCAGTCCACTAGTCAAACCAATCCAACCTTCCTCCTTCAAAATCTGCTTCACCGTCGCATTAACCCCACCATACATAGCAGCAGCAACTTTATTCCCATGAACCTGAGTCATCAACCTTGTTTTCACCACATCCAGAGGAGTAGTCAAAGAAGCTGAAATTGCACCAGCCAAAGCACCGCAACAAACACTCTGAATTGGCTCCAAATTTGTCTGTTTTGTCTTTCTCAAAACCGCAGCTTTTAAATACTCAAAAGAGGAATAACTTAACACCCCAGCAGGCAAATTCCTCAACAAAGTAGCTGAGTAACCAGCATAAAGACCCAAAATCCCATCTTTTTCTAATATTCTCAACAAGACTTCCCATGACCTTCCTTTAGCACCAGCTTGCATTCTTTGAGTAATCAACTCTTTCGGCACCATTATAGCTGACGAAACAATATTTCCCATAGCACCAGCAGTTGGAGGAATAAGCAAAGCCGGATACTCCAATTTGGACAAAAAAGACTTACCAAATTCACATGTCCCAAAATAAACAGCTGAAGAAGCCGTCGAACCTATAATAACAGCTGAAACTCCTCTGTAAAATCCCAGAATACCATTCGTTTGGAAAGTTTTTACTACTGCATCAAAGGTGTTAGCATAAATCTCGGAAGCACCCTTTGTCTGCATTTTGGTTTTGATGGTATCGAATGGGAGAAGGCATACGTAAGTAAATGCACCGGCAATTCCACCACCACCTGCACCGATTAGAGCTCTTTCCAAGACAGATAAGTTTTTCATAAGGATTTGGGCTTTGGAGCTGTTTCTCGATCTGGGTTCTATCAATTTGGGGAATTTAGGCGATTTGGGTTGCTGGGATTCAGTTAAATTGGAAAAAGGGAGAGGAATACGAAACTTGGTGGGTTTTGCAGGTTGAGGATCTCCAGAAATGGAGGTAGAGGCAAAGGAGAGGTGATGTAGGAGAGGTTTGAGGGGTTTTTGAGGATTTTTCGGGGATGAAGTGAGAGTGATGAAATGGCTGTAAAGGGAACCGAAGTCGGTGTTGACTGGCGGATGATTTAAGTCAAAAGAAGGGAGACCCAGAGATGCAGAGAGTCTCGCCTCCATTGCTAAAGCTTTATGTTGCTCTGGTTTGTTTTTGCCTTGCAATTTTCTTTCACCGACTGTTTCAATCGGTTTGGATTTTGAAGTTTTAACCACTCATTGATGGATGATCAAATCGATGTCGTTTATTCAGCTAATTTACCAAAAAAAGCTGTTTTTTTCAAAATTTATCGAAATTGGCCGATTTTTTGATTATTTATCGGAATGGGTCATTTTTCGCGAAATTGTGTCCATGTCAGCGCGATGTCAGGGTACGCGCCAGGAAATTGCGTCCACGTCAGCGCGATTTGCTTACGTGGACACAAATCGCGCCTACGAGAACGCAATTTGCTGACGTAGATGAACAGTTTATATTTTTAAGCTTGAAAAACTTTGAAAGGCCATAACTTTTCGCTCGGTTGTCCGATTGAGACGAATTTTTTTTGATTTCGAATAAATTTTCGAGATCTACGCGCTGACAAACAGCCGAAGACGGTTTGCCGCAGTTTGCGTCGAAAAAGATCCTTTTTTGCCCCTAAATTTTGATTTTTTCGGTTTAAAATTGAATTTTGAAACATTCAAATCATTATTTTCCTTATTTATTTGAAGTAAACACCGGATATTTTTTTACAAAATTGTCTTATATCATCCTGTTATAGGTATAAGTAAGCTCATTCCACTTTTGAGAAGTTCCTTAAAATTTTCCATTTTATTCAATTTAGTCCCTAAAACCTAATTAGTCATATTTTCAAATCTAAGCTTCGTTTTTCAATTCAAATTCAATTTCATCCTTCCATAACATTCAAATATTCTTAAATACAAAAATTTCATGCTAATTTTGAAATAATTACACTTTAGTCCCTATACTCGTAACTAACAAAGTACAAATTAGTCCCTATTCATCTCTAAGCAGTTTGTCAACGCGTAGATCTCGAAAATTTATTCGAAATAAAAAAAATCATCTCAATCGGACAACCGAGCCAAAAGTTATGGCCTTTCAAAGTTTTTCAAGCTAAAAAACATAAACTGTTCATGCCACGTCAGCAAATTGCGTCCTCTAGGGCGTGATTTCCGTCCACGTCAGCGCGACCTGGCGCGTACCCTGACATCGCGCTGACATGGACGCGATTTCGCGGAAAATGGACCATTCCGGTAAATAATTAAATAGTTGGCCCATTTCGGTAAATTTAAAAAAAAGGCTTTTATTGGTAAATTACCCGTTTATTCACAGTTAAACGGTGCTTGTTTTTATAAAAAATAACTTTAATCAAATTTAATATTATTATATTAGTAATAATTTTTATTTTTATTTTTTAAAATATTTAAAATATTATATTTTTTAATATTATTAAACATATATATTTAATTATTTATATCTAGTCATATAATAAATTATTAATATAATAAATATAATTTATTATTTTAATAAATTATTTAATATTTCAATTTTATTTTAATAATAAATTTTAAAAACAATAATTTTAAATAATATTATTTGAAAATATTCAATATTAATATTTTAATAATAAATATTTATTACAATTATAAATATATTAATAATAAATTTTTTGTAGTATAAATGTTAAAATATATTATAAGTCTATGTACACTTCACAGATTTGCAATTTAGTCTTTATACTTTTATTTTCAAGAATTTTACTTTTTAAATTTTGAAAATCAAGTCCAATTGTTGACATCGTTTACTTTTTTTGTCAATTTTGTTGATGTCACATTTTTAAATGAAAAATACTCACTTGGTAGTCATGTAATTAAAAAATGACATTGTAATAAACCTGAATTTAACATAATATTTTTAATATATGCAAAAACAATGTAAAATATAAAATTATAGATAAAAATAAATTTAACTAAACAATGAAAAAAAAATCTCAAATGTATGTTTGTTTCATTGAAAACAACTTTTATGAAATATTTTTAAGAAATATACCAAACAACGGAAAATATTTTACACAGATTCATCCAAACACTAGAAAATATTAGCTTTTTCGAAAAAGTAAATCATTTTCTAGAAGTCATTTTCCAAACAAGGTTACGTGGACGGGACAATCGGTCGAATTGGTAAAGGAACAAATTTATCAGTTTAATTGAATTATTAATTCATATTATTTGATTAAATAAATTATTAAATATTTTATAAAAATAAAAATACGATACAATTGATTTTTTTGTTCGGTTCAATCAGTTGATATCAATTCTCGAATCAATCGATTCAAAATCCTTCTTTAAACTAGTAATCTGACCAATAATCAATTCAATCCAATTCAAACAACCTCATTTCAAGTTCGAGCTCTACCATAAGCTCACTAAGAAAAGCTTACAATAAGTTTTACCAATTAAAGTTACAAGTTAATAACAAATATTTCTCATAAATTTTTTGTATTTCCTTATAAAAATCGATATGCCCTCGTACTTTTTGTACTTCAACATAATTTTTTGGTACACTCTTATGATTTTGGATATTTTCTCTTAACAATTGGTATACCCTCATAATTTTTTATATCCATCGTAATCTTTTATTATAACACCCCTTACCCGTATTCGACACCGGAATAGGGTACGAGGCATTACCAGAACACATACACTTGTAAACATATTGAACCGAGTTATAAAATTTCATCTAAATTAAAAATTTCAAATTATTAACATACTTTTATAATTCTTCACTATATATCCTTAAAATATTATATTCATAATAAATAGGGCCTACTAGACCCGATACATGCTCATGCAATTCAATGTTTCATTTCCTTTTCATTCATTTCACAATTTCTCATGCTTACAATTCAAATCATATCACTAGCAATTTTCTTTTAATTCACTTACAATTCAGTATCATTAAGATCAATACTAATACGTATTTACCATTTAACTCAATGTTTATCGATTATACCATTCATTAACAAATCTATGAAATTCTCAATTTTGCAATGAAAATATCACTTTAGCTTAAATAACAACATCAATTCAACTCATTATCCCCTTTTTCGTCATTTTACACTTCAAGTATGAACTTACTATTTCATTATCTTTTTATACCCGTTTCCTATGCATATCACATAAGACATAAACATATCATTCAACCATAGTCGCAAGCTAGTGCATTTAAACATAATTCTTTTTGGAACTAACCACATGATAAACCATTTTACTAGAGATTGCATAATTTAAATCTTATCACCCCTTTCTTGATCACACGCATATTTCCATTTAGGCACTAACCATTTCAATGCAAAACTTATAAGTTTAACGTGGCATAATCCAACCACAACTTGGCCAAAGCCTAAGCATATACACCAAATATGTTAGCCAAATAAACATATAGCATAAGCATTATAAGCATGGATGAGCACAACATTTGTTCATGTATCAAATTTACCAACATGAGTTAATTCATAAACCATTCATTACATTCCTTCATGCCAAATCATATAGCCAATATACCATACACACATACTATGAAACTTTATTTTCCCACATGAGCTTAAACGATTACCAATAACGCACAAATATAAGCGTCATTTCTATTTCACCGTTTATCAATTATAATCGAACATATGACTAATTATACACAAATAATTCATATATTTTCCAATTTTCCTCCTCCTCCTCTCCATTCCACATCCTTAATGTGTATAACACACTTAAACCATATTATCCATACTTTCACTATTTTTCTGTATGTAAATTCAAGCTGTCTGTCTGAGTTAGAGTCACTAATTTATTTATATCTTGAGCTACAGAGCTCCAAATCAAGATCAGTTAATTTTTCCCAAAACTAGACTCATATATATTTTACCATAAAATTTTCAGAATTTTTTTCTTAGCCAATAAGTATAGTTTATTCTTTAAAGTTTCCCCTGTTTCACTGCTCAATAGTTCCAACCCCTCTTCACTAAAAATTAATTATCTCATTGTACAAAATTCAAACAATGTTATCATTTTTTATTTTGAAAATAGACTCATTCATGATTATAAAAATATAAATTTTAGCCCATAATTATTTTTTACAATTTTTAATGATTTTCCAAAGTCAGAATAGGGGATTTCGAAATCATTCTGGCCCTGTCTCACTAAAGTCTAAATGTCTCATAATATCAACCTCTTTTGCTTGCTCTGTCTATTTTATGTGAAAATAGACTTATTCAGCTTTAATTTAATATATTATTCAGCCTCTAATTCAATTTCCACCATTTTTGGTGATTTTTCAAAGTCACACAACTGCTGTTGTTCAAAACTATTTTATTTCTAAATTTACTCTTTAATAGTTTCATTACTTCATATCATCTTACTCAAGGGTCGATTAAATATCGAACCCAATATTCATCATGTAATCTTATTCATTTCACAAGTACTTTCACTTGTCCAATTTCCCCGATGAACATTTCGAAATATTAACCGTTACTCGGTGGAATCAGCACTTAGCAACCAACTTATATTCAGTGATACGGGGGATCAGCACATATCAACCCCTTTCACAATAGCAACCACCTTTAGAATCAATAATTTGGGGAATCAACACTTAGGGGGAATCTGCACTTAGCAACCCTTTTTTGGTAAGTGATTCGGGCAATCTGCACTTAGCAACCCCTTACATTCAATAAATCCCGGTCTAATCCTGGTCTAATCTCGGTCTAATCTGAGTGTTCAATCGGGAACCTTATTTTACAACATTTTACCAACTTTTTCAAATTTAACCACATTTTTGTAATCTACATCAAATATTTATTCTATATTCAATCGTATCTCAACAATATATTAAATAAAATTAAAACAATACATTATTCACATACAAACTTATTTAACACTCACATTATTCAATTTAGTCCAAAAACCATACTTTGGTAAAATTACATTTTTGCCCCTAAAATTTCAAAAAATTACGATTTTGCCCCTAGGCTCGTAAAATAATTTTTATTCAATTTCCTTGCATTTTAGGCCTAGCCGAACCATTTTCATAACTATAGCAGTCCACAATTTTCACTTATTCACACACTTACACACATTTTACAATCTTTTTACAAACTAGTCCTTTTATGCATTTTCACCGAAAATCACTTAGTAAAAGTTGTTTCTCTAACCATAAACATGCATAATCTACCACTAACCATCAAAATACACAAATTTCTAACATGGGTCAAAACCTAGATCTTCATCATATCTCAAATAAATGGTAGAAATAAATAAATCATGTTACAAGGATTTCAAAAATGTGAAAATCAATAAAAACGGGGATAGAACGGACTTACAATCGAGCTTGGAAGCTTGAAAAACCCTAGCCATGGTTTCTCATGCAAATTTCGGCCCCTAGCTTGAAGATGGACAAAAATTGGCTTTTAATTTTGTTTTTAATTCATTTTAATTACTAAATGACTAAATTGCCCTTAATGAAAAACTTTGGAAACATGCCTAGCCATGTCCATTTTTGTCGACCAACTTAACCAATGGTCTAATTATCATATAAGGGTCTCCAATTTAAAATTTCAAAACTATTGGACACTTCTAACATGTAGAACTCAATTTTTGCACTTTTTACAATTTAGTCATTTTTACTAAATTGAGTGCTCAAACGTCGAAATTTTCGAATGAAATTTTTACGAAATTATTCCATGAAATTGTAGACCATAAAAATATAATAAGAATAAATTTTTCCTTGTCGTATTTGTGGTCCCAAAACTAGTGTTCCGACTAGGCCCAAAATTGGGTTGTTACATTTATACATCATCATATTGTTTTGTACTGTTGTAATACCCTATACTCAACCCGTTTGTTGGGTCCAAGCTACAGTGTCACAACCGTTGCCGAAGCAACTACGAATAATTCGTAGCTAAAATTTTCAATTAACGAAAACATCAATGAATTTACATTCCTTAGACATACTCAAATAAATACGAATTTCATTTATATATGCATATAATAGCATACACCTGATCAACCATATATATATTAGTACTAGACTATGAGATTAAAGTTGGATTACAATATTATAAAATACTGCGAAACTTAACCCACTAAGTACTTGTCAATAATAAATAAGAATGAAACGACCCAACATTACTGAGATTGGGATTGTGGATGGGATGTTGAGGTCGAAGCTTGAAAAACCTCAAAGTAAATCTTACCTGTACACAGAGAAAACAAGTGTACTCAATGGTAATTCCATAACTTAAGCATGTAATATTAATATAACCAATACTATCCCCAAGTAAATCATGTAGATCTACATATATATATCTACCACATACTTAGTACTTAAAGTTACTAAGCTATACATATTCAATCTAAGCATGTTAAGTGCCCAAATCTCATAACAATTCTTCCCTACTTCAATTCCATTTATATAAACATATCAATATACTTATAATTGTAAGCATTTCAATTATAACTAAAACATATCAACCCTATATCTAAACATTTACTTTATCAACTCGTGACATTTTTAGTATGCTATCAATATATTCTTTTTAGTTACTTAATAATAACTTTATTCCTACCTTAGTCAAAAATACTATTTCACACTTCAAACACATCACAACTCATTTATATACACATGACTCATAATTTAAGTACATAACAATTTAAATATAAATATAACATATGAACTTTCTCATATTTGACTTAACTTGGACAATGTAGACATCAATATCATATGACATTAGGTAGCAAACAGAAATCAATATGTCCTTCATTGGACCACAAAAACTCCAACAATGCAAGGACAATCAAACACATTTACAGCTTAGTTAAGACACAATGACGTAAAAATAATTGTTGTAAATCATCGTATGAACAACATTAGGTTTTAGCATTTGAACAACATAATAATGAACATTTGAAGCCATTAAGACAAAATTTATTAATCAACATTTGGTTAGTATAAAAATACATATTTAAAACCATTAAGATACCAATTCAGACTACAGCCAAGCATGCAATGCTAGCAATTAAATGCATTAATTCGGTTGACTTCTAGCCATGCACCTTCGAGCAACAACTTAATATTTATTTTTAGATAATGGGCAATTTAATATATATTTTTTGAAAAATAATTAAACATGAAATTTTGAACTATATTTTAATACATTTATTCAGACCACCCCATTATACACAAAAAGGGCAACCCTGTTTATACATATTGGATAGCATTGTTATGTCCAAAACAAACATCATTTTATCACCATTAAAAAAACCTCATTATTCACTAAAATTTTAGCCTTAAAATCATCCGTTAGACCGCATTACACACATCCAATGATTAAAATTAAACCTAATATGAACAACCATAATTTGCTCAAACAAACCACCTTTTTAAGCCAATTCGGGCAGTCTCATTGCTCTCACAAATTGGACAACATTTAACACTATTTAGACACCATTAAGATTACATCGAACAACCTTGTTATTCACACAAAATGGACAGCATATAACCATGAAATAGTGACTTAAATTGTAACCTTTCCAACCCGGCCTAAACGATACGCCTGAATGAGAGATTACCTCGGCCGCTGAAATGACCCAGTAGCGATCGGGGTTTATAAAACAATCATTTAAAAACATTTGTTTATTTTTAGAAGAAAACTTAGTTGATTTCCGAATTATTTATTACTAAAAAATCTAATTATGAATTTAGTAGCGGAAAAGTGATATCTATTTATGTTTTAGCAGAAGTCATATTTCATGCATATATAATTAAATACCCTAATTTTAATAAACTAATCAAAATTTAAAGGTCATGCATGTTGAATAATCCCTAAAAATAACTTAAGTCCTATGACACAGTTTAAATAAAACATTACAATTTCTCAATAACAAAAAGTTTAAAATAATAAATCTAAAATATTTAATAGACAAAACAAAACCAAGCCCCTCAGAATACCATGTCCACGTCATAACTTGGTGGGTTATCTGTAAAGATGGAGAATAAAGGAGAGTGAGCTATGAAGCTCAGTGTGAGTTCAATCAAAAGAAAATCAGTGCAAATAGTCGATAGGTCATAATAATGCATAGTATAATTGCAATTAATTAGCAAACCAAAGAATCAAATTTTCAAATTAACCATCAATAGTATCACAGAATTCACAATAGTAATTTCAGAATATCGATTTTTCAATTTATCTCATCATCACAATATCTCAATGTTCACCACTATGCATATGCTTACGAATGCAAGGCATTTTCAATTATCAAAAAAGGGTCTTACCCCACCTTTACACACCACAATAGGAGTTCCCCAGAACTCCTCTACCTTTACACGACATTGTGGATAAACCACTCATCGTTGTGGATGAACCACTCGTTGCAGATAAACCACCAGTAATAAAAAGGGTGGATGAGCTAGCAGGGTTTTTGATAAAAAAAGGTTTTGCAAACAAGCTGTCAGTAGGTTGTGAATACACAACATGTTTGCATTTTAAAGCTGCCAGTACAGTGTGGTTAAACCACTCAAACAATGAAGATAAAAGCTACTCAAACAGTGTGGATAAACCACTCAATAGTACAGATAAACTGCTAAACTTCCTCCGTTCATATCATCCCACCCCCTGCAATGCGATATGACATGTTTAAAACAGATCAATACAGTAGCATTTAATATGTTTAACAGAACATTACGTTAGCAATCATTATGCTTATAGCAATTTGATTCAGTGACAAATATTAGGTTTATAACATATTGATTTAGTAGCAAAAGGCATGCTCTACAGGTGTTCAGTTTAACGGTAACATAAGGTAGGTTGTACATACCATCATAAATAAAAAAAGAGACATATATATCATTCACAATTCATGCAATTATATATACCTTAACTCGACCAATTAGGTCATGGATTCTAACATTATTCATATTATCAGAGACTTAACTGGATCAAAATAAAAAGCAAACAATTCAGGAATCATTTAGGGACTAAATTCAATCATCACATCAATATCACATTTAAAATCAAAGCAATGGCATTAAAAATATTCATACACCATTAGCATTTCATACCAAAACATCACTCTATTCAATTCAAATTTCATCATGGCATATTCACACATTCCATAAGTCATATACCAAAATACCAAACAAGTTCCAAACTCACACATATACCAAACCAAAACATATTTACATGTACTTGAAACCCACCTCAAACAAGCATCATCAAAATTGTTAACTTTACAACTTACTATCATAAATTCAGTTCACCTATTACATGCCATATAACCTAAAACGAACATTAAAAAACTACCAACAAGTTTCTAGATAGTGTGATTCTTTGAGTTGATCCAATTGCCCGTATCTACAAGAAAATAATAGAAAGGCATAAGTAAGCTTACTTAAGCTTAGTAAGTTCTACGGAATAAAAACAATTAACTTACTGTATAAATTATCTAATACATAATACATATAAGTCATAAACCAATAATCTTATCATCCATTATCAAATCACAGATGAGTTTTAAGCTTAATTTCAAATGAAACAATCCGATCAATTACATTGTACCATTGAAAATAAACTCGATGAACGTTTTAATAGATTCGGACCAAAATGCTCAAATGAGCTATCCATCCGAAACACACTTGGGCACCAAGTGGCAATCCCATAGGCTAACGTCCCTCCAAATCACACCTCGGCACTACGTGCCAAGCCCAAAGGCTTTACATCTAGCCCTAGAACACACCTGAATCATTGTAATATAACATGATAGTTCACAACAAATGCTAAACTTTGATATATTCAGTAAACAAGAAAATAACAATAATCATCATCTCAACACCAACCAACCTCGTACAGCATGTGATATAACCTATTGGCATGCCAATCGTATCCTATCCTACGTTGATTGGTTCACTTATTTATCAAATAACAACATTTAATATAATTTTTATCTCAAATCAACTCATTTACTACAATTCAACACTTTAAGTCAATTAGAAAATTGAATTCATAAATAAATGTTTAAATTATACTAAAATTAAACTGTATGAACTTACCATGGCTAAAATGTAGAAACAACAAAAGTTAGGGACTAATCCACAACCTTCCCTTTTCCATTTTTATCAACTTGATCTTGATCTATAATATAATTTATTACCCTCAATTTTACATTCTATTCAATTTAATACATCTAGTTTCTTATTTACAATATTTATACATTTTCCCCAATCACTTACATTTAATACAATTTAGTCCATAGTATTGAACAAGCCAATTTCCACAATTAATACAAAAACCCATTTAACTGAATTTTTATTCATCTTATTACAACCTATAAATTCCAAGGATTCTCAAGAAAAATCAAGCTAACTTCCATATTTTTCCTGTTTAGTCTCTAAACTCAAATTTACTAAAAATTACTTTATAATTTGATCATATCAATCAACTAAGCTTCCAACAACACCAATTAGCAACAAAAACATTCAAAATTTTCAATGATAAATTTCTAAACATTTCACTATTTCACAAAATAATTCTTGGGCTAACTAACTTAAGCAATAACTAAATAAAAAATGTCAAATTTACAAGAAACAAATAATAAAATCACTTACATGCAACACACTAAATGACCGAACCTTCAAAACTCTCCCATGGCTATTTCTTGTTTCCCAATTTCGGTAAAAGCAAAGAGAAAAATGATAGGATTTGTTTGTTTTTATTTAATTTAAGTTTTATAATCTATTTACTATTTTACCCTTAAGTAAATATCCAAATTTCACACTATTTACTTACCAACCGTCCACTACATTTACTTACATGATATATTTATCATTTTAGACCATGAATTTTCAATTCTATAATCATTTAGTTCTTTTTAACTAATAGGGTTAACTTTTACATCTTTTATAATTTAATCCTTTTTAATTAATTATCTAAATGATAAAATTTCTCAATCGAAATTTAATACAACACTAATGCCTTCATAAATATTCAATAATTAATATTTTAATACTGACACGTCAAAATTGTGGTTCCGAAACCACTAAAAATCAGGTTGTTACAACTCTCCCCCTAAGGAAAGTTCATCCTCGAAATTGTTACCTGAGAATAAATTCGGGTATTGAAGTCTCATTGATTCCTCAGTCTCCCAAATAGCTTCCTTAATACCGTGTCGATGACACAAAACTTCACGAGTCAAATTTTCTATTAGTTTCTCAGAATATGAGAAATTTGACTGTATCTCAATTTCACTGGAGGTAATCACATGCGAAGGATCTAATCTGTACCGCTTTAGAATCGAAACATGAAAAACATTGTGAATTTTCCCAAGTTCAGGAGGTAAAGCTAACCTGTATGCTACCAAACCAATTCTTTCAATAATCTCATATGGTCCAATAAACCTTGGACTCAATTTTCCTTTTCTGCCAAATCGAAGCACTTTCTTCCACAGTGAAGCTTTCATAAACCCTCGATCACCAATATCAAATTCTATATCCTTTCGTTTCAAATCTGCATATGATTTGTGATAACCATATGTAACTTTCAAACAATCACAAATAATTCAAACTTTATCTTCAGTTTCACAAACTAAATCAGTTCCAACTAATTTAGATTCACTCAGCTCAGACTAATAAAGCAGTGTTCTACATTTTCTTCTGTACAAAGCTTCAAATGGTGCCATTTTAATATTAGACTGATAGCTATTATTATAAGTAAATTCAGCTAATGGCAAATATTTTTCCCAGCTACCTTCAAACTCAAGAATACAACATTGTAACATGTCCTCTAGAATCTGTATCACCCATTCTGATTATCCGTCTATCTACGAATTTTTCAAGCGAATACTCTGTTCTAACTGGAATAAAATGAGCCGATTTCGTCAATTTATCGACAATAACCTAGATCGAATCTTTCTTTCTCAGTGATATAGGCAATCTAGAGAAAAACATCCATTGTAACTCGCTCCCATTTCCATTCCGAAATCATGACAGGCTATAGAAATCCAGACGGTACCTAATGCTCAGATTTTACCTATTGACAAATTAAACATTAGCTACAACTCAGCAATTTTGAGTTTCATACTCGGTCACTAATACATCTGTTTCAAATCACAAAATATTTTCGTACTACTCGAATGAATAAAGTATGCACTACTGTGAGTTTAAGATAAAATATATCATTTCAAATCTGGATCATATGGAACACACAGTTTGTTGTGAAAGTACAACATATCATTTGAATCAACCCTGAATTCTGCAGACTGATCATTCGAAATATGTTCTCATTTAGCTAATAATTTTGGGTCATTATTTTGCAACTCCCGATTTCACTGAAGAAACAACAGTCTAGCTTTTAATTCTACAAGAAGTGAACCGTCATGATTCCAATTCAAATGAGCTTTCAACACTTTCAACGGAAATGTGATTTCCTGCTCAGCGAATCTGTAACCACATTAGCCTTTCCCGAATGATAGTCAATAACGAGATCGTAATCTTTCAACAACTCAAGTCATTGCCGTTGCCTCAAATTCAATTCTTTTTGAGTCATTAAATATTTTAGGCTTTTGTGATCTATAAATATATGCAAATTTTCACCACACAGATAATGTTGCCAAATTTTCAAAGTAAAACAATCGCGGCTAATTCGAGATCGTGAGTCAGATAGTTTCTCTCGTGCAACTTTAACTAACGAGAAGCATATGCTATTACTTTATCGGTTTGCATCAATACACAACCCGATCCACTGAGCGATGCATCACTGTAAAATGCATATTATTTCCCAGATTTAGGCTGAGTCAGTATAGAAGTTTCCGTCAACATATTTTTCAACTATTCAAAACCTGTTGACATTTATCTGACCAAATAAACTCAACATTTTTCTGTAACAGCTTAGTCATCGGTAAGGAAATTATCCAAAAATTCTTAATGAAATGACGGTAATAACCAATTAGGCATAGAAAACTACGTACCTCAAAAACAGTCTTCAGAGCTTTCCAATTAATAATAGTGGAACTTTTACTTAGGTCATTTTGAATACCATCTGTAGAAGTTACATGATAGAGAAATCTAACCTCACGAAGCCAGAACTCAAATTTCCTGAACTTTACATACAACTGTTTCTCGCATAAAATCTATAGAACAATCTGTAAATGCTGAGCATGCTCGGATTCTATTTTATAATAGATTAGGATATCATCAATAAATACCACCACAAATCTATCTAAATGAGCTTCAAAAACTCGATTCATTAAATCCATAAAAGTAGCAGGAGCATTAGTTAATCTGAACGACATCGCCAAAAATTCATAATGACCATAACAAGTTTCGAAAGTATTTTTTGGTACATCAACATCATTAAGTCGCAATTGATTATAGCCTGATTTGAGATCTATTTTTGAAAATATCATCGCACCTTTCAACTGATTAAATAAGTCGTCGATTCAAGGTGATATTTATTCTTTATTGTAACCTTGTTCAACTGCTTGTAATCAATACATAATCTTATTTATTTCTTTTTCACAAATAACACAGGTGCACCCCAAGGAGACACGCTTGACCAAATAAAGCCTCTGTTTAACAACTCTTGCAACTATGCTTTAAGTTCTTTCAGTTTAGCTGGAGCCATTTGGTACGGCGAGATCGATATTAACATATTTCCAAGTACCAAATCAATAACAAATTCAACTTCACGTTCTAGAGGCAATCCTGATAATTCCTCAGGAAATACATCTGTGAACTGATTTACAATCGATAATTGATTGAGGCTTGACTCTAAATGCAGATTATCAAGAATGTAGGCTAAAAACGCCTCACAACCCTTTCGTATTAACTTCTGTGCCAAAATAGCTGAAATAACTCTAGTAACGCTACTTTATCTATCAGACTCCACTGTAATCGTTTCACCTGTTTGACATTTTAAATCAATTCATTTTTGTCTGTAGTTTACCACATCATGTAGAGTCAACCAATCCATTTCCAGAATGATATCAAATTCCCGAAAGGGTAACAACATCACATCAGTAAGAAAATCACATCCCTGAATTCTCAGTAGACATTTATGACATATTGAATTAACTAACACGTTATAACCTAGTGGATTAATAACTCTGACATCAAACTCCATTAACTCAATAAGTAAATTTTTATCCGTTAATAATTCCATGCAAACATATGAATAAGTTGACCCAGGGTCAATCAATGCATACATAGTAACATCAAAGATATAGAATGTACCGGCAATAATGTCAGGTGCAACAACTTCCTCTCTGGCTTGGATACCTTATGCTCACGCAGGATCTCTAGCCTTTAACCGGACAGTTGTGTTTTTAGTGCCACCGTGATTTGTTCCAGTATTATTACTCTGGGCCGGACACCTACTCTTCTGAGGAGTTGGCATATACTTTTCATTCTTTTCTTTATTTTCTCTGGCTAACCTCGGACAATTCTGCACAAAGTGATTTGCTGAACCACATCTGTAGCATGCACCTGTTTTAACCCTGCACTCACCGACATGTAATCTATCACAGTGTTTACACGTTGATCTCTGAACATTTCAAACACTAACCACATTGTCAATAGGTTTAACTTGAGACTTTGAATCATGTTGCACTAACTTGTTTTTAATCGAAAATCTAGATGGTAAAGTATTATGGCTAAAATCTTCTTCTGACTTGTTTGCCGAGGGAGCAAAAAATGACTTGGAAAAACTTCTTTTACCAAATTCTCAAACCTTTCTCTTTCTTCGCTTCTTATGATTCTACACTTCTTCCATCTTTTGAGCTCAATCAGATAATACTACGAATTGTTGTATTTCAGTTCCTCCAATCATCATCTTGATTTCATCATTTAAACCATTTTCGAATTTGATGCACATTTCTTCATCATCAGGAACAATTTCAAGAGCATACTTACTGAGATGTACAAACTCTTTTTCGTACTTAGCTGCTGATTTGTTTCCCTATCTCGGTTCAAGAAATTCTTTCTTTTCTTGATCTAGATAACATTTGTTGACATATTTCTTTTTAAATTTTGCTTTGAAGAAATCCCAGTTAACATCTTCCTTTGGTAATATAGTTGTTAACGTTGACCACCAACTATAAGCTTCATCTTTCAGTAATGATACAACACACATCAAATAATCATTAGGAGAGCAGACCGTTTCATCAAAAACTCGTTGGATATTCTCAAGCCAATACTCGGCTTTAGCAGGGTTATCACTAGTGCTGCCCCTAAATTTCTCAGCCCCACACTTTTTAATTTCATCAACAAGGATTTATCGACTCGTTTCAATTGTTTGAGGGGGTGGAACTAACACATGAGATATTATAGCGGGTGGAAGTTGTTGAGCCATAGGAGTGGCTCGCATGAATTCTATGAACCATTGACCCATTAAACAAAAAAAAAAGTTTTTGCCTTCATTTTTTGACATCTGAGGAATCAGTAAACTATGACTCGCTTCTTGTTCAATAGTCGAAACATTACTATTAACTTCATTATTGTTAGCATGTTCAGATTCTGCAGACATCTTTAATATCTATAAGAAAAACAGGGGTTAGATCGGATCAATCGATATCACACTATCACAGGTATATATGACATGTAGTTTCTAGACTCCAAACACGTTACGTTCAGTTTGAAAATCGACTAAACCTGACTTTGATACCACTAAATGTAACACCCCTAACCTGCTCGGACGCTGGACCCAAGTAAAGAAATGTTACACTAACATTCAACAATTAACAACCATATTATTAAACAATATGTACTTATAGATAATTGATATTATGTATAAACAAACATATTAAATTTTAATAGAAAATTTCTAAAAGTACTTAGTAGAAAAATTCAAGCTTGCAATAGGATTTACCTTGAAGAAATTTAAATTTTAAAGTTTAAAGTGAAAATCCATAGTTGGTATCGATACCAAAATCGAATACTATTTTCTTTACAAAACAATGGTATCGGTAGCGTATCAATATTTTATGAAAAAGTTTCAGTACTCAAATAAAAATCGATATCAAATTAGTATTCTGTTTATTTAGAAAGTTGTTTATATGGTCAAGTATTGATACCAAATGCCAAAGTATCGATACTTGTTTTTAAAATGGTAAAACCTTATCTTTCAAAAGTTCAAGTCATAGCAAAATTCACCTATTTAAACAACTAAGAAATTAGCTAATGTATCCCCATTGACACCACAATTCAATAATCACATCAATATCACATTTAAAATGAAAACAATGGCATTCAAAGTATTCGTACACCATTAGCATTTCATACCAAAACATCACTCTTTTCAATTCATATTTCATCATGCCATATTCACACATTCTATAATTCTTATACCAAAATACCAAACAAGTTTCTAAACTCACACATATACCAAACCAAAACATATTTACATGTACTCAAAACCTATTTCAAACAAGCATCATCAAAATTATTAACTTTAAAACTTACTATCACAAATTCAGTTCACCTATTACACGTCATATAACCTAAAATGAACATTCAAAAACTACCGATAGGTTTCTAGATAGTGTGATTCTTCGAGTTAATTCGATCTCCCGTATCTACAAGAAACAATAGAAAGGCACAAGTAAGCATACTTAAGCTAAGTAAGTTCTACAGAATAAAAACAATTAACTTACTGTATAAATTATCTAATACATAATACATATAAGTCATAAACCAATAATCTTGTCATCCATAATCAAATCACAGGTGAGTTTTAAGCTTAATTTCAAATGAAACAATCCGATCAATTAAATTGTACCATTGAAAATAAACTCGATGAACTTTTTAATTGTAACGTCCTAAAAATCCCTTATATATTTATTTTCGTATGCTTGTGACACAAATATTTGTCAGCTTTAGTGGTTATGTGTTCTGGGAGTGTTTAGGAGGTCCTAGGTTCAAGCCTTAGCTTGGGAAAATTTTTGTTTTTAAATGAATAAACCTCTATCTCTAGTCAGTAGGCTTACAAATAAATATTGGTAAAATATGTCAGAATGGGCCTGCTGGTCTTGTTGTTAAGTAGAGTGCAATTGAGCAGGAGGTTTGGAGTTTAAGTCCTTGTACAAACATGGAATTTATTTTTACTGCTTGTGCCGTGAGGCTGTTATAGTTTGACCAAAATTCTAAAGAGTTTGAGTGGGGTTTGAATTCGATGGTTGAGGGGATTGTGATGGATGGTTGGAGAGTGAAATTACGAATAGGGGGAGTTAATTAAGGGATTTAGGAGGTAGTGGTGATTGAGTGGAATTCTGTGCTTCCCAAATTTTTACTTTTCAGAGAAAAAGGTGAGCAAACGTCCCCTTTCCTCCCTTGGCTGAATCTTCTCCCTCTTTTCATCCTTCCCTTTCATTTTTTTCTTTGCTGATTTTTTCTCTCCCTTGCAATCAACTATTTTTTCTCCTCTATTTTTTTCCTGGCTATTATTCTTTCTGCGAATTGTGCCCTTGGCCTTTCTTTTCTCTTTTTTGTTTGTTGTCGACTACTACTGAAAATTTCCATCTCTCTGCTTTGTTTTTTCTAGTAGTCCATTTCCTTCTCAAATCCTTGTTGCCGCAATTTGTCATGTCCGTTTTGCCTTTGCGCGTTGGTGGTAAGTTTTGTAACAGTGGTGTTATTTGGTTTATGGATTTTTGGTGATAGGTCAACTGTTTCATTGATGAAGGTTAAGGACTAGAATGATTCAATTAGCATTAGAGCGGTGTGGTTCTGTCGTTACTCGTTTAGTAGGTAAGGTGATTGTGTTTGGTGAATTAGGGGAAGCTTTTCTATTCTTTTAAGCTTTGAAGATGTGAATTGTTGTCTTATTGGGTTTTTCAGATTTTTCAGCAGCGAATTGTGGGAGTGGTAACCTATCTCGTTTGGATCCGTAGTTGGGGGTTGCTCGATTTTGAAGGTACTGGGGATCTCAGAAGTATTTTTACGTCACAAACAAACTAGGTATGTAAACACAACTCTGAAAACGAAAATCAGTGAATAGTCAAAAAATGTGATTGTCGATGCCACACGAGCGTGTGGCCGCCCGTGTGGTAGGCCGTGTGATCGAACATGAGCGTGTGATCGACGAGGCTGGCCATGTGCGAATCATGGGCCGGGCCGAATTGGGCCATGTGGGCCACACGAATGAGTGGGCCCCACACAGGTTAAGCACACGAGCATGTAGAAATATTGGGCCAGATCGTGTGAACCACAAGGTCAAGGCCATTTTAGGCCGTGTGGGCCTCACGAGCGTGTGGGCATACCTGGGCTTACAACATGGGCCTGTGGGCCCATTTTCACTGTTTGACTGCTAGGGTTGCACAGATCGCCCAAGTCGAATGTGAACCTACTGAAGGGTCGGTAAGTTTACCTAGACCCCTAATTGACTGAAATGACTGAAAGACTGTTATATGCCTATATGAGATAGAAATGTATGTTTTTACTTTGAGCATGCTATGTACTCTATACTGTTTATACATGATACCATGACATGACTATATGATGCATTGCATTGGGTTGGGGATTGGTATTGATTGGAGGAAGTGTACTGAAAGGCCTCGAGCCTAACTTACTGGCACCTCAGCTGCAACTACTGTCTAGTGCCGCATTTGGAACTACTTTGGAGTGTAGGGATGGGTGGGTTGATTATATCCCCATATGGAGTGTAGGGTTGGACGGAGATGGTGTGTAGAGGCTGGCTGGGTAGGACCTGTATACTATATAATCTGTTACTATACTAATTATTGTTACTCTAATGGGACAAGGCCCGAACACATGATTGCTTGTGTGCTGAGATGGGCTAAAGTCCAAACTGGTATTGTCTCTGACACTGAAAAGGGCTTAGGCCCAGACTGTGATTGCTTTCTACCTGTTTTCTTTATATGGGATTACACACTGAGTTTTCGTAAACTCACCCTTCTGATTTGACGGTACAGGTAATCCCCATACATAGGCGGATCGGTGTGACGGAGGACTCAGCGGTGGCCACACAACCTATTTAATTCGACTTAGTACTTAATTATAATTTTGATTTTATTTTGGGCATATTTTACTGTAATAATGGCCTCTTTGGATTTTATTTTTAATTTGGGATTTATATCATTTTGGTTTATAACTGTTAGCGATAGGAATAATCGAGTTTTCAAAATGAATCAAACGTTTTAACAAAATATACACAAATATGCAAACTGTCTTAAAAGCTTCCACATAGATTAAACGTTTTGAAAATTTTTGACTGATTAATTAACATGTCTTTAGAATTAATAAGAAATTCTTAAAAGTTTCTAAGTGGAAATTGTTTTAAGCAAAGTTACGGTTTTCCAACACAACCTACGGTTTTCAAACACACTACCATGTGACATCGCCAAATTCGGCCATAATGTCCAAGCCAGGTTTAGGGTGGTAGATTAATATATTCGGATACACGGTTAACCATCTAAACACACCAAAACGCTTAAATGAGCTATCCATCTTAAACACACCTGGGCACCAAGTGCCAAGCCCATAGGCTAACGTCCCTCCAAATCTCACCTTGGCATTGCGTGCCAAGCCTGAAGGCTTTACATCTGCCCCTGTGACACACCTGAATGATTTTAATATAACACGATAGTCCGCAACAAATACTGAACTTTGGTATATTCAGTAAACAAGAATATAACAGTAACCATCATCTCAACACCAACCAATCTCGTACAGCGCGTGATATAATCTATTGTCATGTCAATCGTATCGTATCCTATCCTACGTTCATCGATTCACTTATTTTTCAAATAACAACATTCAATATATTTTTTTTATCTCAAATCAACTCATTTACTACAATTCAACACTTTAAGTCAATTAGAAAATTGAATTAAACCGTATGAACTTACCAGGGCTAAAATTTAGAAACAACAAAAGTTCATGGACTAATCCACAACCTTCCTTTTTCCACGATTATCAACTTGATCTTGATCTATAATATAATTTATTAGCCCCAATTTCACATTCTATTCAATTTAATACCTCTAATTTCTTATTTACAATATTTACAAATTTACCCCAAACCAAGCCAATTTCCACAATTAATACAAAAACCCATTTAACTAAATTTTTATTCATCTTATTACAACCCATAAATTCTAATGATTCTCAAGAAAAATCAAGCTAACTTCCATATTTTTCCTGTTTAGTCTCTAAACTCAAATTTACTAAAAATTACTTTACAATTTGATCATATCAATCAACTAAGCTTCCAACAACACCAACTAACAAAAAAGACCTTCAAAATTATCAATGATAAATTTCTAAACATTTCACTATTTCAAAAAATAATTCTTGTGCTAACTAACTTAAGCTATAAATAAATAAAAATGTCAAATTTACAAGAAACAAATAATAAAATCACTTACATGCAACACACTAAATGACCGAACCCTCAAAACTCTCCCATGGCTATTTCTTGCTTCCCAATTTCGGTAAAAGCAAAGAGAAATATGATAGGATTTGTTTGTTTTTATTTAATTTAAGTTTTATAATCTATTTACTATTTTAACCTTAAGTAAACATCCAAATTTCACACTATTTACTTACCAACTGTCCATTACGTTTACTTACATGATATATTTGCCAATTCTATAATTTAGTTCATGAATTTTCAATTCTATAATAATTTAGTTGTTTTTAACTAATTGGGTTAACTTTTACAGTTTTTATAATTTAATCATTTTTAATTAATTAACTATCTAAACGATAAAATTTCTCAACCAAAATTTAATACAACACTAATGCCTTCATAAATATTAAATAATTAATATTTTAAGACTGACACGTCAGAATTGTGGTCCCGAAATCACTGTTTTTGACACCACTAAAAATTGAGCTATTACATGTGGTCTTATTTGAGGCACGATTTGCCCGATTCGCTTATAAAAAAGCACACATTTGTCACCAGAATCTTGAGCGACATTCCTTACGTTCAAACCTGATTTGAGGTACCTAAATTAGGTCCTTCAAACGATATTACACACGAATTAATGATTTATTTAAATATTTATCGAGATTATCAAAATATTTGTCAAGAACCATAAAAGCCTGAATAATTGGATTGAAAAATTAACATCAGATAGAAATTCTACAAAAACTCGGGATCTAAACTTTGGAACGAGATATACTTACAATTTCTTAGCAATGATTTAAGGGTGTCATTTGATGATAATTACAAAACTGACAGAGAGAACGATTGTATGGAGGATTTTTTGATTCGAGAAAGTAAAATAATTATCAACCATTAGGATGAAAATATGGTGTAAGGAGAAGGGAGATGAAATAAAAAGAAAATAAATAGAAAGATGATGGGAAAATTCTATTAGGATTTGAAAAGTGGAAAATTGAAAATCTAATTAGGAAAAAAATATAAAAAATGGTAGAATTCTTGTTTTATTGGGGTTTTAAGGAAGGGCAAGATATGAATTCTAGTTAAGAAAAAATTGGGTCAATTCCTAGGGATTTTGAACCCTAGGGGATGCACTTGCAATTTTCCAAATATTTTATTGAAATTTGAAATTAAAATTGAGGAGGAGGAGAGGAAGGCTTGTACCTTGGACACTTTAAGGGGTTAATGTCTTAACCATTGGGCTATTGCCCATTTCTTGTTTGTTTTTTACCTTAATCATATTGATATGTTTTTGGGGGTGTTTTGGCAAAATTATGAAATAAATAAGAAAGGAGAAGGCTTGAACTTGGGTAAGCAAGAGGGAGAGTAAAGTATTAACCATTGAGCTGCTACCCATTCCTGGTAAGTTTTTACTTCAAATAATATTTATTTTAGTGTAGTTTTTATCTTAGGTTGCTCAAAATTAAAAGGAAAAGAAATGGGAGAAAGGTGACTCAAACCTTAACTTCTAAGGAGGAGACACCAACACCTAACCACTTAATCTATGCCATATTTCTTATCTATTTTAGTTACTTAATTGTATATATTTATTTCTAGCTCAACTTACATATTCTTTATTAGCTTACGCATTTACTCAATTTTTTTCTTAGTAACTTATTTAACTTTATAGTTTTTAATACATTCCCATTTTAGTTTATAGACAATAATTAATACTCATAGTCAAGTTTCATTATTAATATTTTAATTCATTTTACCCCCTTTTCAATTAGGTCCTAACTCAATTAAAACACACTATTTTCAAATTAAACATCGTAATGAAGTTTCGTTTTAGATTAATTAATATAATAATATCTGGTTATATTATTTTAATACTTTAGTTAATTGTTTATGACCCATAATTTCGATATCTGTTTCAAACTATTATTTTTTAAATGTTCAAGATAACCTTTTAAATCAAGGCGTGACAACTTTTGAATTTCACGAACCCGATTCTTCTAACTCAATGTTTAGGGTGTGACAATTCTGCCCTACTTAAAGAAATTTTGTACTCGAAATTTCCCTACTCACACATCAATCACTTAGTCACAAAATCATCATTCCTCCTTTTAAACCAACCACTACGTTTTTGTTGCTTGTGAATATGATATGCAAATTGTGCAAGTATGCACGTCGAATAAAGTAATAAAGTGATGAGTGAGATCGTCTCCACAAGGATCAAATAGGTGTAAATCAGTCAAGTTATTATAGTGAATTGTGATTAATGTTATGACAAACCAATAATAAGAATGCAGTGGCAATTGAGAGATTGATGATGTATAAAATGTGAAAAACGAATAAGCAATCCATTAAGAAGGTTGTGATAAAGGCACTATGATAAACGGTAGAGGGGCTATGATGTTGATTGAATAGGCTAGGATTACTAAAGAATCTACCCTTACTAACCTCTAACACTTCAACAAAATCTTAATTATTCTACTACTTAGAATGAGTTTATTGTGGTTTGCTTCTTTCGAGACCAAGACCTAAAGTTACCTCACCTAGGGCGCTATATGTCTATAGGCCTTGAGTCTGGTTCCCAATACTATTTTTTCTTCCTTCCGTATGAAATACTGCTCTATTTTTAGAGACTGCAATGAGTAATTGATTAAACACTCACTCATATCATTCAACTTTGATCTAAGTAACACACCTTATCAGACTGAGGTTGTTTTTTATATACTTACTGCACATTTGTCAATGCACCGCATGCATGCAATCTTGAAATACCATTAAATGAAGTAGTAGATTAATGGAAATAAGGGTTTCATCAAAGTAATCCCAACCCTAAGAGATTTAGCTCATGGGTTGGCAAATAAAATTCAAGTTTAACACAACAACCAATTTTTTCTTCACCAATTAAGCCCACGAAGAAACATGATAAGAAATAAAGGCAGAATTCCAGGATGACAGCTTTCGGCTATCTAGCTCTCAAGACAGGTGACGCAATGTCTTGCAGTGGCGAAGGATTACTGCCTTCTTCTTCCACCTTTTCTCTGCCCTTGTTCTTAGCCGCTTCCCTCTATTTTCCCCACACTGTTGTCATCTTTTTTTTGGCTTTTATATCTCTTCCTTCTAGGGTAGTTCCATCAGCCCATAATCATTTCTCTCTTTTTCAGGTGGATTTATCTGGTACAAGTATAACTGGGGCTGAGAACGGTATGCATTGAGTGCTGACTAGGTATCTTTCAAGTTTGCCACAGCATTTGTGTTGGAAAACTATCAAAAATTTGTCACAGCAAACCTTCAATCTTTTACTCCTTTTCCTACATTCGGCACCTACCAATCAACCACCAAAAAAGTCCTCTCCACAGACAATTAAAAGCAACATGTAATAACACTTAAAGTACAATTCAACCTCTTTAATGCAATGCTCTAAAAATACCAATGCAATATCCTAAAATGCAACTAAACTCACCTAAGCACAGGCAATTAACTAAGCCTATGGGCATGAAATATAACTCTTTTCAAGAGTTACCAGCATTCGCTGTGCAACTCTGGTTCCTATGCAGTTCCAAATAATACTTCCCCTAAAACCTCCAATGGACTTCTCTTGAAGATCCTATTCACTACCACAGATTGTCCTAAAAGACTAACTACAGAAATTTCACTAACATTTTTTTTACCCTAAATTCTCGGTTTAATAGAAACACTATAATTTCTTCAAGTTTAACGTTTATCTACGATTTTCAAGTAAAAGTTCAAGCATTAGCTATTTCCTGAATGTTTACAGTCTAATATTATAGTTTATCTAAAGTCTCAAAAGTAACAGTAACTAAAGTAGGATCGACATCAGAGTCTCGGATTCAATTTCCTATAGAAAATTAATTTTTCAAAAACTTTGGGCATGATTTTACCCAAAATACTCCTTTCTATGGCATGCATGCAGACTCATTTAAATTTCCTCAGTCTAAGTTTTGTAAACTTGTAGCTCTAATACTATCACATATAACCTCCCCAATTAAATGTTAGGCCCGAATTTAGGAGATTACATCAGCTATTGGAATGGCCTAGTAGCGATCGGGGTTTATAAAACAATCATTTGAAAACATTTGTTTATTTTTATAAGAAAACTTAGTTGATTTCTGAATTATTTATTACTAAAAAATCTAATTATAAATTTAGCAGCGAAAAAGTGATATCCATCTATGTTTTAACAGAAGCTGTATTTCATGCATATATAATTAAATACCCTAATTTTAATACCCTAATCAAAATTTAAAGGTCATGCATGCTGAATAATCCCTAAAAAAAACTTAAGTCCCATGACACAATTTAAATAAAACATTACAGTTTCTCAATAACGAAATATTGAAATAATAAATCTAAAATATTTTGATAGACAAAATCGAGTTGTGATACGAGCCAAGGAGGTGACACTCAAAGGGTTGTCTTTCCTAGTGGTCCAATCACTCGAAGCAAGGCACGACAATTAAAATCAAAGATGAATGCTTTTGTCCAAGACTTTGTTGCGACAAATTTAATTCATCATGTTCGTGACATTGATAAATACGGGAATGCAATTCACTGGACCAATCTTGGAATAGTAAAAGCCCATAAATTGGTGGATTAATTTTTTATGTATCTTATTATTATTATTTACTTAATTCTCATTGGTTGGGATACATCATTTATGAGTTAAGTAATTTTATTGGTTAGGTTATTATTTCTTTATTTTCTTAGATAATTTTAAAGAGTTTTATTAGGATTCAATTACTCTTTAAAGAGTTTTTATTAGGATTCAATTACTCTTGAAAGAGTTTTATTAGGATTCAATTACTCTTGTAATTTGCCTATAAATAGGCTTGTTTTCTACACATTGAAGGAGAATAAAAAAGAAGAGTATTTGTTTTCTTTCAAATTTGTGTGAGGCAAATTTTTTTTAGAGAAGAGTGATTCTTCTCTTGCTATTTAGTTTGGAGTTTGTTACTTTTCGAGGGTATTTCGGAGTGGCAAATATTCAAATTTATTTCCCGTTCATCGGTGTTTCTAGAGGTTCTTCTTCTAGGGGTTTCGTAGGGAGCCGCTCAATCATTGGCGTTTTTGGTTACAAGTTAACCAAGGGTTCCATAGGGCAAATCTATCCTTTTTATTTATTTATTTATTATTTAACTAATTTTATTTATTCTCATTTTATTTCTAATTTGTGTTTCTCTTGTGTCTAGATCCGGGTTTCCGCATCAGTTGGTATCAGTTTCAGGCCATTCGGTGTTATTTTCGAAGCTAAAATCAAATCCGAAACGAGTCAAAATACCAAAAACACTTTTCATCGGTTTCGTCGATTTTTTCTTAAAAAAAAGTTTGTGTTTATTCTCCTCTTATTCTTTAAATAAAAGCAAAAAAAAAGTAAAAACAGCAAAAAAACAAAAAAAGCAAAAAAGCGCAAAAAAAGAGAGTAAAAAGCGCAAAAAAAAGTAAAAAAAGCGCAAAAAAAGAGTAAAAAGCGCAAAAAAAAGCAAAAAGCAAAAAAGCGCAAAAAAAAAGTTGCCTACCTTTCATACGTAGGTTTCTTCTTTTCCTATTATTGTTATTATTTTTATTTTATTTTTTCCCAAAATTGAATTTTTTCCCCTTCTTTCTTGACTCAAATATAATTAAAGCTTCAATTTTTGAAAATCTTAACACACCAAACGTTTCCGATTTTTTTGTTTTCCTTTAAATTGGGTAGAGTTTTCTTAAGTTTTTTTCTTATTAAAGCTTTTCTTTGACTCTAGAGTTAGGGATCGTGGCAGGTCTACTTTTTTTTGTTTCTCTTACGTTTTCTAACACTTTGTTTCTTCTTGTGTTAGCAGATATTAAAGGCACGCACAATTCCTTCATCCGTGTAGCCTCCATTACAAATTGCTTCGTCAAGTTTATTGGCCTCTTAAAGCAATTAGGATCTTCATTGTTTCTTTGAAGTTTGCACCTCCATTATTTGATCTTGATTAGTAACCCTCTCCAAACATATTTACAAGTTTTGAATCATTCAGAGAGTTATTCTTTTGAGAGCTAACGAGTGAGATTATTATTATTTTTTTATTGTTCCTGTTTGTGTGATTTTTTCACAGATACCATGCCGATCACTAGATCCCAAACTAGTAAAAATGAAGAGGATGAGCAAAAAAGAGATAACGATCCTTTGGTCGAGTTGTTACAAAAAGAGATGAAAAAGTTGCAAACTCAAGTCGAACATCGCATGACCCAGATGATACAAGAGCAAAGGGAGTATCTTGATACAAAACTTACAACTCAAGAGAGATACATTGCCGATAATTACAAGAAGTTGAATGAAGCCTTTATAAGCCGATCAAATTTGCGCGATCGAACTTTTAAACGAAGGGAGGACCATGTTTTTGATGATGACTTTGAGTCCGAGTATGTACCTAGAGAAAGGGTGGAACGAAACAATGACACCCCCAAACCAAAATTTCCTTCTTTCTCAGGGAAGAATGATCCTGATGCTTACCTTGATTGGGAGGAAAAGATGGAAGCAATCTTTGCTTGTTACAATTACTCTGATGAGAAAAAGGTAACATACGCTGTCGCTGAGTTCATTAATTATGCACTAACATGGTGGAATCAATTATGTAAAAGCGGGATTCTTTATAGAGAGCAACCTGTTACTACTTGGGTTGAAATGAAGCGCATCTTACGAAAACGGTTTGTTCCACCATACTATTATCGAGAACTCCATCAAAGACTCCAACATCTTGTTCAAGGAGATAGATCTGTGGATGACTACTACAAAGAGATGGAGACTATTCAGATTAGAGCCAATCTTGTTGAAGAGGCTGAGGTAACTATGGCTAGATTCCTTGCTGGCCTAAAGCCTGAGATTGCAAATCGAGTTGAGTTACAACACTACATGGATGTTGAAGAGATGCTTCAAACCACACTCACCATTGAAAAGCAATTACGAAAGCATGGGACATCGAGGGGTGCTAGTTCAGTTTCTAATCCTGCTTGGAGAGGAAATTGGCAAAAATAAGATGATAGATTGTGGAATGGGAGAGATGCACGGTTCAAGCCAAATGAGCCTAGAACTTACTCCAAAGATAGAGGTATGCCTAATTCATTTAAAGGTTCTACTTCTACTAATCAAGCTCCATCTTCTTCTTCTACTTCTCCTAGTGCCATTAAGCAGCCAAAAGATATTACCTGCTTCAAATGCCAAGGAAGGGGTCAATATGCTCGAGAATGCCCTAATAAAAAGTCATTGGTGATTCGAGAAGATGGCGAGGTTGATTTTGAGTCTGATAACGAAGATGAGATGCCTCCTTTGGAAGATGCTGATGATGTGCATACTCATGATAAGTACGAAGAATACTTGGAGTATGGTGAGAAAGCACTTGTTGCTCGAAGGGCTTTAAATGTCCAGTTTAAAGAGGAAGGGCGCGAACAAAGAGATAACATTTTTCACACGAGATGTTTGATTGGTGGACAACCTAATTCATTGATCATCGATAGTGGAAGTTATACCAATGTGGTGAGTTCTTCCCTTGTTGAGAAACTTGGCCTACCTTGTGTGAAGCATCCAAGGCCATACCGCTTGCAATGGCTGAATGATAGTGGGGAGGTAAAAATATCTAAACAATGCTTAGTTTCATTTTCCATTGGTAGATACTCTGATAAAGTTTTGTGTGATGTTGTTCCAATGCAAGCTGGGCACATATTACTTGGACGGCCATGGCAGTTTGATCGACGAGTAAATCATGATGGGTTCCTTAACCAATATACCTTTGTGTTCCTTGGAAAGAAGTTTACTTTGGCTCCACTTCCTCCTCAAGAAGTCTACAATGATCAACTCAAACTTGCTAGTGAGATGGGTAAGGGAAGTGAGGTAAAATCATTGAAAAAGGCTGAGAGTAAAGAGGCTATTAGTGTTAAAAGCCAACTTAAAGGCCCAACATTGGTGAGTGATTGCACGCACAAGTCACGAGATGAGAAAGTGAGTTTATTCGCTAGGTTTCGAGATATCAAATTTGCTCTTTGTACAAAACAAACATTTGTAATAATTAGGTTTAGGGAAAACTTTGTTTTGACTAACCCTAATACACATTTGCCTAGTTGTTTTGTTGATCTTTTGCAGGATTTTTAGGATGTATTTCCTTCTGAAATGCCTAAGGGATTACCTCCTTTACGAGGGATTGAACATCAAATAGATTTTGTGCTTGGTTCGAGTATTCTGAATAGACCAGTCTATCGAAGCAATCCTGAAGAAACTAAGAAGTTGCAAAGACAAGTTGAAGATCTCTTAGAGAAAGGGTTGATTCGTGAGAGTCTAAGCCCTTGTGCGGTTCCTGTAGTTCTCGTCCCAAAAAAAGATGGTTCTTAGAGAATGTGTGTTGATTGTCGTGCTATCAACAAGATTACGATAAAGTATCGATATCCAATTCCTCGATTAGATGATATGTTGGATGAGCTTAATGGTGCATGCATTTTCTCTAAAATTGACTTAAAAAGTGGTTACCATCAAATAAGAATGAAACAAGGTGATGAATGGAAAACTGCTTTTAAGACTAAGTATGGCCTGTATGAGTGGTTAGTCATGCCATTTGGCTTAACTAATGCTCCTAGCACATTCATGAGATTAATGAACCACATACTTAGACCTTTTTTAGGAAAATTTGTCGTTGTGTATTTTGATGACATACTGATTTATAGCAAAACTTTGAATGATCATGTTAGGCATGTTAAATTAGTATTGGATGTGTTAAGGCATGAACGACTCTTTGCTAATCTTGAAAAATGCACATTTTGTATGGATAAGCTTATTTTTTTGGGTTTTGTGATAAGTTCTACAGGAATCCATGTGGATGAGGAGAAAGTAAAGGCAATTAAAGAATGGCCTATCCCTAAAACTGTTTCTGAGGTAAGGTCTTTCCTTGGGTTAGCCGGTTTCTACCGCAGGTTTGTTCGTAACTTTTCCACAATTGCTTCGCCTTTGACTGCACTTATTAAAACGAATGTATCTTTTCATTGGACAGATAAGCAAGAATTAGCATTTAATGAACTTAAAGATAAATTGTACAATGCTCCTATTCTTGTTTTACCTAATTTTGAAAAGACCTTTGAGATTGAATGTGATGCTTCTGGTGTAGGTATAGGTGCCGTCCTCATGCAAGATAGTAAACCACTAGCCTACTTTAGTGAGAAACTTGGTGGAGCACATTTGAACTATTCGACCTATGATAAAGAGTTGTATGCCTTGGTAAGGGCATTAGAAGTTTGGCAACATTACCTTTTACCAAAGGAGTTTGTGATTCACACTGACCATGAATCACTTAAGCACTTAAAGGGACAAGGTAAGTTGAACAAGCGACATGCGAGGTGGGTTGAATTCATTGAATCTTTTCCTTATGTTATAAGGTATAAGAAAGGTAAAGATAATATTGTGGCTGATGCTCTATCAAGGAGGTACACTTTACTTAGTACTTTGCATACTAAGTTATTAGGTTTTGAGTATCTTAAAGATTTATATGCCACTGATTCTGATTTTGCAAGCATTTATGACGCATGTGAACATGGTGCATTTCATAAATTTTATAAGCATGATGGCTATCTTTTTCGAAATAATAGACTATGCTTACCAAAGTGTTCAATGCGAGAATTGTTGGTTCGAGAGGCTCATAGTGGTGGTCTTATGGGTAATTTTGGAGTCACTAAGACTTATGATGTTTTACATGAGCATTTTTATTGGCCTAACATGCAAAAACTTGTTGAGAAAATTTGCTCTACTTGCATTACTTGTAAACAAGCTAAATCCACTGTGATGCCTCATGGTCTATATACTCCTCTTCCTATTCCTAGTTCACCTTGGACTGACATTTCAATGGATTTTATAATAGGTTTACCAAGGACAAAGCATGGACGAGATAGCATCTTTGTGGTTGTGGATCGATTTTCTAAAATGGCTCATTTCATTCCATGCCATAAGACTGATGATGCAACCCATGTTGCCGATCTATTTTTCCGTGAAGTTGTGAGATTACATGGAATCCCAAGGACTATCGTTTCTGATAGAGATGCAAAATTTCTTTGTCACTTTTGGAAGGTGTTATGGGGTAAGTTAGGTACTAAATTACTTTACTCTACCACATGCCACCCTCAAACTGATGGTCAAACTGAGGTGGTAAATCGAGTTTTGGGATCTTTGCTTAGAGCCATAATAGGTAAGAATGTTAAATCTTGGGAAGAATGGATACCCTATGTTGAGTTTGCTTATAATCGTTCTGTTCATTCTTCCACAAGTTTTACTCCTTTTGAGATTGTATATGGCTTTAATCCACTTACTGTTTTAGATTTGCTTCCTTTACCTTTGAATGAGATTGCTAAATTAGATGGTGAAAGGAAAGCTGATTTAGTGAAAGAGATCCATGAGAAGGCTCGTAAAGCCATTGAGAAAAAGAATGAGTCCAATGCACATCGAGTTAATAAAGGGCAAAAGCAAGTCTTGTTTGAACCTGGAGATTGGGTATGGGTGCATATGAGGAAGGAATGATTTCCTTCTAAGAGAAAGAATAAACTTGAAGCACGAGGAGATGGACCATTCCAAGTACTCGAGAAAATAAATGACAATGCTTATCGCATTGATCTTCCTGGTGAGTATAGTGTTAGTGCTACTTTCAATGTTTCTGATCTTTCTCCTTTTGAATTTGATGTAGGTTCAGATTCGAGGACGAATCTTCTTGAAGAGGGGGAGAATGATACGAGCCAAGGAGGTGACACTCAAAGGGTTGTCTTTCCTAGTGGTCCAATCACTCGAAGCAAGGCACGACAATTAAAATCAAAGATGAATGCTTTTGTCCAAGACTTTGTTGCGACAAATTTAATTCATCATGTTCGTGACATTGATAAATACGGGAATGCAATTCACTGGACCAATCTTGGAATAGTAAAAGCCCATAAATTGGTGGATTAATTTTTTATGTATCTTATTCTTATTATTATTTACTTAATTCTCATTGGTTGGGACACATCATTTATGAGTTAATTAATTTTATTGGTTAGGTTATTATTTCTTTATTTTCTTAGATAATTTTAAAGAGTTTTATTAGGATTCAATTACTCTTTAAAGAGTTTTTATTAGGATTCAATTACTCTTGAAAGAGTTTTATTAGGATTCAATTACTCTTGTAATTTTCCTATAAATAGGCTTGTTTTCTTTCAAATTTGTGTGAGGCAAATTTTTTTTAGAGTAGAGTGATTCTTCTCTTGCTATTTAGTTTGGAGTTTGTTACTTTTCGAGGGTATTTCGGAGTTGCAAATATTCAAATTTCTTTCCCGTTCATCGGTGTTTCTAGAGGTTCTTCTTCTAGGGGATTCGTAGGGAGCCGCTCAATCATTGGCGTTTTTGGTTACAAGTTAACCAAGGGTTCCATAGGGCAAATCTATCCTTTTTATTTATTTATTATTTAACTAATTTTATTTATTCTCGTTTTATTTCTAATTTGTGTTTCTCTTGTGTCTAGATCCGGGTTTCCGCATCAAGTTGAGTCCTTCAGAATACGATGTCCATATCTTAACCTAGTGGGTTATCTGTAAAGATGGAGAATAAAGAGGAGTGGGCTATGAAGCTTAGTGTGAGTTTAATCACAAGAAAATCAGTGCAAACAATCGATAGGTCATAATACCGCATAATATAATTGCAATCAATTAGCAAATGAGAGAATCAATTTTTCAAATTAACCATCAATAGTATCATAGAATTCAAAATAGTAATTTCAGAATATCGTTTTTTCAATTTATCTCATCGTCACAATATCTCAATGTTCAGCACTATGCATATGCTTATGAAGGCAATGCAATTTTAATTATCACAAAAGGGTCCTACCTTACCTTTACACACCATAGTAGGAGTTCCCCAGAACTCCTCTACATTTACACCACATTATGGATAAACCACTAGTAATAAAAATGGTGGATGAATCGGGGTTTTTGATAAAAAGTTTTTGCAGACAAGCTATCAATAGGTTGTGAATACACAACATGTTTGCAGATTAAAGTAGCTAGTATGGTGTGGTTAAACCACTCAAATGGTGTAGATAAAAGCCACTCAAATGGTATGGATAAAACACTCAACGGTGCAGATAAACTACTCAACTTCCTCCATTCATATCATCCCACCCCATTTAATGTGATATGGAAGGGCTAAAAAAGATCAATACAATAACATTTAATATGCTTTTAATAGAACATTACGGTAGCAATCATTAAGCTTATAGCATTCGATTCAGTGGCAAATATTAAGCTTATAACAGATTGATTTAGTAGCAAAAGGCATGTTGTACATATGCTCGGTTTAACGGTAACATAAGGTAGGCTATACGTACCATCACAAATACAAATACAATAGACATATTGTAACACCCTATACCCGGTCTGAGCTATAAGATATTACAATTATAAAACTTTAACATTATTCATGATTTAATAAAAAATAACAAAACAATTCATTTGTAATAATTTCCATATTGTTCAATCAAAACAAGACCTAATTCGAGCTTATAGACCATTTAAAACAATCTGAAAACAATTCTGGATTAAAATGAAACTTTTATCAAAATTTGAGTAAAAAGTGAAAACAGGGGTCACACGGTCGTGTGATACCTCAGCTTGTGTGGCTCAAGAACATGGTTGTGTAGCTCTCTGTGATTGTGTGAACAAACCTGCACCAAAATCAAAGAGGCCACATGGCCGTGTCATGCAACAATGTGGCAGATCGTGTGTGCCCAAAATACCTTCAAACACAAGCCAATTCTCCTACAATTTCTTAGACACCAATCCATGCATTGATGACCATATTAACCTATTAAAAAATGTACCAAAACATGCCAAAATATACTATTCACATTCAACCTAAGTGCCTAACCAATATGCCCTCGTTGGCACCACATTTCAATATAAACAATAACCAAAAAATTAACCTTATTCAATCACCAAATAGATTCCAAATAACATGTGCCATAACCAAACATTTGTACCAATCTTTCTAATGCCAATATATTCCAACCAAAATTCCAAAATATTGCAAAAACAAAAAAGCCATTTCAACAAGTCTCCATAGAAAATATCAAATGACAAGTTACCATTTCAAGGTACCAAATACCAAAATCATGTTACCTTTCAAAGGGTACAAATCATAATCTCACAAAATAGAATCAATATGATATACCTCATTAGTTTTACCACATTCATCACAAGTTAATCATGAAACATCAAACTTAACATTATATACCAACTTTTAACCACATTACAATCCAACTAGAGCTTTAATTTCATCAACTTTAAAAACTTATATACGTGCCACCAAATTGAAAATAACAAATAAAAAACTACCGAAACAAGAGTTTGGTAATGTGAGCCTTGAAGTTGATTCGTCCAACTAGTTTCGCAAAATGTTAACTACAGAAAACAAAAAAAAAACTGAGGAAGCTTAAGTAGCTTAGCAAGTTCAAAGCTAATATTCAAATGAACTTACCTCAATTAAACATTTGAAAACTAAAAACACTTACGCTACTCAAACTTAACTACCATTTACAAAAATTCCAAAAATTAGTGCTGAAATAATTCATCATATACTTCATGCCCTTCAATGATTCAATGAAAATCATTCATATTTATATATCTACATTTCATTACATCAATACCGTTAAGAAACATTCTTGCATGATTATTCATTAATACAAACCTTTTAATGGGTAAACATCGAAATTACCCAATCATTTTAAAATTAGTCACAAATTTTCATAGCTTGATGAACTATAGTAACATGAATTGAACACTCGGGTAACCATATAACACCAGAGAGCACCAAAGTGAAAATCTGTACAAGCGTGCGTTCAAACCCTATTGGCATCCAATCGTATCCTAATTGTTTACTATGTTCAAACAAGCATTTTAACAGAGTTTACCACATTTAATAGTTCAAAGGCATTTCCAAAAATAGATTCATGACATATTTCCAAACAACTAAGTTCATTTTAAAATCATAAAATCATATTTCCTAAATGTTCAACAACTACCAAATATTCACTTTCTCACCTATACTTAATTGCAACAATTTATAATTTCAATTTATTATCAAAACTAACCTCAAATACAATTGAATGAAATCATAATAGCACAAGTTTAAAATACATTTATATTTTTATCTATACTATGAACTTACCTAGTATATTCGACTATCAAGTAGATTTGTAGGGACTAATCTGCGATTTTCCCTTTTCCCCGGTTATCCTCCGTACGATTCAACTATTGGTCTATATATGATTAAATTCACCTTATCAATTTCAAATGCAAGTATCAAATTCATTTCTATGCACATGACCTATAAATTTCATTTTTACAAATTTTCCCCTAAGCTTTTACATTTTGTTCAATTTAGTCCTTGAAACCAAAAGTATTAAAAACTTCACAATTAAGCCTAATATATGCAAACTGAATTCAATATTATCCCTAATCAACTTTCAAACACTTAAATCTTTTTCTAAATTTACATGCTAAATTTTACTTATTTTCATATTAGCCCTAGACTCAAAACTAATAAAAATTTCTTTACAAAATAGTCCTATATAGTAACCTAGTTCACAAATTCATCATTAATCATAAGAACACCTAGAATTCATTAATGGCAAGTTTCAAAATCTTTAACAGTTTTATGAAATAGTCCTTAGGTTAGCAAGATTTAGCTCCAACGATATCAAAAACACAAAATTTACAAGGAACAGGTAGGAAAATTACTTACATGCATATATTTTGGCTTGGACGAACCTTAACCATTTCTAATGGAGTTTCTTATTTCTAATTTCGGTGTAGGAAGTGTTAAGGAAGATGATGTTGTTTTAATATTATTTTTTACTATTTTATTACCTTATTATTAATTAACTTATAAATTAACATATAAAATCTATAATTAAATGCCTTAACCGTCCACCAACATAGCAATATGGCCTAATTATTACATAAGTCCTCATACATCCAGTTTTTAAACCATTTAATAAATAAAATTTAATAGTGATTAAGTTTTATGTCTTTTATAATTTAGTGCTTTCCCTTTAATTAACTAAACGAACATTATTAGTTTCTACAAAACAATCCATTTTTTCTCAAAATTGTACATTTCTTGGATTTTTTCTTGGAATTACTCTTATGAACAAGATTCATGTGTTGGAATTCCATTATTAGTTCAAATATTATGAACTAAATGGTGGGAAAAATTTAATGATGAAAAATATGATTCAAAATATTTGGGTAATTTTTTCAACAAGAATCCGAGATTATGTATGTCCGCAACTCCAGATCAAACCATAACAAAATTCCTTCAAGCAAAATCGACAGCTAGTGCAATGTTAGCTCAAGCCAAGACCATGAATGAATACAAAAAACTCATCGCTGAATTGCTTAGCTCAATAGATTCTGGATCAGAAGACGAGAAATCTTCAACGTCTTCAATCAAAATAGTGGATCTTACAGACGATAAAATGATGCAAAGATAATAGATGAATGAACATGAACAGGGGGATTCCCTGTAAGAAAAGATGAATGAACAATAAAATTCTCTGGCATGAACAACAAAATTCTCTAACGTGAACAGTAAATATTCTCTGGCATGAACAGTGAAAATATCTAATTGGAACGTAAGATTCTTTGGCATGAATAGTGAATATTCTTTGAAAAAAATTTGTATTTTGTATTTTGTAATAAGAGAATATATTCTCTAAAAAGTAGCAATTATGTAACTTTAGGACATGATGTAAGGGGAAAAATTCCTCAAAGAAAGAGTTTGTAAAGAGGTAAGATCCCTCTGTAAAAGACTCTTAGTTTGATAATAAAAGGCATGACTTCAAATACTCAATACAAAGATTAAAAATTGGTTTCTCCAAATTTTCTAGCCTTTAGAATTTAAGTTTTCAAACTATTCTCTTTTTCAATAATTTAATTAAACAATTCAATTTAATTTTTCAAATTTTATTTTTAAATTACAACTTCCATCCATTCAATTGAAGTTTGGTTCGGAAAAAGTGTTGATTAAATAGTTAATTAAAGGAAAAGGACTAAATTGTAAAAGATGTAAAACTTAATCACCATTTAATTTTTTAATTAAATGGTTTAATTAGTAAATGTCAATGGACTTATGAGGCAATTAAGCCAATATTAAGGTTGGTGGACAATTAGTGATTTTTTTATTAATTTTATATGTTAAATTATATGTTAAATATTTTATAATAAAGTAAAACATATAAAAAAACCATCATCATCATCTTTATTTTTCATTTTGGGAAACCCAAATGCACCGTTGAAGAGAACTCCAGCTTTTGGCCATCTTTCCTTACTTTGCATGGTATGGATTTTTAATCTGTTTCTTGTAATTTTTATGTTTTTGAGATCGTTACAACTAGGTTCAGCTAACCTGTATCTCCGGTTTCAAAAATGTTAAAGATTTTAAAACTTTTCGTTGATGAATCTTAGATGTTTTTGATAAAATATGGTAGATTTGGAAGCTATGAATTGTTTAAGGACTATTTTATAAAGTGTTTTTTGTTAATTTTGAACTTAATGACTAAATTGTTAATATCTTGAAATTGATACGTAAATTTCAAAATTTTGTATAATAGGTGGCTGTAATTGAATGTATTTGAAATTGGTTTAAAGTTTGAAGTCCAAATTTGGAAGTTATGATAAGTTTGTTTTGGGGACTAAATTGAATAAAATGTAAAAGTTTAGGAAAATTATGTAAACATGAATTTGAATAGTATTATGAGATTTGATATTGGTATTGAATCTTAAATATCATTTAGATCAAGTTGTTGACTTAGGTGAAAAACAAAAAACTGTCGAATAGTCCTTGGTATCTAAACTGCTACAGTTTTGTCAAGTAAGTTTATATTACCTTTCGTAGTTGGAAATTTGTTATTAAATGTTGAAAATTGTTTATATATAAACTGTTGAAATGGAAATTGGACTATAAGAAAATGCATTAAATTTTAAGATAATTTTGATGGATTGAGTAAAGTTCTCATACACAAGGTTGTTGAATGATTTCTATTTTGGAATGAGCTCCAACATTTGTTGCAAACTCAGATATACATGTGACAAAGATTTAGGTTGGATTGGTAATATGATGTCCTTTTAAAGGTTTAGCCTGGACTGGCAACCTTACATGTATATATATAGCCCTAGCCAAGCTATTTTTCTGTGTTGTCACTGGTTTAGCCCGGATGGGTAATTTGACACATATATTTCTGTTTCCGATTAGCTCCAACAAGCATTATCTATTTCTAGGCTTGTGTATTAAGCTCTTTTACAATGTTCCATCGGAAGAATAAAAGAATGTTCAGTGTGAAATTGTCTCTGTAAAGCAAATGAAATATAAATTTTGAATATTCGTATGTTTATTATTTATTAACCTGAAATTGTTGAACTATGTCATGGAAAGGTTAATACATTGAATGGCTATTTACAATTAACTATTAAATGAATATGGTAAGTTATTGAATTGAATTGTATGAGCTTATTAAGTATTTTATTTACTTACTTCGGTTATTATGTTTTGTAGATTTTGGATAATTGGAACGTGACGATCGCATCGACAGAGCTCACACCTACTATCTTCTGACTTGGTGGATTTTGAAGTTTCATTTGTGGTTACTTGTGGCATGTATATAGGTTGCTTGTTTTACAAGTGGTGAACATGTTTGGTACTTGGTTGTAAATGAAATTTTATGCCATTTTGATGTATGCTTTGTCTAATGCATATTTGGTATTCTAGTAATGTGTTAATAAGAATCAAGCTTGATAGTTAATAGTGGTGTTTCTTATGATAGCAAGTTGAGGCATAAATGTTGAATGTTTTGAAAGTTAGAACCAATGAATTGTAAGAATTAATGGTTAGTTGTTTTATGGTTGTAATATGGTGTTATCGTTGTTATAATGAATAGGTATAATTGATGAATAAATTTGGTATGTTTTAGGTATAATTAAGTGGATTTGAACATGTGAATATGGTAACAATTGTTTTGGCTTGGTACCTAAGAAAAGGTTGACGTTTTGGCTTGATTTGGAATTTATTTTAGGTTCACACGGCCTGGGACACGAGTTGTCACATGGTTGTGTGCCACACATGGTCTCCTCATATGATTGTGTATCTTATTAAATTTTGGTGTAGGTTGGTCTCCACGACATAAATTAGTTACACGGCTTGGAGACACGATTGTGTGACCCTTATTTTAAATTGTACATGGTTTGAGGACACGAGCGTGTGGAGTAGCCACACAACCATGCTTGTAGTCACACGGGCTGGTCTTTTTCACACGGTCTGGCCACATGATTGTGCTACCTTTGTTTACACTTCTTATTCCAAGTTTTGTAAAAGTTTCATTTTAATTCATAATTGATTATGGCTTGTTTTAAGTGTTCCGTAAGCCCAATTAAAGTTCTAATATGATTGAATAACATGGAAATGATTGTAATTTATTATGAATTGATCTTTTTTACTTTGTTTGAATGATTGGTAACCCCTGTTTTGCATTTTACCTATTATTTTGTAAATGTTTCAGATTGGTCCCAATTTAGTTTTGAACTTGTTCAAAGGTTTTTGTAAGCCCGACTAAGACTCGTTTTGATTGTAATGCATATTTAACATGGAATTAACTTGTATTTATTTATTATTGAATAATATTGAATAAATTACTTGTGAATGTTTTAGTTTACTATTGTAGCATCCTATAACTCGGGTCCAGTGGCTGGATCGGGTATAAGATGTTACATTCTCCGCTATTCTTGTACCACGAATCGCTTCGAGTGTCAACTTGAACAATCATAAATCAAATACAGAACCAAAAATAAATTTTTTTCCTCTAGTAGAAAAGTAGTTCTCTCTCAGTAGGAACTGATAGAATTGTTATTCCCAAAAAATATAATTTGTACTTAGAAAATAAATTTCTCACTATTTTCGGGTAGAATAACAATATTTCAAAGTTGTGTGTTTTTAGCCCTTCTAATAAGAGGATATCATTTACCCATTTCTTAGGATATGAATTCTACTATTATGAATGATGTTACATACTACAAAAGTCATATACCTAATGCACTAGCTTTCTGTTCCTTATTTATTTGAACTCAAGCTTTTACTTACATAAAAAAAATACAAGTCATACATACATAATCCACCATCCACTCAGGATTAAGGTATATCACACTATGAATGTTACAAGTGAATAAATTCATAAACGAATTCAAGATCTATTCTACTTGGATCTTATCCGATGTACTGTCAATCCAGCCAGTCACATCTATATCTCTATTTTCTGGAAGTCATTTGCTCCGATGCTCAAGGCAAATCATCTCCCCAGTTGGACTTGATAGACAACATATTTGTCTTTCAATCGGTTTGTTCATTTTTTATTAGACTAATGACATGTTTAGATTCATTTACTAATACAAGCTGTCTTTCCATATTAAGATCCGACCACGTAATATCGTTTAGTATTAGTTAAACATTAGACAACTTGTGAGCTAATATTTGCTTCCATTTTTTTGCATGCAAAAACCATTGAGAACATAATAGAAAAGGTTTTAATGTAATTAATATATTTTTATTAAACTAATTTATTCAAAAAATATAAAGTAGACGAAAAATACTACACCTGGGACATTAGATCCAACACCAAATGCTTTTACTCTAATAATTTTTATTTTTCTTTGCTAGAGTTTCCTTTAGCCAACTCTTTCTCTATTCAGAGCATATAAACACATACAAGTATTTAATCAAATTATGAACCCATCACCAACTAACTATTTAATGGCTAATCAACTCAATAACAATTCTTGTATGTGATAAAAGCTCAAGTATGCTTCCTAAACAACCTAGCTTTATTTCAATTTCTTCAAACCTTCACAAAAGTATAACTATGGCCATCTTAGCATTTCTCTAGCTAATTTAACAATTAAATGGATGTGCTTGCTTTAAACTATCATTTAATACCACTAATTTAACAAAATTTAAATGAAAGTTTCCTTACTCTTTGAGAATAACCCATGGTAATGGAGAAAACTTTGAAAGGTTTTTCCCTTTCCTTCCTTTCTAAGTGAGCCGGAAGGAAGAAAAGAGAAAAGAGATGGCTTCTCCCTTTCATTAAGTTTCATATTATTCATTTATCAAATTTCTTTTAATTAGTTTTTATTTCATTCAAAGGTCATGGTTTATCAAATTGATGGATAGTGGAAATGCATGGACAATTAATGCTTTCGACTTATACATTAAGATTATGGTATAATTATACCCGAGCCCTTGATTTAATGGCTCATTAATACAATGATAAATATCTACTTAAACCATTATGATTTCCAAAATTTTCTTTTAATCCCTTTTAATTGGGCAAGCTACTTTATCTTCACCTAGAGTTTTGTCTTTAAACTTTTATATTAATTCTGATATGACTCCCATACTACATTTGTTCAATTCACTTCTCTTGTCTCTTTTGTGTAGGGTGTTACAAATGATCTTCCTTTTATTGATCTTATGCCTCATTTCTCTTTATCGAGAAATCCATTACAAGATTTCAATCCTAATGCCACTTTTATGGCATAACGAGTTTTGGGGCATTACATTAAATATTTCATTCTGATTAAAATGTTGGTGTACACATGTTCAAATACACAATCTTTTACTCTTTTTTTTAGATTATTCAACAATGGTCAAATTTTAATTTTGACCCTTATATTATGCGCTTAAATATAAACTTTAATCACTATACTTTAATTTTTGACATAATTTGATTCCTCGACTTTTATAATATCATAATCAATCTAAATACTTCATTCTATTTAAAATGTTGACATACAAGTGTCTAAATACACAACTTTTTACTTCTTTTTTAAGATTACATAAAAATGGTCAAATTCCAATTTTGGTTCCTATACTATGCTTATCTTTGAAATTTAATCTCTATACTTTAATTTTTTACATAATTTAGTACCTCGACTTTTCTTAATGTCTTTAGTTAGTCTAAATACTTATTCTAGATAAAATGTTAGACGTGAAATTTTAAGAATTCCCAACACTATTAAAATTCTATGTTAAATTCTATTACAATGTCAGTTTTTTGGTTACATGACTATCAAATGAGTATTTTTTTTCTTCTCAATTTTAATGTCACACAAACAAATTTAATAAAATAATTTTAACAATATTAGCAACTAGACTTTTTAAATCTAAAAAATAAATGGACTAAATTCTTAAAAAGAAAAATATTGGGATTAAATTGAAAATGTTCAAAGAGCTTAGAGACTTACAACATATTTTGATATTTAATTTTTACTTTATAATTTGGTCAAAAAATTGGTTGATCCAAGGTGAAACGTGATGGAGACCATACTAGCTCTAATACCATTTGGATGTTTATAAAAGGTAACATCTTTTTTGTTCATGAAAATTATACTCAACCCTTGATCCCTCCTCAAAACACAATATTTAATCTCATTAATACACATATAGGTAAGTGATTGAGATGATTGGTTCACCTTGTTTAGGATAGAGTAGAGAGCTATTGAATAGAATGACTGGAGTTGTAAGGAAGAGGAGGCTCAAAATCGACAAGAAGAAGTGAGGGTAGTTGGTTGCTTAGGTCTCTCCTTAGGTTCCAAGTTTTATATGTTGGTCATCCCTGTCCTTATGTGCTACATGTGGAGTTATTTTTGGCGAGTCAGAGGCAAGTAGTCTAACGCCATGGGTCTAGGTAGAGTCGCTTATTCGGCAAGTTGCTAGTTAGGGTTCTCATGCAAGGCCCTTATGCCTACTATTCAAGATTACTGACACGGGCAATTATGGTAAGGTGTAACAAATCTAAAACTCAAGTTTCTTAGTTATTCAACCAAAAATCTTGAGTGAAACTGAAAGTTTACATCTTGAAAATGCACATATAACTTTTTTCCTCTCCAAGAAATCCATTTCGAACACCCTGCAGTTTTGATTTTTGGTACACGACTAAACTGCTGTAGTTAATGGATAAGAGTGGAATGTCTTGAGGGATAAACTATAACACAATCAATAAATATTGAATGTAGTGGTAAGCATGTTACATTATTTAAGTATTGAATGTAGTGTTAAACGCGTTACATTCTTTTACATAAAATGTAGGTTAGAACATTAAATATAATATTATTGAGAAAAAGTAAATAAGTTAACTCTCCTTTAAAAATAAAAATAAAATAGAGTTCTACTAAAGAGAATTCTGTACTTACGTTCATTGCAAAACTTTGGTCGATGAACTCAATGTGCCAATTTCAAGGGAAAGGGTGGCGCATAAAAACAACCCTATATACAGATTCAGAAATGTGGTGTTTAAAAAGGCTTCAACATGCATAAAATACCTGGACCGTCCACATCCAGAAATTCAATAGTCCTTTCCTCTGTTGAAGCTGGTCCATTGCTACATCTTATCTTAAACGCAAGATAACAGAATCTATCTTTTTTTTTTTTTTTTTGCAAAACCTGCAAGAATAACAAATTCCGCTTGCGAAGAAAGAATTAGTGCCCTGCAATTCTAACTGGACAAGGGTGACAAAACTGCATCAACAGTATAAGTTACTCCAAACTGCATTAAGGGAAAAAATATTTAAGAGGTGATACTACTACGCTGAAATAGATAGGGAACAGACATAGGGAACACAAGCGTACACTGACGCAATCATATTCAACACAAGACAGTGGCTTAATTAATAAAATAAAATAAAATAAAAAGGAACAACACAGCATGTAATGCTCACAACCTTGGTGTCAATCCAGATTTCTTAACCTTCAATGGTTTCTCACTAGCATAATGCAGCTAGGCAAAATTAACACGCTTAAAATATCCACCATGAACAGTGGGGTATTCCAGAAAATAAACTTTAGAAAGCTATACCCAAGTCCATTGCACAAGAACCAAGATCAGCATGCTGGGAATTGATAGTGTTGCTTTTTGAAGCACACAAGAGAAGAGGAAAGCACAGAGCTTCTTGGAAGGATTGGTATGACAGAACAACTTTACCAAGTATTTTTCTTTAAAAAGATGATAATGCAAAAAAAGAAAAAGTAATCTTTCATAAAATCAAAAGGCTATAAAAGACTTCAATCCGGAGTAAATGACAGAATTAGCTCAACAAGATCATATTCCTTTTACAGCGGAATACAAAGCAGAACAGAAATAATTTCTGTTTTAGCAGTACAACTCAGCCACGACTAAAAATGCAAGACAAGAGAATGAAAGGCATATATACGTAGGGGTGTTCATTCGGTTAACTGACCGGTTAACCGACCCGAAATTACTATAACCGAATTAATTGACCTTCCAAAAATTTTAACCGTTAACCGAACCGATTTTTTTTTAAAAAAATTTAACCGAACCGAAATTTTTTCGGTTAATAAGGTCGGTTAACCGAATTAACCGAAAATTATGTATTTTTTATTTTTGGTTAAAAATTACCCGAATTACCCGAATTACCCGAATTACCCGAATTAACCGAATTAACCGAAAAATACCCGAATTTTTTTTTATTTTTTATTTTTAAAATTTAAAAAATTTATAAATTATTAAAGTAAATTGGGTTTTAGACTTTAGTAAATTGGGTTGTCTTTTAGTTTTAGTTTTATTGAATTGGGTAATTGGGTAAACTTTAGTTTTAGTTTTATTGGGTTGGGTAATTGAGTTTGGGTTGGGTTGGATAATTTTATTTATTAATTTTTTCGGTTAACCGAAAATTTTCGGTTAACCGACCGGTTTCGAACCGAATTAACCGTTAACCGAAAAATCATAAAAAAATTAACCGACCCCCGACCGAAAAAATTCGGTTAACCGACCGATTAACCGAATTCGGTCGGTTAACCAAATGTTTTCGGTTTTACCCGAATTATGCACACCCCTATATATACGGACGCTTATTGAACAACCAAAAAGGAAAAATTAAGAGCAGCAAACCTATCAGTGTTCTCTTCTACCAAGTACTTCAATTTCATTGTACATGTGAGATTTCATCAGTGAGAATTCTTCTTACATGCTTAAGAGAGCAAACATACGGTTTCTTCATCCCAGAAGCTAACTTAACAGAAATTTTGCATTTCATCCAGCGATTACAACGTTGTCCAAAGAGTTTACCAACAAAACGAACTGTTTCATTCATCTTGTTATCTCTAAGGCAGAATCTTAACAAAGAAGCAGAAGTATACAACATTTGCAAGTAGGAAATAATTCTGAACACAGAACAACTAAAGAAACAAGAAGCAAATTTACTCAGAAATTTGATTATACAATAAAAACACAAAGCAGGATGTTGGGACCAAAGGGCCAACTCCATATCCTCGTTTCTTTACACTACACTGATATATGGGGTGATAAATACAAGAAAATCTGTTATTTTTTTCTTTTTTTGGTTTCCTTCTTATCCTTCTTTATCTTTGTAGCGCATGCCTCAAACCTTTCTTCATTTCTTCTCCATCTTCATCATCTTTTCACTTATCTTTCGTCTTCATGACCCTCGAGTTCCTTCCGTAGCCCAAAGCAAAACACATTTGCAAGTTATACATTCCAGAATTACAGTTTAAATCATCCCAACCCTACAACAGACCTTTTACTCGGTATTATTTCCCCTTCCCAAAGAGTCAAGCCCTTCAGTTCGGCTACGAACAATCCTATGAAACACCTCCCTAACCTGCTTTTCCAGCGGTTCTAGACCTTCCTTCATTGCATCAAAAACCTGCCCCAGTTCCTTCACTCTCTGTCTAACCTCCATTTCCTTCTCCTCACCCAAAGGAAACTGCACGGTATCAGTCAATTCACCCAACAACCGCGTACACTTCTCCATCTGATAAATTTCCCTCAACAGTCCACAAGCATTTTTCCTATCCCTCTTCTTCGACTCCTCCAGAATCCTCTCATGCAAAGAAAGTAATGGACCAGCCCATGAAAAGTGCCTGGGAACATAAATATGAACTTGCAAACCACGATCTTGACATGGTATAGCAGCCACCAACGCCCACATTACAAACAACAAAACACAACCCATTGTGTAAACAGGCATTACAAGTCCATTAGTAGCTACAACATCACTCCCTCGAGGCACGGCCAAGTTGTTCCCAATCGCCAGGAGCTGCCTCGCAGCAGACCAAGACCTTGAAACGCTCCAAGACAAGGACCTGAAATGCCCCAAAGGACGGTGGTGATGATCCTTGGAGTGACTGGTGCTATTATTGTTTCTTCCAAATGAACGATTCCTATGAGACAAAGCTTGACCGGAATCTTTCTCATCAAGCATCCCAATTGCTAAATCTATCAAGGTTTTTTTAGCCCGACGAAATTGCCCTTCTCCTAGGGCTCTCTGACAACAATTATTATTAGCAATACCATTATTATCACCCAAAGCGCAAAGCACTATTTCAAGAAGCTTCTGCCATTGCTTGATCTGCTCAATTCCGTCGCGAATTGCATTACACACATCAAGCGCCTTAACTGTACGCTCGTAGTATTCAGCAATCAGACGGTCCATGGGAGGTTTGATCACTTGAGCTTTGTTGTTAAAAAGGATAGGCCTAAACTCATCTTGACAACAAAGAAAAACATCGAGCAGTTTCCGAACCCACGGAAGAGACAGCAATTCATCAGGAGGTACAGAAGCTAAATCGTGAAACCGGTCAGCTACTTGCCTTTGGAACGACCCGAGCTCGAAATCGTGCGAGGCTGACCCATCGTTTGGCGACTCCAGGGCGTGTACCTGATCCCTCTTCATGGATAATAACGAACGCCCAATAATTGTCAACGGTGTCGAACTTCCTTGATAATCCGTGGCGGGCATTCTCACATCGAACAATGATAATGTAATTTCTCAAAAAAAGAACAAAGAAAATATCAGACTTGGAATTTAATTTTAATTGGACTGTATATATATGTTCAAAATTGGACTGAAGAATATTTGGGAGAGAACAAGTTCGAAGAGATTTGAAATGAGATGATGAGACAATTGTAGAAACCCTAATGCAAGGAGACGGCATTTTATTGGGGATTTTTGCACCGCGTTTTATGGTAGTTGGGAGAAACAAAGCGTTAGGAGACTGACCGAGAGCCAACAGAAGTAATTAGTAAAAAAAATGCTGTTCCTTATTCCTTTTTACATTAATTATATGATCGGCACTGAACAAAGTGAAGCAATTGAATAAGAATTCTGGAAAAACACGAGAAGAGAAGGAAAGAAAGATAATTTTTTTTTTAATTTGGAAAAGGAATGAGAGATACTATCGGAACACTTTCAAGCTTAAATTAAACTTGATTTTCAATAAAATATCATTTGATAATTTCATAAAATTTCTTAAAACAATTCTAAATATTTAAGAAATAATCAAATGTGATTAGAATTCATTTCAAGCAACTAACTACTAATGGGGACATGCCCAAAGTTTAAAACAAATGTTCAAAATTCTTCGAGTTAAATCGAGGTCATTTGAAGGTTTTAAAATCATCTTAAAATTATTTAAAAACCTTCCATGGGCGATTGAAAGAATTTGAGATCAAGTGTGAGCCTCGTAGGGCTCGTTAAAATAGTGCAATGACTATCAATCCCTAAGGCCTAAGTAACGATACCTAATCCCTATAATATAGCATTTTACATTCTACCAAACTTGGCATTGATGCCTAAGGTTAGGGTATCGAACCTCGGACCCCTAAAGTTGAAGAATAGTCTAAAAACATTTAAAAATCATGCATAAACATGTTTATATCATTTCCATATGCTCCAAAGCTTTACAAACCAATTTCAAATCACATTTAAACTCACGAAGTAAATCATGAAATAAAGCTTGAGTAAAAACACATAAATCGCTTGAATTACAAACCAAAGTTTCACAAATTCAAATCCAAACCATGCCTTAATGTACATGCCATAAATTTAATGCAAATAACGACCAATTACTAATTTACAAACTTTAAAATCTCAATCAATGATGCAATGCTCCCAAGTCAAAGTTTACGCTATTCGGCAAGTCTTATACCTACACGTTTTAAACCATTAATGCTTAAGCTCGATCAACTTAGTAAGTAACCACGGACAAAACAACTTAGCCTATCATTTATTAGTGTTGAGCCTTTCTTAAACATGTCATACCAATTCATTCAAGCGACATTTTAGTGCTACTAATAGATTTGTTTAAATTAATTGACTTATATGGCTCAACTTGTGTTTTCATGGTTTGTTAACCAATCACATTATGAAATTCATGTTTAAAACTCTTATGAAGGGTTCACATTGTGTTTAATTTAATACATATTCCTCTAAACTATAGCTTCCTATACACACACATTTCATTTTCATTTTCCTTTCCTTTACTAAGACATACAAGATTTTCATTTACCATAATATTAATAGAAACAAGTTCACTCAAGCCACCTTTATTTAAGAATTTTTACCATATTAATTCCTTTTAGCTTACTTAGATCATACACCTTATAACTATACTTTTTTCCCATTTCATTATTAATTCTTATCACATTTTGAATTAATGTCCATTGTAATCTTAATAAAACATGACTTGGACACTACGGGAAATCCACATAAACCAAAGAGCACTGATGTGCTATACTCGAAGGCAACAAAACTTCATATATCATAAGTGTAACACCCCGAACCCGAAACCGACACTGGAGTCGAGCACGAGGTGTTAACTGACTTTAACCCCTTATAAAATTTATTTTCCAGACACTGCCCAATCTGTGTACTAGTCATTTTAAAAATCATATCTTGAGTTTCGTAACTCGAAAATCAGTTTTGTAATTTTTCCCAGAAACTAGACTCATGTTCCCATCTATGTATTTTTTTCTAGAATTTTTTGGTCAGGCCAATTAGTACAGTTTATTAGTCAAAGTCTCCCAAGTTGCAGGGGTCGACTACACTGACCTTTGCCCATTACGACTTGGATATCTCCCTGCACGGGGCTTCAATACTGATGCCGTTTGTTTCTATGAAAACTAGACTCAGAGAGGAATCTGTACATATATGGTACGACCCCTAATTATCTCTGGTTAATTTATAATGAATTTCCAAAGTCGGATCAGGGAATCTAGAAACCGTTCTGGCCCTGTCCCACAAAAATCTGATTATCTCTTAATATACTGCCCATATGATCTTTTCGTTACTTCCTCATGAAAACAGACTCATCGAGCTTCGATTACATAATTTATTCATCAATTAATCCCACTCCTACTATTTTTAGTGATTTTTCAATCTCATGACACTGCTGCTGCCAGCATCTGTTACGAAAGTAACTAGGTCCATTTCATGCCTACCCTTGATCCAACTCAATCGAACATTCGTGCCATTTTCGCATGGCTTAAATTTTACATGCCAAAGTTCAAACACAACGTAATAGCTTATACATGCCAAAATGTTCTTCTAAACCAACTAAGAAGAAAGTACCAAAACTTGCTATCCGGTGTGATGACTTCGATGACGGCCTGACCCCGCAAAAATAGATGAGTCCAAGCAACCTATAATGGGTGACAAGGAAACACCGAGTGAGTTTATAACTCAGTAAGTCATAAGCAATGCACTACCATCCATCAATAACATTATCACAAGAGGAAACAAAATGGAACGAGACAATTTACTCCATCCATACCGAACCATACCATAGTTCCTCCAACCTATCGATTCAATTTCATATCAATTCATGCATTCACATTCCATATACTCATCAATGGGACATTGAAGCATTTTCATAAATCAATTTATTTTCGTTACAATCAAACGACTAAACGGCCTTTCACCCATCCTACGATAAATTTTATGTACGTGACTTCAAGTATATTTGTCACATAGGTTCAAACTTACCGAGCTCAACACCAAGTATAAGCATAGCACATATTAGCCATGTACTCAAGACACTTACCCGATCCGCTGTCCGCGATCAGCTCAATAGTGTCGCACACATAGTGTCCATAATGATTCACGAATGTATATTGAGCCCGCACACTCAGTGCTATATAATCAACTCGCACACTTAGTGCTACGTAATCAAATCGCACACTTAGTGCTATATAGTCAGACTCGCACACTTAGTGCCGCATGGTCAATTCGCACACTTAGTGCATCATATTCATTTCGCACACTTAGTGCAACATAGTCAAATCGCACACTTAGTGCTGTACAATTTAATCCCGCGCACTTAGCGCCAATCTCATGGTCGTAAATGGTTATACCCGCACGTTTAGTGCCGAGATCAACAACTCAGTACATCTTACCTCTTTTCTTTCCATTCAACAATTTCATTATCACATCCGTACATGCATATATATATGTATATTTATTCATTCCATTCAGCATCAATACATAAACATTATGACCATTTGAAATAACGCCAACTACATGCTTAATGACTTACCTCGTGTTGGGTAAGACGGTTCCAACTCGGCTACTCGGTGATCTTTTCTTTGCCTTTGCTCTTGAGCTTAATTAAACAAATAAATTGATTTAATCATTTGAGCATCGAAAAGAGGAACATAAGGCACTTAGCCCATATTTATACATTAGACTTTAAAGTCACATACATGTGAAATCATGCATCAACTCAACATATTAACCCACACTCCCCTTTAGCCGATTGTCCTTACCAAGATATAGGCATCAATATGTTTGCCTCTAACCGAATTCATGCAACGCCAATCCATCTCATGTGGCCGAATATGCATGTCTACTTTGAGGCCAAATTATATTCTTAGTACCACATATAAATGACATACATTTTACTAACTAATGCATTACATATTATAACTCAATATGTATCCATCATTTAATCCATAACTAAACCACCACCATATATAAACATATACTTTGGGGTGATATATATATGTATCATACCAATACATCATGTGCATATATATATATACAAGAGCCGAATCACAAGGCTAATTATAGCCATCTCATATATTTTCATCCCATACCCGAATGCACAAGTACATTATAATAGCTTCCAACTTAATTCCTCATAAATTTCCCCCTTTTTATCTTCATGGCCGAATGCTCCTTCTACTTTCACAAAGCATGAATTTCATCATCCAACTTACAAGCTTACAATCTCATGAAGTTTAACCTCATGGTACCTATCAAACTCTCACTCATTAGCTTCTATCATAAACCTCCAACAACACCAAATAAACATATACTTTGGGGGTCTATGGTAGAACCAAGAAAGGAACTCATAGATATCGAGATGTGAGCAACTACCATTATTCATCTAAGTTTAGCATGAAACACAATCATCACCCTTATTAATCTTTTATAGCCGAAAACCATACTCACCCCCAAAATCGAAATTTCAACATGGTTTACAAAAATCACTTGATAACTCACTCAATATCAACTAAAATTTCAAAAGCTAGTACAAACTTTCTTACCTTAATAGTGACCTAAGATGACCGATTGCTTCACTCCCTTCTTCTTCCTTTCAATTCGGCCAAGAAGAACCAAAAAAAACACAACTTATTTTTCTTTCTTCCTTAGAACATTCGGCCAAGGGGACATGAAGAAAGATGGACACTTTTTTTTTTGTTTTTCCTTCTTACTTTCACGGCAATGGGGAGGGGAAGAAACAATTACACACATCCTTTCCTTTTTCCATTTCTTTATTCCCCATACTTCTTATTATATTTTATCCTACATACCTCACTAGGCCAACATGTTCCCAACATGTTTCCACCCATAGCATGGCCGGCCACTACATATTAGGGAGGGGGAATTTGACATGCAAGTCCCCTTTTCTTCCACATGCACTAATAGGTCCTCATGCATTGACCTATCACATTTTAAAATTTTCTCATATAAGTCCTATTGACTAAATTCACATGCAATCGACTAAATCGAAGCTTGAAATTTTCCACATTCATGATTACATATTCTAGACAATAAACATCACATTCAAACCTTTCGGTGACTCGGTTTAGCGGTCCCGAAACCACTTCCCGACTAGGGTCAATTTTGGGCTGTCACAATAAGGGCCTCCAAAGAGGTAACATGAGTCTAATGATTCTCAACAAATGCTTAACCAAGGGGTAACGTAACAGAACTCCAAAAACATCATATACTTCCAAACCTCAAATAACACCAATACTAAAATCTATTGAAACATAAATACGAGACCCCAATTTACATGTAAATTATAGTCTAACATTTCTACCAAGTTTATATTGGCTTAAAACATTCATAATAGGGGTTCATTACAACAATATACACCCAAATGGGTCACATTGATTGAAATTCACAATAAAAGGTCATTAGACCTCACATGACCAATGTCTTTCTTTCATATAGTCTTTAACATCACTTAAATTCCATATTATATCATAACATAAATACGAGACCCTAACTTGCATGCCAAATTTGATAAATCACTGGGTCACTGATTTGGGAGTCACTAATCATGTTTGTGTTTCTCTATAGGAGTTCAAGGAAACGAAAGATCTTAGAGACAAGAGCTTATCGTTGCAAACCGAGAACAGGAAAAGTGAGGTAGCTAAAGCAGTGGGAGATGTACATATTTATTTTGATAATGTTAGGAAGATTATTTTAAGAGATGTTTTCTATGTACCATGTTTTTAAAGAAACTTAATTTATGTTGCATATTTATATAAAGACGGCTTGATCGTGACTTTTATTATTGGAATTGTAATATTTAGAAATCTCAATCTTATCTATAATGGATGGATGTCAAATAATCTCTATTTTATCAAACCAAAGATGTACACACTGTTTGAGACTAAAATATCGAATAAAAGACTTAAAACTTCTCACTTTAATGAGGTGTACCTTTGGCATTTGAGACTTAGTCATATTAACCGAGAAAGAATCACTAGACTTGTAAAATATGACATCTTAAGTTCACTTAAAGAAGTTGATATTCCACAATATGAATCATACTTAGAAAGTAAGATGACTAAGTGATCTTTTAATGCAAAAGGAACGAGGGTTGAAAAACCCCTAAAACTTGTGCACACTGACGTTTATGGCCTCATGAGCGTTAATGCAAGAGGTAGTTATGAGTATTATGTAACCTTTATTGATCACTATTCCAGATATGGGTATGTATACCTAATGCATCGCAAGAGTGAAACCTTTGATAAATTCAAAGAGTTTCGTGTGAAAGTGGAGAAGCAACTAGATTTATCCATAAAGGCACTTTGGTCAGATCAATGTGGGGAATATTTATCTGATGAGTTCTTAGGGCACCTCATAAAGAATGAGATTCTATCCTAATTAACTATGCTGGGTACTCCACAATAGAATGGCGTGACAGAGAGAAGAAATCAAACTTTGTTAGATGTCACACCATAAATATAGTGAGTCCAAGATTGTGGCACATAATAGTGAAATAATTTGTTTGGAGAGGTGTAATCCACCATAATTCTTCTTTTGGTGAATATGTGTAAGTGTATAGTAACGCCGTGGTAACATGTGAAGATTCTGTTTCATGTTATTTTGCTATGTAAAGAGAGAGATCTTATAAAAGTAAAAAGGTAATTATGGTATGAGTTATTGCCAAATGTATAGTACGCCTAGTTGGTCTAAAGTAATGTGCTAGTTAGGTGGTAAAGTTAGTCAGGAGTTAACTGGATTGACTAGTATAATATCTATTATTACAAGATTCTCATTTATGTTTCTCTCAGAACCGATAGGCCATTAGGAAAGACAAATTATGGATTCAAGTGACATTTGTTAAGTGCTAATAACTTAAGTGAACTATATATATATATCGGTGCGAAGGGTTTGTGAAGTTCTTTTTCTTGATATATTACTCTCTGTCTCTTTTTATAAAATCTAAAGGTTATCCTTTTTTTTTCGAGTCGGAAGCTAAGATTTTGGGATTAATTAATGGTTTTTCCATCTCTTGGTAAGTATCACAGCTTTGCATGTTAAATTTTTAGAAAGAGTAAGTCTGTAAGAGGTATATAAACAGTAGGATGTGAGTACAAGGCTTTGCATGGGGGTTATCAATGATTGAGATGATAGAAATTTGTATGTAAATGAGTTTTAATTGTAATTCTATATTTTGTAAGCAATTGTTGCTGCTTGTTCAAGAAGGATGTTTGAGCCTGGAACTTCGAACTACAGTAGGATCTTGACTCTTGATGTGCACTGTTCAAATAGTAGCATCTAATGAAAAAGGATATCTCTCACGATTGGTAAGGGTAAGAAGTAGAATAAAATGATATACGTCTTATAATGATATGTATAGAGTTCTGTTGGAAAAGAATGTAAATAGATAAGTATGTAGGTATAGTTTGGTGTAGTAAAGGTATGAATTAGTCAGAGATATGAATAAATCTGAGAAAGTGAATGCTGTGTAAATGTCCCCCTGTGACGTCTCTGGTAGGGAAACTATATTGCTAACTAGATTGGCAGATCACAATATGAAAATAGTGTAAGACCATGAGGTTGAGACCCATGGAATATTAATATGATATGATTACACTCATGGTGTAGCCTCCACTAAGATGACTGGATTAGAAGGTCACGATACATGAATGTGTGTAAGACCATATAGTTGAGACCCATGGCATAATATGTTTGCATGTATGCATGTTCATGGTGTAGCCTTTGGTGATGTGTAAATCTAATTGGTAGATCACGATATATGAAATTATGTGTAAGTCCATGAGGGAGAAACCCATGACACATTCTATGAAAGTCTATTGGGACAGTAAAAATGAGGTTCTATATATTGCCCTTGTGGCGTATTCTGCTTGGACCTTGTGGCATACTCTAGAAAGTCTATTTGGTAAAAATATACTTATCTGCCTTTATGGTAAGTTCTGGATAAATTCTGATTGTTCTATATAAGTATTGAAAAGATAAGGTTATGACATGTCTGAGGTTATAATGGATGAATTAGATCTGTGAAAAAATTGAATAAATTTTTAAGAAGCTCTTGAAAGGAAGGGTGTATTTGAATGTTAAGTAGGGTATTCGCCATGATAATCTGTAAGTGTTGAAAATGAGCGCATTTGTAGTTATGCAAGATATAAGAAATTGTTAACATGAGTTAGTTTGTTTTATAATATGATTGAATCTTAGATGTATGTAATCCGTCATATCAGAGTTTTATAATGTCTTCTTTTGAAATCATATGGAATATGAGTTATGGTAATCCTAAGTCTAGAGTCTTGAAATAAAGTGGTATGGATTATGTTTGAATAATTTGTGTAGTATATTACTAATGTGAGTTGGTATAATATTGGAATAAGGTAGGAATTGATTAGTAACTTGATGGTATTTAGATTTGCATAAGTATTCGTCGAATACGTATGTATCTGCTAGTGATTAATATCTGTGAATAATGGATCTGGAATACATGTATGTAAAAAGAGATGGACTGCATGAAGTGGGTTATGAAGGTATACTCTTTAAAAAGTATCAGTGGGACAAAGAGATTTATGGAATATTTGGAAGAATTTGTAGTTAGTTGGTTAAGAAAGAATTAGTACATTAAGAGTATGGTAGTTGGCGTATAAGTCTAAGCCAAAATTGTAATAATATCTGCCCAATACGAAAGAAAGTGATTTAGGAAGATAAATGGTAATTAAATATCTGATAAAATGAATGAGATTTGATTCCGTTCAATTTTATCTCCCCAGTAATGTTTCAAACGTTGAGCATTAACTCGAAAATTACGTCTCTTACCTTGAAGTTCAACAACTCTGTATGGATAGACTCGATGAATCATAAATGGACTGGACCAATGTGATTTTAACTTACCTGGAAGGAACCTTAATCTGGAATTGAATAAAAAGACTTGCTAACCTATTTCAAATTCTCGAACACGAATGTGCTTGTCATGCCATTTCTTGAGTCTCTCCTTAAGTAAGTTTGCATTCTCGTATGAAGACATTCAAAATTCTTCTAACTTGTTAAGTTGAAGCATATGTTTCTTTTTGGCACTTTTAAGATCCAAGTTGAGTCGTTGGAGAGCCCAATAAGCTTTGTGTTCTAACTCCAAAGGTAGATGGCAGGCTTTCCCAAAGACTAACCTATAGGGTGACATCCCTAAAGGTGTCTTGTATGCTGTCCTGTAAGCCCATAAAGCATCATCTAGTCTTTTGGACCGACGAGAAAACTTCATTATAACCTTAGCATCGTTTGTCAGATATGCCTCTGCCTCAACCCACTTAGACACATAGTCTACTGCTACTAATATGTACTTGTGACCAAAATACGGAGGGAAATGACTGAGAAAGTCAATACCCCAAACATCGAATAATTCTACCTCAATGATGTTTGTTCGAGGCATCTCATTTCTTTTGGTGGCATTTCTGACCCTTTGACATCAATCACAACTCTTTACGTAAGCATAGACATCTTTGAATAGTGTTGGCCAAAAGAATCCAGCTTGCAATACCTTGGCTGCAATACATGTACCTCCGAAGTGTCCCCCACTCGGAGATGAGTGACAATGGTATAAAATCTTATGTACTTCATCTTCTGGCGCACATCTCTTAATCATTTGATTGCACAATTTTTAAACAAATACAGTTCTTCCCAGAAATAGTACTTCACATCGTGAAGAAACTTTTTCTTTTGATGATACGTCTTATCAATTGGTATCAAACCACAAGCTAAAAAGTTAGCAATATTAGCAAACCAAGGGGTATTATGGACATGATTTACCTTCAGTATGTGTTCATCTAGAAACGTCTCTCGAATTGGTATAAGAGGAGAGTTCCCTTCTTGCAACTCCAATCTAGACAGGTGGCTGCTACTTGGTTTTCCACTCCCTTTCGATCTTGAATTTCTAGATCGAACTCTTGAAGTAGAAGTACCCATCGGATCAGTCTCGGCTTAGTGTCTTTCTTGGCAAGTAAATACTTAATTACCGAGTGGTCCGTATAGACAGTCACTTTGGTACCTACAAGATAAGATGAAAACTTGTCAAAAGCAAACACAATAGCAAGTAACTCTTTTTCTGTTACCGTGTAATTCAGTTGAGCTCCTGTCAGATTTTGACTTGCATGGTAGATGGGATGAAAAAATTTGTTCCTTCGCTGACCCATGACAGCTTTGGTCTCAAAGTCACTTGCGTCACACATCAATTCAAATGGCAAATCCCAGTCTGGTGTGACTATTATGGGTGCCGAGACTAATTGAATCTTCAAATTATTAAAAGCTCTTAAGCACTCATCATCAAATTTAAACGCTATGTCCTTCTCCAATAATTTGCATAAAGGTTTAGCAACTTTGGAGAAGTCCTTAATGAATCTTCGATAGAAATCGACATGGCCCAAAAAGCTCCTAACACCCTTTACAGATATTAGAGGTGGGAGTTTCTCAATAACATCTACCTTTGCTTTATCTACCTCGATTCCATGTCTTGTTATCTGATGCCCTAGAACAATACCTTCTCGTACCATGAAATGACACTTTTCCTAGTTAAGTACTAGGTTTGTTTCTTCACATCGCCTTAGTACCTTGGCTAGATTTGCTAGGCAATCATCATATGTATCTCCAAATACTGAAAAATCATCCATAAAAACTTCCAAATATTTCTCAACTATGTCAGTAAAAATAGACATCATACATCTTTAAAATGTAGTAGGTGTATTACATAAACCAAATGGCATGCACCTAAATGCAAATGTACCATACGGGCAGGTGAATGTTGTCTTGTGCTAATCTTCCCGTGCTACTGTAATCTGATTATACCCCGAGTATCCATCGAGAAAATAGTAATAGTCTCACCCTACGAGTCTATCCAGCATCTGGTCCAAAAACGAAAAAAGAAAGTGATCTTTCCTAGTTTCCTTGTTCAACTTTTGGTAATCGATGCAAATTCTCCATCCTATAACCGTTCTAGTTGGTATCAACTCGATATTCTCATTTTCAATGACTGTGATATCTCCTTTCTTTGGCACGCACTGGACCCGACTTATCCATGAACTATCTGAGATGGGGTATATGCATCTAACCACTTGATGATTTCTTTCTTGACTACGTCCTTCATGATGGGGTTCAGTCTACGTTGTCCATCAATCGTCCCTTTTTCGCCATCTTCTAAGACAATCTTATGCATGCATACAGATGGATTAATTCCGTGAATATTGGCTATGGTCCATCTGGTAGCCTTCTTGAATTGTTTCAACACCAGGATGAGTTTCTCTTCTTACTCAGTAGTTAATTATGTTGAAACAATCATAGGAAGAGTAGAAGAGTTACCTAAATAAATATATTTAAAATGTGAGGGGAGTACCTTTAGTTCTAATTTAGGTGGCTCCTCGATTGACGCTTTTGGTTTGACATAATCCCTTTTCTCTAACTCTAAAGATTCAAAGCGGGATTGCGGATTAAATCCCCTTTGATTAGCTTCTAACAAAGCTAAGTATTCATCATCCTCTTCATCATTTGGAGGATCTGATGTCAAAATTTGTTCCAATGGGTCCTCAACATAATTGAGTTCCTTCTCCACGATTAAATCCTCTAAATCAGACACTGCAGAATAATCATCAATTGTGATAGAAAATCGCATGGACTTAAAAACGTTAAATGTTACCTGATCATCCTGAACACGCATAGTAAGCTCGCCCTTCTGCACATCAATAAGGGTCCTTTCGATTGTTAAGAATGGTCTTCCTAGGATGATTGGCACCTCTTTGTCTTCTTCAAAGTCTAGAATCACAAAGTCAGCAGGAAAGATAAATTTGTCTACACGTACCAATACGTCCTCGATTTTTCCTTTTGGATGCGCTAAGGCTTGATCTGCTAATTGAAGTGTAACCGTAGTAGGTCTAACTTCACCTATCCCCAACTTCCTAAATATTGACATGGGCATCAAGTTGATACTCGCACCCAAGTCACATAGTGCCTTACCATAATATGTTGCTCTAATATTTCAAGGTACGGTAAAATATCCAGGATCCTTCAATTTTGGGGGTATTTTGTCTTGAAGATATGCATTGCATTCCTTCATTTGGGCTACTGTCTCAAATTCTCCAAGCCCTCATTTTTTAGACAGGATATCCTTCATGAATTTGACGTAGTTCGACATTTGTTCAAGTGCTTCAACCAACGGAATGTTGATATGAAGTTGCTTGAGCACGTCTAGGAACTTCTTGAATTGAATTTCCTACTTCTGCTTCTGAAGTCTTTGAGGGTAGGGTGGTGGAGGTTTCTTTACTGGAACTGGTTGTTTCATTTTTTGTGGCAATTCTACATCTAGCGGATTTATTAGTTGATCAGAATTAGTTGGTTCAGAAGTTACCTTGTCAGATTTTACAGATTCAATTTTCGGTGAAATTGGAATTTCAACACTCGGTTGAACTTCCTCTGAGTCTTGAGCGTCAGCTAGCTCCTTCTCAACTTTGACTGAGTTGGGCTCTAAAGTCTTTCTGCTACTCAATGTTAACACTTTACAATGCTCATTCCCTGGATTTCTCGGATTCTCCGTATCATTAGGTAAAGCACTTTGTGGTTGATTTCTGAGTTCAATTGCAAGCTGGCCCACTTGATTCTCCAAATTCATTAGAGAGGTATCATTTTTCGCCATGTTTGCCTTCAATTGATTCTTTAGGTTATTGGATGGTTCAGCTTGGGTTGGTTTCTGAGCTTGTTGGGAAAAATTAGGTGGCTGGGTCGATCTAGGTTGGACATAATTGTTACTAGTTCTTGCCCCTTGGTTACTCTAGGAAAAATTCAGGTGGTTTCGCCATGATGGGTTATAGAAATTGGATTGCAGGCCTTGCCTTCCTAAATTTTGGTTCTGGTTACCCATGTAATACATAGATTCTGGGTTCGATGGACAGTCTTCGAACAAATGTCCTTCCCCACAATAAACACAGGCTACATTTTCAAATTGATTCAGTGGCTGTGCTGCAAAACTATTACACCCATTAGTAGTAAGATTTTTTAACATTGAGGATATTGATGATACTTCATGTATTCTAGTGACTCATCTTTCTAACACTACCCGATTGGTTGGCCATTGATAATTGTTGCTGGCAATCCTCTCAATGATTTCATAAGCCTCATTATAAGACTTAGAAATGAGAGGGTACTACCATCCTCGTGTGAGCATTGAGACCATTATAAAATGCCTCAAGTTGAATGCAATGTGGGATCCCGTGATGAGGGTACTTCCATAATAATTCTTTGTACCTTTCCCATGTCTCATACAATGACTCATCATCCATTTGTTGAAAAGCAATGATCTCGTTCCTCAACTTAGCATTCTTGCTAGGTGGAAAATACTTCATAAGGAATTTTTATACTAACTCTTGCCATGTTGAAATTGAGTTTGGTGGTAATGAGTTCAACCAAGCTCGAGCTCTGTCCCTTAGTGAATATGGGAATAGCTTCAATCGTAATGCATCTTCGGGTACTCCGACTAACTTGAAAGAATCGCTCACCTCTATAAATAGTCTTAAGTGTATGTGAGAATCTTCGGTAGGCATTCCACTGAATTGGCCTACTGTCAGAAGCATCTGAAACATGACTGGCTTCAACTCGAACTGTTGTGCCTCAATTTCGGGTCTCCTAATACCCAAATTAAGTCATGAAATACTGGCACGACATACTTTCTTAAAGCTCTATCCCTATCATCAGCAATAATGATAGGATTTTGAGCAAGGTTTACTCCGTTTCCTTGATTCAGATTTTCGAATTTCATCTCTTCACTCATTCTCTGACTTGCTTGTCTTCTTCGCTGTCAAAAAGTTCGTTCAATCTCAGGGTCTACGGGGAGTCAATCGATGATTTGGTCAATACTTATAAACACTTGAAATTATCACAAAAAAATTAACTAAGTTAAAATTTGAATAGAAAAATAAACCAAAATGCAAAACTAACAACTTCACAAATAATGAGTTTTTTAAAACACAATCCCCGGCAACGGTGCCAAAAACTTGGAATGACGAAAATGTGCAAGTGTAAACAATCGCAACAAATAATAAAGTGACAAGTAAATTTCGAGTTATCGTACCCACATGGACTGTGAAAAGAATTATTTATGAATGCTATTTAAAACACTTTTGTGACAGCCCAAAATTGACCCTAGTCGGGAAGTGGTTTCGGGACCACAAAACCGAGTCTTATAAATAATTAAAGATTATATTCTGTGTTTATGATGTGCGTAAATGCTTGTGTGATAGTTCCATACTTTAATTTGGTCAGTGTATGTGGAATTTATTAGTAGGGACTTATGTGAGACAATTTAGAAATATGCTAGGCAAGTGTTCAAGTGGCCCATTAATATATGTGGGAAAGTGTTTGTCCTTGCATGTCAAATTAGCCAAATTAAAGCATAGTGGCTGGCCATGCTATGGGTGGAAACATGTCACCAACATGTTATGCTAGTGATGTATGCTAAGAAAAATAAAATAAAGAGCATGGTAATTAAACAATGAAAAGGAAGGGTGATGAAAAAAAAATGGTCTCATCCATACCCCCCCTTGTTGCCGTGAGTTGAGGAAAGAAAACAAAAAAAAAATGTGTTCATTCTTGAACACCTTTGGCCGAATAGAGGAAAGAAAGGAAGGGGAAGAGCTTGAGAAAATCGGCTATGGTGGTTTGCTAGACTAAGCTCAAGAGCAAAAGGGAACTAGATCCGATAAAGGCAAAGAAAAGATCACTGAGTAGTCGAGTTGGAACCGTCTTACCCAACACAAGGTAAGTCATTAAGCATGTAGTTGGTATTATTTCAAATGGTCATAATGTTTATGTATTGATGCTGAATGGAATGAATAAATATACATATATATATATGCATGTACGTATGTGATGATGAAATTGTTGAATGAAAAGAAAAGAGGTAAGATGTACTGAGTTGTTGATCTCGGCACTAAACGTGCAGGTATAACCATTTATGACCATGAGATTGGCGCTAAGTGCGCGGGATTAAATTGTACAGCACTAAGTGTGCGATTTGACTATGTTGCACTAAGTGTGCGAAATGAATATGATGCACTAAGTGTGCGAATTGACCATGCGGCACTAAGTGTGCGAGTTTGACTATGTAGCACTAAGTGTGCGATTTGATTACGTAGCACTAAGTGTGCGAGTTGATTATATAGCACTGAGTGTGCGGACTCAATATGCATTCGTGAATCATTATGGACACTATGTGTGCGACACTATTGAGTCGATCGCGGACAGCGGATCGGGTAAGTGTCTTGAGTACATGGCTAGTAGGTGCTATGCTTATACTTGGTGTTGAGCTCGGTAAGTTTGAACCTATGTGACAACTATACTTGAAGTCACGTACATAAAATTTATCGTAGGATGGGTGAAAGGCCGTTTAGTCGTTTGATTGTAACGAAAATAAATTGATTTATGAAAATGCTTCAATGTCCTATTGATGAGTATATGGAATGTGAATGCATGAATTGATATGAAATTGAATCGATAGGTTGGAGGAACTATGGTATGGTTCGGAATGGATGGAGTAATTAGCCTCGTTCCATTTTGTTTTCTCTTGTGATAATGTTATTGATGGATGGTAGTGCATAGCTTATGACTTACTGAGTTATAAACTCACTCGGTGTTTCCTTGTCACCTATTCTAGGTTTCTTGGACACATCTCTTTTTGCGTGATCGGGCCGTCATCGAAGTCATCACACCGGATAGCAAGTTTTGGTACTTTCTTCTTAGTTGGCTTAGAAGAACATTTTGGCATGTATAAGCTATTACGTTGTGTTTGAACTTTGGCATGTAAACTTTAAGCCATGCGAAAATGGCACGAATGTTCGATTGAGTTGGATCAAGGGTAGGCATGAAATGGACCTAGTTACTTTCGTAACAGATGCTGGCAGCAGCAGTGTCATGAGATTGAAAAATCACTAAAAATAGTAGGAGTGGAATTAATTGATGAATAAATTATGTAATCGAAGCTCGATGAGTCTGATTTCATGAGGAAGTAACGAAAAGATCATATGGACAGTATATTAAGAGATAATCAGATTTTTGTGGGACAGGGCCAGAACGGTTTCTGGATTCCCTGCTCCGACTTTGGAAATTCATTATAAATTAACCAGAGATAATTATGGGTCGTACCATATATGTATAGATTCCTCTCTGAGTCTAGTTTTCATAGAAACAAACGGAATCAGTATTGAAGCCCCGTGCAGGGAGATATCCAAGTCGTAATGGGCAAAGGTCAGTGTAGTCGACCCCTGCAACATGGGAGACTTTGACTAATAAACTGTACTAATTGGCCTGACCAAAAATTCTAGAAAAAAATACATAGATGGGCACATGAGTCTAGTTTCTGGGAAAAATTACGAAACTGATTTTTGAGTTACGAAACTCAAGATATGATTTTTAAAACGACTAGTACACAGATTGGGCAGTGTCTGGAAAATAAATTTTATAAGGGGTTAAAGTCAGTTAACACCTCGTGTTCGACTCCGGTGTCGGTTTCGGGTTCGGGGTGTTACAACTTTGGTGAAGAAAAATATTTTGTTTGAAGAGGGTGATTAAAAACTAAGATTTTAAACTAAGTGAACTAAATAAATAAATCTCAAATGCACGATTTCAAAATACGATTTTAATCAAGATGACATAATTGTGTTAGATTAATTACATTTCTTAACTTAGAATTATTAAACTCATTTTATATTGTTACGAATAAGTTCACGGCAATTCGATAATTTGCTAACTTATGAACATACTCACCTACCAAAATTCATTTATCTCTTGACTATATCCCTATGTCAATTCAACCGATTAAAAAAATCTTAATCGGCAAATATGTTATTGCACATACATACTTATTAAATCAAAATAATCTCTCGTACATATCCCTATGTCAATTCAAACAATTAACTCGATTTAATAAGCACATAAAAGAATATGTGAGGTAACAAAGCATCCTTACCTGGAAACAGTTTAATCACAATAATCTTGCAAGTTATGCAAGGCAAATGTCTCGTCAGATACCGTTGCTAATCTAACCCTCAGCTACCTTAGATGATTAAACATGCACTGATTAATTACTGTGTCCATTAATTACAATTTAAATCCATTTAAATAATCAATTCATTAGTTACCTAACAATTGTAATGCAAGAATAACTCAGTCATGATTTTACTTAATCAAGCATTTTACCGAGGCCTATAACAACATAACACAATTTTAATAATTTTAACAAATGAAATGTAATCAACCTAACACGAATTAAAGTCAAACTAAATTGATTAAATTAACCATTCCAAAAACATAAATATTCATAGATATGTTAAGCATAACAACAACAAAAATTAAAAAGATAAGGAACAAGAATCAAATCCGGTGTTTTTTCGTGGCTTGACTAGTTGCTCCGTTCTTCCTTCTCTGTTGTCCTCGTTGACCAAGGCTACTATGAAAACTTAATTACTGCTCCAAATATCTGATGAATGCCCTTTTCCCAAGAGGAGAAATCGGTAAAAGAGCAAGGGAATTTTTGAATGGAAAGAAGAAAGAAAGTGGAGAGAAGAGAGGGAATATGTGAATGCTTGAGGTGTGTTACCAGCCTAAGGGGGGTTTTTATAACTGAGGAGGGCTGCTAAAAATAGCTAAAATTATCAGCCAAAGAGCCCTCCCTTGGCCGGCCGCACATGTTGCAAGGTTGATAGTTTCAACTTTGCTAATATAGGCTTGGGGCAAATCTATAAAGCCACCAATTGTGGAGGGGTTTGAATGCAACTTGAACAAGTCTTCAAGGGCCTCTTTGCAAGCTTAAATAATCAGCTAATAAGTTGATTTGTGTCAGCTCTTGGGACGATTTTTGGGCTTTCCATTTCTTGGCCGGTTCGGTTCACTTGGTTCAGTTCAACTGGACCATTTTTTCATAATTAATTAATAATAATTTATTAAACCAAATTAAATTGAATATGAATTAAAATTAATTATATTATGAATTAATACATATAATTTTGGACCGTCTTAGGCTGAAATTTAGTTCTCCTCAATGCTTCAAATTGCTTCTCGGTTTTATGCTTTTAGTAGTGTGTGCCGAGCCATTTTTCGCCCTTTGTGCAAATCTGTCAAAAATAACTAAAATTCATCAAAATTAAGTATAAAATTAACTAAAATTCAACATGTTCATATTTTAAGTGCACTTTAGTTATTTTGTAAAAATGTGCAAATTTTCGTGTTTCCAATAATTACCTTGAATATCTGAAATAGTCCACTCAATATCCTTCACATGTCTTTTCACAACCTTTAAGTCTAACTCAGATGGTTCTTCTATTGACAGTTTGGGTTGCTTATACTCACAAGATGACAGCTTTAATAACTTGAATCGAATTTTTGGAGTGAATCCTTTTGAGTTAGCTTTCAGCAAAGCTAAATATTCCTCCTGTTCCTCATCACTTGGGGGCCTGACATTAAGGCTTGTTCTAATGGGTCCTCAATATAATTGAGTTCCAATTCTACAACTAATTCCTCTAACTCAGTCACTGTAGAACATTCATCAATTGCGTTAGGAAACCGCATAGATTTAAATATGTTAAATGTCACCTGGCCGTCTTGAACACATATGGTAAGCTTGCCCTTCTACACATCAATTAGGGTCCTTTCAGTTGCTAGGAAAGACCTACCTAGGATGATTGATACCTTCTTATTTGCTTCAAATCTAAAATAACAAAGTCAGTAGGAAAAATAAATTTGTCTACACGTACCAATACATCCTCAATTTTTCCTTCCAAATATGCTAAGGATCGATCTGCTAATTGAAGTGTAACCATAGTTGGTCTAACTTTATCTATCCTCAACTTTATGAATATGGACATGGGCATCAAGCTGATACTCGCACCCAAATCACATTGTGCCTTACCACAATAAGTTGCTCCGATGTTGCAAGGTATGGTAAAACATCCAAGGTCCTTCATCTTTAGGGGTAGTTTATTTTGTAAATATGTGCTGCATTCCTTTGTTAGAGCTATCGTCTCAAATTCTCCAAGTCTCTATTTCTTGGATAAGATATCCTTTATGAATTTGACATAGTTTGGCATCTACTCAAAAGCTTCTACCAACGGGATGTTGATGTAAAGTTGCTTGAGTACGTCTAAGAACTTCTTTAACTGGACTTTCTATTTCTGCTTCTGAAGTCCTTAAGGGTAGGGTGGTGGAGGATTCTTTACTTGCATTGGGTTCTTTACCAATGGGATGTTAATATGAATTTGACTCACTTGATTATCCTAATTCCTTAAATTGAGATCATTATTTGCCATATACGCCTCCAAATAGGTTCTTTAGGCTATTGAAAGGTATGGCTTGTGGTGGTTTCTGAACTTTTTGAGTAAGTCCAGATTGTTGGCTCAGTCTAGGTTGTGTGTAAGTGTTATTGGGTCTAACCTCTTGGTTACTCAAAGAGAAATTCAGGCAGTTTCACCAAGATGGATTATAAAAATTGAATTGCAGTCCCTACCTATCTTGGTTCTGGTTCTGGTTACCGATGTAATATACAGATTCTGGGTTTGATGGGCAATCTTCGAACAAGTGCCCTTCTACATAATAAAAACAGGCTATATTCTCAAATTGATTAGGTGGCTGAACTATAACATCGTTAAACCCATTAGTAGTAAAATTTTTAGGCATTGAGGATATCAAAGATACCTAAGCTGCAAGTAAAGTAAGGGCGTCCACTTCATGTACTCTTACGACTCATCTTGAAGCTTTCCGATTGATTGGCCATTGGTAATTGTTGTTGGCAAATCTCTCAATGATTTCATAAAACTCATTATAAGACTTAGAAAGGAGAGCACCATTGGCATAAGCATCTACTACCATCATCATTTGAGCATTGAGACCGTTATAGAAGGTCTCTAATTGGATGTAATGCATGATTCCATGATGAGGGAATTTTCGTAAAAATTCTTTAAATCTTTCTCATGCTCATACAAAGACTCATCATCCTTCTATTGGAAAGTAGTGATTTCATTTTGCAACTTAGCATTCTTTCTAGGTGGAAAATATTTCATAAGGAAGCGTTCAGCTAACTCTTGCTATTTGGTAATGGAATCTGGTGGCAATGAGTTCAACCAGGCTTGAGCTCTGTCTCTTAGTTAATATGGGAACAACTTTAACCTTATTGCATCTTAGGGTACTCCATCTAACTTGAAGGATTCATTCACCTCCATAAACAATCTTAGGTGAAGTTGAGGATCTTCAGTAGGCATTCTACTAAATTGGCCTACTTTCTGAAGCATCAGGAAAATAACTGGCTTCAACTTGAATTGGCGTGCCTCGATTTTGAGTCTCCTAATACCCAGATTAAGCTCATGAAACAATGGCACGACATACTATCTTAGAGCTCTATCTCTATCATCAACAATAAGGATAGAATTTTGAGCATGATTTGCTCCATTTCCTTGATTTTGGTTTTCAAAGTTCATCTCTTCAGTCATTGTTTGAGTTGTTTGTCTTCTTCTCTATTGAAAAGTCCTTTCAATTTTAGGATCTATAGGGAGAAATTCGATAATTCGATCAATACTAATAAACACCTAAAACAATCATAGAAAATTATGGAATTAAATTTAAACATAAAAAATAAAATAGACCAAGATGCAAAATCAACAATTTCACAAATAATGTCTTTTAAAACAGTCCTCAGCAACGTCGCCAAAAACTTGGAATGACGAAAATGGGCAAGTGTACATAATCATTAACAATTAATAAAGTGAAAAGAATGTCAAGTTATCGTACCCACAGGGACTGTGCAAGAAAGTATTTATCAAATGCAAAATTTTAACAAATTTGTGAGGAAAAATATCTTGATTTGAAAGAGGTGATATATAAACTAAAAATTAACTAAGTGATTAACTAAGAACATAAAATTCCAAATGCACGATTTCTAAAAAATAAGATTTAATCAATATGAGATAAATGTGTTAGATCAATTTCATTCTTTAACTTTGAATTATTAAAACTATGTTCATGTTGCTACGAATAATTTCATGGCAACTTGGTCTTTTGTTAACTAATGCACATACTTCCTAAATCCATTAATCCCTTCAACATATTTCTATTTCAATTCAAAAAATTAATCAAATTCTCATAAGCAAGTATAAGATAAAGTGAGGTAACAATATATTCCTATATTGAAACAATTTAATCACAATAATTTTACAAGTTATGGAAGGCTAAAGTATTGTTTAATACCAATTGCTAATTTAACCCTCAACTATCTTAGAAGATTAAACATACACCAATTAAATATTGTGTCAGTTAATTATAATTTCAATTTGTTTAATAATTAATTCAATTGTTACCTTACAATTAAAATACAAGTAGAACATAGGTATAATTTTATTTAATTGAACAATTTACCAAGGCCTAATAATAACACAAACACATTTTTAATAATTCAAGTGGACAGAACGCAATCAATCTAGCACAGATGAAATTTAAGTCATTTAAATTAATGAAAGAACATCAACACAAGAAAAACTCATAATCATGGTTACAATATAAATTGAAAAGATTAAGAGAAGGGAACTAGAAAAACAAATCTCGATGATCTTCCAAAGCCAAACTAGTGCGCTTCTCTCTTCTTTGCTCATTTTGTTGATCCAAGACATTCACAAACACTTGATTTTTGCTACTCCAAGGGGTGTGCTAGCTATTTTTCGAAAGGGGAAATCAATAAGGGAAGAAATAATTTGGAAAACAGCTAGAAGGGAAAGAAAAAGAAAGATAAGAGAAAAGGTGTGAGAGAGATATGTGTGAAGTGAGGGATTAAAAATGAGGAAATGAATGGGGATTTTTATAGTGGGAGATGACAGCTAAAATTAGCTAAAAACAGTAGCCAATTCCCCTTCCCATTGCTGGCCATGCTAGGAGGAAGGAATGGATGACTTCAATTTGCTATTTTTAGCTTGTGGCTAAAAATAGAAGGTATGAAAAGGGGAGGGGTTCAAATGGAATTTAGGAGAATTTCAAGGGCTGATTTGAAAGTGTAAAAATAATCAAAAATAAGCTACTTGGGTCAACTATATGGGACAGTTTGGGCTACCATTTTCTTCGTGGATCAGTCCTCTTGACTTAGCACATTTGGTCTCATTTCTCTACATCAGGTTATAATTAAAATTTAACCTTATTTTTTTAATAAAAAACAATTATTAAATGTCTTCAAGGAATATAATTTGGGTCAGCCGTGGCTAGAAAATAATTAGCCATACTCTTGGGTCAATTGATATGAAAAGTGCTTCGATGGTCCAATCTTCTCAAGGTAACTGCCGAGCCGATTTTTCACCCTTTAAGCAAAGTTGTCGAAAATAGATAAAATTGTGCAAATTTATTATAAAAAATTAAAATTCAATATGTTTCATAAATTGAGTTCTAATTAATTATTTTATAATTAAAGTAGGAAAATTGACAAAAATTACTTAGAAACTACATGAATTACTGCTCAAAAGGTGCTAAAAAAGTCTTTATATTCTTATGTTTCCAGTGTTTGAGCTTAGACTAAAGCAAATCCAGAAGAGACACTTAAGCTAAGACTAGGAAATGGATCTGAGCTCTATGATGCACCTTGTCAAGGTAAGATTCACTATCTTACACACTATGCTACCTAAGAGCAGATATGATTAGCTTGGGGAAGCTAGTATGGCAAAGTTTTACTTAGGAATTCTAGTGCTCAAAGTGCAAGGAAATGAGATAGATGAATATATCTTGATGAGTTCTTATGATTTATCATTTAGAGGCTGGCAAGCTACTCGATGGAAGCACAGTTCTAAAGTTTAAGCTACCTTTGGAGCTAAATGGTGAGTCTATAAACTAACTCTTTTATGTACATATGTACACGTTTATCTCTTCTATTCTAAATGTTTGATGAGCTTGCATGCAATTTTCATATGACGATGTGCTTCTGATATGAGAAGAAAGTGTGATGTTTGAATGATAATGTGCTTCTGCTATGAAGAAAGCATACGTTTGATAACATGCTTTTTTTCTGAAGAAAAGTATGAACACAATGAATATGTGAGAAAGAATGGGTTGAATGATAAGTCTCTATTCCATAGAGAAGTATGTACATGCATAAACACGTCTGAAAGCATGATGGAATCTCTACATGAATAAGTTGCATGAGTTGCATAAGTCTGGATGTCAATTTTGTTTGCGTGTGAGCCCGTCGGGACAGTAAACATGAATTCTGATAAGAAAAGACCACGAAGATGGCAAGAAGACCATATAGTGTAAAACTGTAACGCTGGAGTTTGTGCAAGTGTACACAATCGTTATCAAGTAATAAGTGAGTATAGAGTTATCGTCTCCACAGGGATTGTATTTGTGCTAAGTCACTTAATTTGTAAATTTATATTAACAATTTGGTAAATAAAAACACAATATAGTTGAAAAGTGGTGATTAAAATATATTAAACTAAATGCAATGATCCTTAATGCAAATTATCCTAAGTATGCAAACTATATGAATGAAATAGATTTTAGTAAAATTAAACACAATTTTCAATAATTATAACATAAATAAACTAGGACAATTACTTTAATTAAACTCAATTTATTATCAACATGCTTACTAACATTCGGAAAAACATTCCATGGCAACTTGATCTTTCATGAGTTTGGAAACCACATTAGGTCCTTTCAGAATCTTTTACTTAGTAAATATGCATTTTACTGATCCTTATTTACTAAGGGTTTCTTAGCATTCATGTGAGGTAACAAGGACGTGTTAGGTTTGAAACAATTTAATCACACAAATCTAAAAACTATGTAGATAACAGAGCTTAGTTAGAGTTATTATGCAACCTACAATTCAATCGGGTTAGGATCTAAATTGAGCATGCACATTTATTATGCGTCCATTAGCCGTCGTCTGGTTAGGATCGCTCAGCTAATTTAGGTGCATTTCAATCACGTATGAACGAAATACAGACTTGATTTTAATTGAAAATATGATCGATTGAGGAACAAACATTATAAGCATGAATCAAATAAATATTATTTAATCAAAATAATCTTCCCAGCTTAAATAAAATTAAGCTATCATTTTTGTAAACAAGAACAAAGAACACATAGCAAACATCTTTAAATTAAATTTAAAAAAAAGAAAGATTAAACCCAATTCAAAGTGGCTGTCACCCAAGACTCTAACTAACGAGGCTCCTTCGCTTCTTTGCATTACTCCTTTACTGATGGCTCTCCAAGGTGGCCGACCAAGGGTTCTTTAAGAGGATTAATTGCTAAAATCCTTATGCAAGGATGATTGAGGGGAAAGATAGCTAAAAAATTTGAGAGAATGATGATTGAGTGAGAGATGATGTGATGAGAGATATTGAAAAAGTGAGAAATGAGCTCTTATTTATAGGTGAGGCAAGGGAGCTAGTTTGCTAAAAATAGGAGTGTCCATCCTTTGAAACTTCCTCCAAGAGTGGCCGGCCATGAATTGAGAAAAGGTGGCTGATTTTTCCTTGATTTTTGGTCAATTTGAGTGCCACAACAACTCAAGACTAAGACTCGATCATCAACAAATCTTCGGGAAAATCTCTAATTTCTTTAGCTCTTCAAGGACTTTGTATAATTAAACCAAAAAATGGTTTATGACATCCATGTGCAGCCGAAAATTGGGTTGACTTGGTTTCCATTTTGGACAGTTTTGCAATTAGAAGAAAACTCTTAGACCTGTCCAAAAATAGTAGATAGTTTAGATGACCAAATAATATAATTTAACCACTTTAATTAATCAATTTACTTAATTAATTAAAACCCAATTTATTAATGAAATATTAAAAATGAATTATTAAATATAGCTTTATATTTATTATTTAATTTAATCATGCATGACCCACTTTATAGCTTAAAAATATAATATGCTCAAATTAATATAAAATAAGTCATTTTATGCATGAAAACTATATAATAAAGTATAAAATCATATTTTAATAATTTCTATGTCCTAATTTCATATTTTTTCATATTTCATTAATTTATTAAACAATTACTTGGTTTTAACAACAAATTTAAGTAAAAAGGTAATGAATTATATAGGAAAAATCCTATATATTTTTTAGTTTACAAAGACCTAGTCATGGTGGCTATGGCATCATATGGGGATAAGAAAACCACATAGTGTAAGACCTCGTCTGGGACTATGGCGTCATGTGGGGGAAAAGTTAAAGGAAGGTTGGGGGAGTACCAAGTGATTAGTGGCAAACCTCAAGACGTTGAGTTTAGGAAAATCCCTATTGTTAAAAACATCATTTATCGAAATATAGAAGCCTTTGTGGCTGTTCTTTGTTATATATGAGCCTTTATGGTGATATTTGTTATATGGAGCCATAGTGGTTGACTCTGTGAATGCACCTTCAAGGCAAAGTATGTTAAATTGAGAGCCTTTGTGGCCGATTCTGTTAAATGTACTTTCGTGGAGAAGTCTGTTATATGAGGAAGCCTTTGTGGTTATCTAATGTTATATAAGGATGCCTTTGTGGCTCTATATGTTATGTGGACGCCTTTGTGGCTATCTAATGATGTATGGACGCCTCTGTGGCTATCTAAGTCAAGTGGACGCCTTCGGGGCTATCTGTTGATCAAGCGAGTGTCTAAAGCTTCAAGGAATAAAGGAAGATATCTGAAGTCAATGATAAGACTTAGTGTCACAGTCTATGAAATGGCCTTCGTGCTAACATTTCAAAGACAACGCCGATTAGGTGTACTCTGAGGAAGAAAAGTTAAGATGAGAATACAGGTAAAAAAGGGGGATAGTCTCACTAAGTTCTCTCGAAGTTACCCCTATGTGTTTTATATTTCAGGTATGAAGGATGTTGTGAGGGATGACACCAGGGCTATGCTGAGGAAAGGGCAAAGTAGGACACTTATGCAGACAGAGTGGAACCGTACAAGTGTGATGGTTCGGACAGTCTCACTTCCAGTGTTCTTTTGAACCGCACAAGATACAAGCTCCACTTTTTATTCTGTACTTATCTCTGTGGTTTCTGTCACATGTGGATATGTAATGCGAATGTGCAAGTATACACGTTGAATCAAGTAATAAAGTGATAAGTGAGATCGTCTCCCAAGGGACCAGAATAGTTAAAAATATGGTTGAGTTATTACTATAAACTATACTAATTAGGTTTACAGAAAAGTAAATAGAATAATGATTTGAGGTGAAGTATTAATATATGAAATATAAAAATCAAATAATGAATAAAATGTTGTGGCAATTCTATGAGACAAAGTTGACAGGTTTGATGTTGTTGAATGGGAAGGTTGGAATTACTTGGATTATATCTTAATAACATAATAATGTCATGACAAAATCTTGACCAAATTACTGCTCAGAGTAAAACTACTGCATTCTACTTCTTTCAAGAGCTAGAATTAAAGATATCATTCTAAGTATTTGTATGTCTACAAGTCTTAAGAACAGTACCTAACAATGTTCTTCATTGCTCTGTACAGATCACAACTCTATGTCTAAAGTCTACGAGTACTCACTCGTATCATTCAATTACGATCCAACTTATTTAACCTTTTTCAGAATTCAATCAAGTCTAAGGATATACCATGCATTCATCTATGTCTAGAGCTTGCATGCATACATTTAAAATAATCCAAACTGAATAAAACACTAGATCTACTCAAAATATCACCATAATCATTAAAAGTATCAAGATAAATCCAGTAATTCCAACCCAAATGTAATTATCTCATGGGTTGGGATTTAAAATCCAAAAATAGGATAACATTCAAAATCATCATTGACAGTTTAGAAATCACAGAAATCAATTAACAGAATCAAGGTAGAACTCTAGGAAGCTTTCGCCACTCCAGCTCACTTCGACGCTGCTGAATTGTACAAGACCAAAGGCTGATTATTCATCCCTTTCCTTGTGCCTGTACTCTATTCTTAAGCTATTCCCCTCTCCTTTTTCTCTAGAACTTTTCACAAGATTTTCTGGAGAGAAAAATGCTCTCCCAATCCCCCTCTTAAATCCTTGTGCACAATCCCCGTATGTAGAAAAATTTTATTTCTTTCTTTTCTCCTTCCTCTTTTATAGGGTAGGTCCCCTCTCACAGCACACACTTTTTCTCTCTCTTTTTGAAGTGAATTTATCTGGTACACGTCCAACTGGTTGAGACTGATGAGGACTGAGTGTTGCATCAGCATTTTCCTGGAATTGTCATGGCATTTGTGTTGGTAATTCATCCAACCTTTTGCCATGGTAATAATTTACATCTTTCATTCTCTTCCTCCTTTTTCTTCCTTCCTGCACCTACTACATACAACAACCAATTCCCTTCTTCCTAGCAGTAAAAGTAACATGAAATAACATTTAAGGCATAATCCCAACGTTATTATGCAATGTTCTAAAAATAACCTAAAAATGCAAATATATCTACTTAAGTACAGGAATTTAATCAAACTTAAAGATTCGAAAGATAACACTTTTCAAGAGTTATCAGTTTCTTCCACAATACTCGCATAACTATCTATCAACATTACATACATTACCAACATTGGCCACTGACATAGTCTGAGGTCTCAAATTGCTTGGTCTCGACCCCTCTTTCCCGAAAAACCCAAACGGGGAAGAAAAATGGCTATAGACATCTCTTGAATTTTTCAATGGAGGAGACGAAAATAATCTAGTCATACTTCATTTATTGGAATCTCGGAGCTTCGATTTTACCTGTTTATTTTCATTACACATGTCTATTGGGAAAAAATCCAGTTTGAAAATAGTTTTCTTGCATAGTGCAAAATTAAAATTTTGAAAGCCGAAGTCTTTTGTGATATTTACAGCAATAACCCTAATCAAATTCATACATGTGTTTTCAGCTTAGCGGACATTCATTTCTTTCAACCAAACAATCTTTTGTGCTATTCTCGTACCTTGAACTGCGTCGAGTGTAGGCTCAAATAAATTGAATCGAAACACAAAATTAGAAAAAGTTTTATCTCTTTTATTTTGGGTGAAAATAGAAATTCTTTGTTCTTTAATAGAAGCCGATAAAATTGTTATTCTTGAAAAATATATTTAATAGTTGAGAATAAACTCTCTCTATTTTTTTAGCAAAGTAACAATCTTTCAAAGTTGTGTAAATAGCTCTACTAGTGCCATCTACTTATAGGGAGAGAAGGTAGAACCCTTGTTGAATTATCGATGTTTATTTCAAATAGAAAAAAAACTTATTAGTCCAACTAGGAGAGGGAGAGGAGCTAATAGGTTATGCTTCCCCTCATATGTATTATGATAGGGATTCAGACCTCTCATTGTATGGGGCTAAATTATATGTGCATTCTGGACTTCTAACCCACTACTTTATACTTTAGTCCAACCCAATACATATTTTTCTACTTTCCAAAATAAACATTAATTTTCCAATTAAATAATTTTTTTCATCTCAATTTTACCCCGGTAAAATTTTTATGATTTTTCCTAGTAAAATTTGAGAAAATATATTTAATATTTCAAAACTTAACATGTTCACTGTGACCGAATGGTTTATTTTCATTTTCGGGATTCAAAATAGCTCAAAAACATAAACTCATTCTTACGATCATTTTTAACTAATCCATATAAATTGCAAATGAATCATTTCCATTTCCATTTCCATTTCCATTTCCATTTTGGAAATCTACATTCATTTCGAAATGATTCCATTATTTTATTTCAGAAACAACCATAATAATTCATGAATGTTTCCTATTTCTTTTTTCTTATTCATTTTGTTCCTTTCTATTCAAACACACAATTCATTTCTAGTTTCAACGAGCTAGCGGAGGGACCGATTAGACATATGTAATTAGAGCTCAAATGATTTATCATTAAGTTTTGACTTTTCGCCTATTAATTATAAACTCATTTAGTCACAAAGTCATTCCACTATAGTATTGTGACTAAACCCTCCCTAACGACATACCATTACAAAAGCAACTACTTAGTGCTCGTCCAATGACATTGTCATAACTATGTTACCTTTATAAGATATCATTGATATTTTTGGGATCTCATGGTAGTCATTACATTTTCCTTCATGAAAAATTAATTACTATTCGATAGTAATTAAGTCCCTCATCACAAAGACAAATTTTTTTCTCTCAATCCATGTGTTTTCTTCTCTTCCCTCTCCTCTTTTTATAGGGTAGACTCGTCCCTCTCAGCACACATATTTTGCTCCTCTTTTACAAGGTGATTTATCTGGTACACATATAGCTAGCTAAGAGTGACGTGGATTGAGTGTTATGTTATATTTCTAGAATTGCCATGGCATTTCTATTGGCAATTTATCCTACTATTTGCCATGACAATGTTTCACTTCCTTCGTTCTCTTTTCCTCTTCCTTTTTCCTTCATCTTGCCTCTTTCATCCTACCTTCACCTACTACCAAAGACCACCAAACCTCTTTTCCATCAATTAAAAGTAACAAATTTACAGTTAAAACACAATCCAAGCTTTAGTATGTAATTCTCTAGTAATAAGTCTAAAATGCAAACATATTTTATTAATTACAAGCAAATACTTTATTGAAGAGGCCTGAAATATAACTCTTTTCAAGAGTTATCATGGCCATACTTTAGTAAGACTTCTCCAAATAAAAGAAACAACACCCCTTTGTTAAGGATACAGGTAAACAAATAGGGACTCTATACTTCGATTGGAGCACCCAAACCCAAAAAGTATTCAAGCTGAAAATAACATTGAAACCAAGTTTCAATTAAGAATGAAGTATTTTGGTCCTCTAACCGCCTAAAACCAAGTTCTCCACGGGATCTAGGTTGACATATCGACTCCTAACTGACCAGAACCATCTTCCCTCTCGTTACCCCCCAAATGAATTTTCTAACCAATTGCTCAATCTCCTCACAGAGACCTTTAAGGATCCTCATCGATTTCATGAAGTAGCTTGGTATCATTAGCAACACTGACTCGGCCAAAATGGCCCTCCCAACTAAGGATAATTTCCTAGCCTTCTAGTTTTCTAGTTTGTTACAAATCTGATCAACAACGAATCTTAGAGTACTATTATTCACTTTCTCATGTAGAAGAGGTGTTCCCAGATAAGATCCAAGGTTTTGCACCCTATTAAATCCCATAATGTCACTAAGGAGATTCTTGGTCTCTTCATTAACTCCTTTAGAGAAAAAATATTGGATTTCCTTACATTCACCAGATGACCAGATAAATTATAGAAATATTTTAGAATTCCTCTCAACAACCTTGCTTGATCTTTGTCCTCAGTCCCAAAAATGATAAGGTCATCTATAAAAAAAAGGAGATATATCTAGACGGAACGACTAAGGCAGATAGGCTTCCACTGACCACGTTGAATCGTCAAGTGAATGTTGTGGCCAAGCCACTCCATACAGAAAACAAATAAATACGGAGATAGCAAACACCTCTAACGGATACCCCTGGCCGGCTTAAATTTTGGGGACGAAACTCCATTCCAAAGATTTTTCATAGTAGGATTAGATATAGCAGACACTATAACATTAATAAGGAGATCAAGAATACCTGTGACTTGAAGAAAAGCCTCAATAAAATCCTAAAGAACTCAATCGTATGCCTTCTCCAAATCGATATTTACGGCCATCCATTTTCTGTTCTTCTGCTTGCTTCTCATAGAGTGGATGATTTCTTGTGTGATAATGACATTATCTATAATGTTACGTCTTGCTATGAATCCTACTTGCTCCTGAGCAATAATCTTAGGGAAAACCTCCTTAAACCAATTGGCAATGACCTTTATAACCAATATATATAAAACAAAGCACAAACTGATAGGCCTAAACTAGGAAAAATTTTCTAGGGCATGAACTTTTGGTATGAGAACAAGTAAAGTATTACTAAGGCTTGGATCAATAATTTCCCCTTTGAAAATCACAAACAAAAGAACCAATGTGTTCCCATTGACTTAGGAAAGATAAGGCATGTAAACTATCACTGCCTAGGGCTTTTAACGGGGGCCATATCAAAAAGAGAAAACTTAATCTCTTCATCTGTAACTGCCTTACCCAAAACGTGAACATCCTTCTGAAACAGATTAGGAAAAGGATTCTCTTACAAGTGCCAATATGCCCATATATGTTCCTGTTCCAATGCTTCATATTCTCTGAAAGCTGCTTCATGGAGACCCTCATATTACTGTTAAAGCTTTAAAAGTCCTACATAAAATTAGAGAAGGTTGGATGCTCAAACCAACCGGTAAGGAATTTGAAAGGCTTACCTTTGATTAAACTTGGTTCATGCCTTAGGGTCAAGAAAAGAGGCAAGTGGTCTGATTTGAGTCTAGGAAGATGGGGCATTGAACAACTTAGGAAATCTGAAATCCACGCATCATTACAAATAGCCCTATCAAGTCTTTCAAAAACCCCACATCTCTGCCAAGTAAAAGATGAATCTTTGAAACCAAGATCATGAAGCTTAGCGAATTCAATAAAATTACTGAAAGCGGAGCAGCTTTTCCTTTCTCTACGTCCTCCCTTCTTCTCACTGGATGAGGGAATGACATTAAAATCCCCAATTACTATCCACGAGGTGTCTTTATTTGGTAATACTGAATTTAAACCCTTACACGAGAGAGAATTTTTTGTATTTTTAATCACCTTAAAATGATCTCCAAGATCCTTAATAGTTTTATTTAGAACCCTTCATTTCCCAATAGCAGTTCCTTTTCCAATTGACCCCCACATTTTGGGATTTGAACCACCGGAATCAGGATTCGACAAGTCACCACCCTTCAAAGGGATAGAAGCATTTGCCCCAAATTTGACTTCGAAACCACTGCCGAATGCTTCATAGGGTTAAGTAAATTAGAATTCAAAGAAATCCTCAATTCAACCAAACCTTTAAAACTAAGATTAAAGTGAGAAGTGGCATTTAATTGAAAGCCACCTAACTTAATAGACCCTTTCCTACAAATATCCAATTTATTCTCAACATTCGGCTCCACTATTGCAATTTTGAAAAACGTTTTTTATTCTATCTCTAGTGATTTCCTTCATTGAATTAACGACACATAAGTCTAGTAACGTAGCTTCAGCAACTGACCCATTACCAAGTGAAGCCCAACTGTCATATCCTGGGCCCAAGTTACCAGTTGTTTTCCTCTCATGAGTAGTCCCCATGTTACTAAAGCCTGAAGCATAGGTATCCTCCTTCGATAGCCCAATTCCCTTGGAAATAAAATTAATGTTTTTGGCCTATTTCTTTAGCCCAAGCAAGTTGCCACAGCTTAAATTGCCTAAATCTTTTTTTCCTTATCTGGCCCGAAAATTCCAACTTCTTTCCTATTAACGGCCCCCAAATCAAACCTTTTACAGAAATCTCATTTTTAAAAGTAAACCCCAAAGAATATGCCCTTGAATCTTCCCTTTCTCTTTTTTCCTCAATCCCTATTGATAACGCCTTAAATTTAGACCCCTTCAACGTTCATCGAAATTTTTTTTGCCGATTTATGATTTTCCTTCGAGTTCTGGCGAGAGCACCTTTCAACGACCATCCATAGGCCATATTCAGTTGAATCACCCATCGAGACTCCTTTTGTAACAGCCCAATTTTGACCCTAATCGGATATAGTGGTTTTGAAACCACGAATTCGAGTCAAAAAACTATTTTTATATTATTTTTAGTGTTTATTATATGTTAAGTTACAGGTGTGAAAAATTCATGTGGAAATTTTATTGTTTGAAGGTTCAATTTGATAAAAAATGATTTAATCGCGTAAAATAAAAATTTAGAGGTTAAATTTTAAAAGCACTTATTTGTTGTTGTCTTTTTAAGTGGGAGGTCTAAAGATGCAATTAGACCAAAATATAGTTAGTGGATGACATATGGCAACATTGTCCTTTACATATATGTTTTATATATTTATTATAATAAGGTTAATTAAGTAATTTAATAATTATAATGTATATATGTTAAAATAAACTAAGAAAAGATGATTTTTATCATCTTTGAAAGCCGAATGTGTAAGAGAACTCATGCATGGTTTCTTCTTGAATGTTTGGCACTTCTAAAGATAAATTAAGGTATGGGTTGGTTTCAGTTTTTGATAATTTTTACGTTTTTGAGATCGTTGTTTCGAATACTATCCAACCCATGTTTGAATTTTTAATTTTGATGAATATTTTGAGTTGTGCCATTGATGAACATTTTTGTTATGTGATGTTTGATGATGAATAATGAAAGATACATTTTAGATTAATATGTTTTGTATTGGAAGTTCTGGTGAAATTGAGTAATTAGAGTTAAATTGTGAAATTAAATTTTTGAGGGATTAAAATGTGAAATAAATGAAATGTGAGGATTTGTATGAACAATAGGTACATTCGGCCCTTAAGGAGTGTAGTCAAAATTTGTGTATTTTGTGTTTTGAGCAAAAAGGATTAAATTGTAAAAAGTGTGAAATGTTAGGGGCAAAATTTTAATTTTCCCATTTATATGTTCTTAGACTAAATTGAATGAAAAAAATGTTTAAATGAGATTTATTTGAATATGTTTAGATCAAGAAACCAAGAAATCGGATTTAGATCGGGGGAAATCGAAAGTAGTTGAGTAGCCGATCTATTAGTCAACGACATCCGAGGTAAGTTATTAAGCATATATATAATTGTATCGTTTTAAAATCAGTTTGGTATCTAAATAATTATGCTGAATTGAATGATATATATATACATGAAGTGATAAAATTATTGAAATAAGATGTATTGAGTTGTTGACTTTCGACACTAAGTGTGCGAATTTAATTGTAAAGCACTAAGTGTGCGAGTTTAATTGTAAAGCACTAAGTATGCGAGTTTAATTGTAAAGCACTAAGTGTGCGAGTTTAATGGCAAAGCACTAAGTGTGCGAGTTTGATTATTGAACACTAAGTGTGCGAACTTATTAAATATTTTCGAATAACTATTAGTATTGAGTACTTGTCTTATTGAGAAATCGCGATTATTAAAATGAGTAAATACTTGTAATTCTTGAGTAATAACCATTATGGTTGTATTTTAAGGTTAAGCTTTGTAGGTATTAAACCTATGTGGTGATTGTATTTGGAATCATATATATATAATATGATTCTTTATATTACATGATGAGGAAATGCATAATGTATTTGGTCTTGTGATTAAATTTGAAGAAATGTTTATGGTTATGTAATTATATTGATTTTAGTTAGATCATAGTAATAAGTGAATAATTGTCTTATGATATGGTAAGCTAAAGGTAAGATAATTTAGTAGTATGAATTGGTTGAATATTATTTGAGATATCGGTTTAAATAGTAGAGTTTATTTCCTTATAACTTACTAAGCTAAATTAGCTTACAATGTGTTGGATAATTGTTTTGATGTATAGATTTTGGTGATCGCTACGTGTTCGGGAATCGTCAGCTAAGCTTGTCACACTATCGATATTTTCTTTTGGTATTTTTCTAAATCGTTCTCAAATATATGGCATGTATAGCATAGTTAAAATATTGATTTTGGGACCAATGTGTATATGTATTTAAAAGCCATGCGAAAATGGCTTATCTCTTTTGGTTTGAATTCGGTAGTAATGCATATGCTTTAATGGTCTAAAATTGGTATATATATGCTGCCCAATTTTGGTGAATAAATGCTGTCCAATTTTGTAAATACATGCTGTCCAATTTTGTGTATAAGTGCTGTCCAAATTGCTACATATATGCTACCCAATTTTGGTGAATAAATGCTGTCCAATTTTGTATATACATGCTGTCCAATTTTGTGTATAAGTGCTGTCCAAATTGCTACATATATGCTGCCAAATTTTGGTGAATAAATGCTGTTCAATTTTGTATATACATGTTGTCAAATTTTGTGTATAAGTACTATCCAAATTGGTATATATATGCTGCCCAATTTTGGTGAATAAATGCTGTCCAATTTTGTAAATACATGCTGTCCAATTTTGTGTATAAGTGCTGTCCAAATTGCTACATATATGATGCCCAATTTTGGTGAATAAATGCTGTCCAATTTTGTGTATAAGTGCTGTCCAAATTGCTACATATATGCTGCCAAATTTTGGTGAATAAATGCTGTTCAATTTTGTATATACATGTTGTCAAATTTTGTGTATAAGTACTGTCCAAATTGGTATATATATGCTGCCCAATTTTGGTGAATAAATGCTGTCCAATTTTGTATATACATGCTGTCAAATTTTGTGTATAACTGCAGTCCAAATTGCTACATATATGCTGCCCAATTTTGGTGAATAAATGCTGTCCAATTTTGTATATACATGCTGTCCAATTTTGTGTATAAATGCTGTCCAAATTGCTACATATATGCTGCCCAATTTTAATGAATAAATGCTGTCCAATTTTGTATATACATGCTGTCCAAATTGCTACATATATGCTGCCCAATTTTGGTGAATAAATGCTGCCCAATTTTGTGTATAAGTGCTGTCCAAATTGCTACATATATGCTGCCCAATTTTGGTGAATAAATGCTGTCCAATTTTGTATATACATGTTGTTAAATTTTGTATATAAGTGCTGTCCAAATTGGTAAATATATGCTACCCAATTTTGGTGAATAAATGCTGTCCAATTTTGTATATACATGCTGTCAAATTTTGTGTATAAGTACTGTCCAAATTGGTATATATATGCTGCCCAATTTTGTGTATAAGTGCTGTCCAAATTGCTACATATATGCTGCCAAATTTTGGTGAATAAATGTTGTCCAATTTTGTATATACATGTTGTCAAATTTTGTGTATAAGTGCTGTCCAAATTGGTATATATATGCTGCCCAATTTTCGTGAATAAATGCTGTCCAATTTTGTATATACATGCTGTCACATTTTGTGTATAAGTACTGTCCAAATTGCTACATATATGCTGCCCAATTTTGGTGAATAAATGTTGTCCTATTTTGTATATACATGCTGTCCAATTTTGTGTATAAGTGCTGTCCAAATTGCTACATATATGCTGCCCAATTTTGGTGAATAAATGCTGTCCAATTTTGTATATACATGCTGTCCAATTTTGTGTATAAGTGCTGTCCAAATTGCTACATATATGCTGCCCAATTTTGGTGAATAAATGCTGTCCAATTTTGTATATACATGCTGTCCAATTTTGTGTATAAGTGTTGTCCAAATTGCTACATATAAGCTGCCAAATTTTGGTGAATAAATGCTGTCCAATTTTGTATTTACATGTTGTCAAATTTTGTGTATAAGTGCTGTCCAAATTGGTATATATATGCTGTCCAATTTTGGTGAATAAATGTTGTCCAATTTTGTATATGCATGCTGTCAAATTTTGTGTATAAGTACTGTCCAAATTGGTATATATATGCTGCCCAATTTTGGTGAATAAATGCTGTCCAATTTTGTATATACATGCTGTCAAATTTTGTGTATAAGTGCTGTCCAAATTGGTATATACAAGCTGCTCAATTTCTGATGTATAAGAGCTGTCCAAACAGGGTAGATTACCTATGTTTGTAATATGTAGTATAGTTAGAAAATCGAAATGAAATAAATGCTTGGATAAATGTTTGATTTATGATATTAAATTTTGATTAGGTAAATGATAATGATATGGATGAACTGTTGAAACATGGTTAGTATATGAAATTTAATTAAAGATGCATGTTTGATTTTAAATGGTTATGTGATAATAAATATATATATATAGAATGAAATTTCGTGGTTGAGTGAAAAAAAAATTTCTGAGTCAGGTTTTGATCGGTAATGCCTCGTAACTCTAATTCGGCGACGGACACGGATCGGGGTGTTACACCTTTTATCGAAGCTGACCGTTTAATCCCTCATTGAGTTTGAATGCTACTCTGTCTCCAGTCGAGAGCAAGCAAAGCTCCTTAATGTGACCGTACCATCCGCATGAGAAACAAATAGACAGTAGGGATTCATATTCTATTTTCTAAAGTCTGTCGTTAATCAAGATTTTAGATATTAAAGGGTTATCTAGATTAAGAAAAATTGCCATCCTTGCAAATTGGCCCCTCAGCCATTATCAATGTTGAAATCTAGTTTTGCAACCTTACTTATTAATCCACCAATCTCCTCGAGAATTTTTTTTTTGTTGTACAGATAACCTGGAAGGCCTAACAGACAAATCCACACCATAACAATCGTTGGGAAAGGTAGAAAATGGTTGAACACTAGTTTCCACGGCTGGATCGTAAGATACTAACCGAATACTATCCAGGGACCTTGGGTAAAAACTTTCTCATAATCTTTTTTCCTCTGTAATTTTACAATAAAATACCCATTTTCCACATCCATAATTTGAAATGATTTTGAAAGGCTTCCACAGACTCAAAATTCTATTTTGCAAAGTAACATAACCAATCTTTCGTCCCAGAAGCTTAACCACCATAGTGATTTTCATGTCCTTCAGTAGGTAATTCTGAACTCGATCAGAGAAAGCAATCACAAGTATTCCATTTATTGAGGACTTAGTAAAATCTCCTTCGAAAAAATCAAAATTTTCCCCATCACCACCCCCCAGTTCCATCTCGAAGTCAACATATTTGCCCAGGAAACATATCTTTCCATGAAACATGTAACATGCCCAGTTCCATCTCGAAGTCAACATATTTTCCCATGAAATAGTAGTTTCAAGGCCAGCAAATTTGACGAGTAAGTTCATAAATATTATTATTTAATATTTACTAGTCAAACCTGATTTTAAAAAGGTTTTTGATATAGTGATTTTTGTTATATAAGCAAGTTATTAAGTTCAAGTGGTATGACCCTAAAGTTAAATGGTTTTAGAAAATGAGGTATCGAGACCTTGTTTCTATAAACCAAGTCATAGATATTTTTATAAATATTTACGGAGTGTCATTAAGGTGGTATTAAAGTTTCGTTGAAAAATTTTAACGTTTCAATAGTTAATTAATTAGAAAGGACTAAATCATAAAAGATGTAAAATTTGATCACTATTTGATTTGAGCGATTAAATGGTTAATTAAATAAAGAAAAAGGGACTTAAATGGTAATTATACCATTCAAGAGGTTAGTGGACAAATATAGACATGATTTTGGTGATCTATTTATGTATTAATCAAGGGTAAAATGGTAATTTGATAATTAATTGATAACACTCTAGAATAACGTATTTTTATGTATTAATTATGTATTTATTCTGAGTATGATCATGCTAATTTGAGCTATTTATGATCTTTTATCCCATAGGGACTAAATTTGAGGCAAAAGTAAAATTAAGGGCCAAAAGCATGAATTTAGAGATAAAATGGGCCAATGTGCGACACAAGGAAAAGTTGGTGCCAAAAGTGCAAGCATGGAGGACACAAGGGTTGAAATGTAAAAAGAAGATATTTTATTCTATTAAACTCTATTTTAATTATATTAGGATAATTAATATTGAGATAATTATTAAGGATTATTTTTAGGATTTTATTTTATCTTTATTTATCTTCAATTAAATGTATTTATCTTTTAGGAATTTAAGTAGGATTAGACTATCTCCCCTAGCACTATAAATAGGGGGTGAAGTAACTCAAAAGGGGAGGCCATCTTATATTTTTCTGTAAACACTCCCCCCCAAAAGTTTAGGCTTTTGTTCTTCTCATATTTCTTTTTAATAAAATCTTTATTTTTATTTTATTTATTTTCTTTTCTACCACAACCATGAGCCACTAAACCCATCTAGCCGAAGGTTGTCATATTCCCCAAAAAGGGTTCTTGAGGCTTAGAATCTGTCCTTAGCCTTATCAACGAGTATTCATCGTTTCTCCGTACTACGGGGCTGACGCTTCCGTCCATGTCCCTTAAGAAGTAAGCTTTTCAACATATGCAAAGGCGGTCACTTTGTATGTTTTAGGAAGGTTGCACAGTCGGTTCGTTAGCTTACTGCGTCAGAGGTTGGCGAGCCCAAGAGACAAAATGGCGTGGGATTCACCATTGAGAAGCGTTGATCTAGCATAAGACGATCCCACGGAAGCAATTGTTGGCTAGAGTCAGGTTCCACTACATCGTAAGTCTAAATCATTTGAGCTGGTGGTTGTAAGCGTCCTCTTCCACTATAACTGGCTTATTCGGTTTGGGAAGGATCATCTAAAAGCTGAGGATTGAACCCAAGGTGGAACAAGACAACTGGAGGCTGGAATCTCCCATAAGAATTTCCTTTCTCTCAACTCTATTTTTAATTTCTCAAATTGTCGATTCAATATTCTTAATTCTGTTTTTAATTTATTCTTCGTTTCCAGATCCAAACCTTTAATTCTGTTATTTTTTATTTTTTTTTAGGAACACAGGTTGTCTTGGGCAAGACTCTGCCTGGGATTCCATGGAACAAAATATTGTGCAAATCCAGTCCCTGAAGATTTGACCCTACTTCCCTTTTACTATTCTTTTTCATTATTTATTAGGGATAGGATATTTTTGGTGCTTTCAACGACCGCATCATTAATTAAAATAAATAAAACCAAAATGTTTATTCATCTTTTACATTGTCTTCTTCACCGAATGGTTAAGGGAAGGAAGCCTAGTAAGTGCTTTTGGCCCTATTTTTAATAATTTTTATGTTTTTGAGATTGTTGCAACTAGGTCAACTAGCCCGTACGTTCGATTTTGAAACTATTAAAGATTTTGAATGTTGCCATTGATGAACCTTGTGATTTTAGATGTCAAATGATGAATTTGAGATGTTATTTTTTATTTAAAAGTATTTTATTAAGTGATTTTTGATGAATTTATCGGTTAGCGACTAATTTGTTAAAATAATAAAATTTCAAGGATTTGATGTGAAATTTTTACAAATATGGGCTGATATGGGTACCATGAATATTCAGATGTTATAAATTGGCATTAAAAATGGTTAATTTGCATGTTTTAGGCTCAGGGACTAAATTGAATAAAAGTAAAATTTTATGGGTAATTTTGTAAAAATGTCAAAATGACTAAATTGCATAAAAATACATTTTTTAATGTCTAAATTAATATATTAAATTAAATTATTAATTTAGATCAAGATCGGGTGGAAAAATTAAAGAGAATGGAAAATTACCAAAATGCCCCTATACTTTGATATTTCTGCAATTTAGCTAAGTAAGTTCGTATGAACTGTGTTCTGTATAATTTTGATTAAATTTAATGTTAATGTGATTCGATTCTGATTAAATCAATATATATGTTATTATGCAAATTATTATGTCATGAAACGACTAAATCCAACGAAGTACGACCATTATCGAGCCCCGTTTGAACCTTAAGAATTTGTAGGATACAAATGACATGCCAATAGGGTTTACATGATTCGGGTGCTGGTCTTGAATGTCCTACCAATGGTTGAGGTCTAGCATGTGTTGCGGATACTCTATAGCTCATGTAAACAGCATCGCGTAGCTATGTTCCGACCCACAGCTCATGTGAGTAGGCCCATTTTCATAGCTCGTGTGAGCACACTTATTCACAGCTTGTGTGAGAATATATGTACATGAATTGACGAATTACGATTATATGAGTTAGCACACTTTGTGTGAGTTATCCCAGGTATCCAACGATATTCTATTCGGTTCAACGGGCATGAATTGGAAAAGAAACGGTAAATGTTCAATATGAGAAAATACAGGTATACATGAAATATATTGAAATGATGAGGTACATGGTAAGCATGTTATGTTATGAAGGATGTTATATCCAATTAAATCATATTCAAGCATAATGGTTATCCATGTTGAAAGCATGTGAAATATGTTCAAGTATGCTAACATGTGTTGTTGTTTGATGCTTAGGCATGTGCCAAGATATTGGTTGGATTGTATTATGTTTACTTATAAGCTAAGTATTGAAATGGTAAGTGCCCAAACGGAAATATGCTTGTGTTCATGAAAAAATGGTAAGGTTTAAATTATGTAATTTCTTATGAAATAGTTTATCATGTGGTTAATTCCAAAATAGCTATGTTTAAATGCACAAGCTTGTGGCTATGGTTGATGATATACTTATGTCTTGCGTGTTATGCATATGAAACGGGTGTGGAAAGGTAATGAAATAGTAAGTTCATACTTGAAATGTAAAATGATGAAAAAGGGAAAGATGAGTTGAATTGATGTTGTTATTTAAGCTAAAGAAAGTAAATGCAATGGAAAGTAATGAAATGAAAATGAAAATAAGAAAATTTGAAAGGGTTTGAGATTTATAAAATCCTACTATGCTAGGGATGATATGTATATGTGATGTTGTGGATTTATTCACTTTGTGAGTTGTTAAATTCGGTTTCACGAGTCTTGCGGTATTGGTATAGGATTATTCTTGATATGTATAAATTTCATATTTGAAATTGATTGATATGAATAAAGTTTATACGAGATTACTAAGCATTCATTGCTTATGCAGTTGCTTTTCATTTACTTTTCAGATTATTGGAAGCTCGATAGGGTTGGAAGCTAATCGGAGATCCATCACACTATCCATCGATTTTATCGGTAGATTTCTACGCTTTGGTCGCGGTTATAATGGCATGTATAGGTGGAGTATGTCTAATGTGTAATTGATGAGTTTGATATATATATGTGTGTCATTTTGGTTGATGATTATGGCATTAGTGCTGCCTTGGAGTTGAGGTACTTAAAATACTATTGGTAGCTTGTTGGTTGTGGTTAATATGATCAAATTGGTGTATGTTTTGAAATGACCAAAATTGGTATGGTTGTTATGTATCAATTATGTTATGTTTTGACATGAAAACAAGTTACGTGATAATTGTTAAATATGCACATATATAGGTGTTTTGGTTGATGTTATAGTCATTATATTTTGGCTTGAAATTATGGTATATATATGTGACCTTATGATGGTTGATTTTATAGTCTTTATGATGCTTAAATGGTGGAAGTTGAAATGGTATTTAAAATATGGGTAATGGAATGTTCTTTGACATGGTTGAATATTGTCTTTTGGGTGATAAAATGGTGTTATGTTGGTATGTATATACTTGGCCTTGTAAGGTTATTAATACGGTGTTTATGGTACCTAAATGATGAGAGTTTGGAATGGTAATCAAGATGTAAGCAATGAGTTCTTTGATTTGCTTGAATATGGTTATTCAGGTGTATTAGTGATAGTTGGCATATATAGTCAATTGTGTAAATGATTAGTTGATATATGTTAAATGGCCAATTTGGCATTTTAAGTGTGAATTTGATATGTAAACTTAGTGGTAAGTTTTGGTATAAACTTAGTTATAAGATTGGCTGAATTTTGGCTTAACTATGCAAACCTGTAATACATGTATGATCCCTATAATTGAGGTGCCTTTTGGGCATATTGGTTGTTTGAATATATACCTTATTGGTTTAGCTTGTTGATGCTTTGTTTGGTGCATTTTAAATGCTTGCTTATATGGGGAAAAGTGGTTGTAGGTGTATGCATGGTTGGGTGAGAAAAATGACTTGAAAATGGTCTATTTTTCTTCCACACGGCCAAAGACACTGGCATGTGTCTCAACCGTGTGTGACACACGACCATGCAAAATGGTCATGTGTTCCCTGTAGCTTACAAAGGGCTACAAGTTAGGCTATTACACGGCCTGACACATGCGCATGTGAGGCCATTTCGAAGGGTACACGGCTTGGCACACGGGCGTGTAGCTTGGTCGTGTGACCCAAGTCAGAGAGTTACATGGGCACAGACACGGGATGGGATACAGTCATGTGACCCCTGCAATTTGAAAATTTTCATCTTTTTCCTAAAAATTCCATATGTTTCCGATTTAATCCTGATTCGTTTCTAATGTGTTTTTAGGGCCTTGAAAGCTCATATAAGGGACAATATGTATATCATTTATTGGTTTTGCTATGATTGATGTTGTGAATTAAAATGTTTAAAATTTTGTTAGTTTTGAAACGTAAACTCCGATAATGTTTTATAACCCTATTTCAGCAACAAATACGTATTAGGAGTGTTACAAAACAATAGGGGTCAATTCTAAATCAATTGACATATCAACGCTATCCGTTCCGTTGTCCTTAAACCGGACCTTTTTGGTGTTGCGACTCTCCTTAGGACAGCCACTATCATCCTCGATGTGTACCAAAAGCAATTACCTTTTTTATAAAACATATTGCATTTTGAAATATCAACTAAACAATTACTGGTTAAGCTTCTTAACCATGTTTGTGCTATATTTTATTATATATCAACCCAAAGATTATTAAATTTACCATTAACAATATGCTCCAAATACCCTTAAACTAAAAAAAAAAAAACCATTAAACCCTGGATCTAGTAACTTCCCTAGGAATGCGACAGGGAAAGTAGTAATTCTTTAATACCAGTTTCAATCTTAGAAAGACTGGGTAATTTTTTAACTATTAAATAATAAAGACATAAATAAATATAAATAGCAGTATAAATAACAAATCAATTTTTTCCAAATCTTTTCATGATCTTATATATATTGCAATTACAAAATGGATATTTGGATGGATTTATCCTTAAATACTTCGCTAAGTTTTTTATTAACACTAAATTCAAATGCCGGAATCTTCTATACCGCCAGAAAAAAAAACCCTCTTTCATCTAAAAGTGTTATTGTACAACACAGGTTCCAGAAACGCGCAAGCAACTCAACAATTGCTTGATCCTCACTCTCCTAAATTTTTCTTTTGTGAATCTCTAGCGCCAATGATTAGCAGGATTTGGCAATTTAAATTGCAAATTTTAAATGTACTTTTTTAATTAAAAAGGGCACTCCTCGAAACCCTATCATAGATGGAAAATATGAAATAAAGTTGCCTTAAAACTGGCATCCATATAATAGCCTGATTGTTTCCAGAAAGTGACATTCACCTCCTTCCACGAACTCCAGAACCTGACCGTGGACCTGGGTTCCGTGAAAACTGTAGCCTCAAGTAGTTAGAATCAGGATCATGTTCATCGATTTTATAACCTGCACAATCCACAAACACAAGTAAACTTTCGGGAACTCAAGCATTAACACAAATGCACAGATCAGCTGACGTATGATGCGCTCTTGGCATATTATCGTTCATACTATGCATGTCCAAACTGATAGCATTTATTTCGCAGGAAAAAGAGTTCAAACTTCTTGTCTTTGAGCAAGTAATACATGCGCCTCCAACTTGAGCCAAATGCTCAAGTGTGTGCACCAATGTCTATCAAAAGTATTCATTTGTCATTTTTTTTCTCCCGAGAAAAAACCATAGTACATTTTCCAGTGATAACTGTTTCTACAAATGTCAAAATCAATGGAAGGAGAGATCACCTTGCAAGGCACTCATTGCAGTTGCTGCACAAGCAGGACTTGAAAAATCAACAAAACAAAGGATAATAGGATCACCACCACGCTGCATTACCAATGCATCAGGTTTAGCATTCAACATACACTTATGACGGTTTCCCAGCTCTTAATAAAACAACAAACTAACTCACGATACAGGAGACAAATAAAGTATTTGCAAACATCCAGTTCACTTACATGTTTGTATTCTTTACTCACTAGTCGTACTTCTTTATATCCCACAAAAGGGCGAAAGATATCTAAAGCCTTGGTTAAGGAATGTGAAGCAAGGTAACCAAGTTAAAATAAGGTATCATGGAAAACATATTGATATATCTTATTAAGCATTACATCATTAAACAGGATACGGGCTACTTCCCTCCTTGTGCTGTCTGGAGGAAGTCCCTCAACAAATAGAGTATTGGAAGCATCCGGAGGCAGAGGTAGAATATCCCAACCTAGCCTTGCCATTGGGTCTATGGGAAATTGACCGCCAAAACTGACATTTCCACCATTTAGTGCCAGATCTGGAGCAGCAGATGCAGGACGACCCATCACAGGAGGATCAGCCATTGGACGAGCAGGCATTGCAACACCAACAGCCCTTCCCAACCCACCAAATGTACTAGCTTCTCCAGAAGTAAAAGAAGAAAGTTGCTTCAAAACCATTTTAATGAATGCTTTTAGAAAACAAAAATGGGGATGCATGATTGAGGGATAATTATGCATGAGTAAAGATTCAAAATGGTACCGCACTCTGGAGATAACGATCATATGCTGATCCAATGGTTTTCGTATCCTTCACAGCCAGGTGTCCACCTTGATCATCATCTCTTGCCAGATTATTATGCATCTCATGAGCTGGATGCAGCCCAGAAGGCGGGGCATCTGTGAAGGTGAAAATTAAACATTTGATCAACCTTTTCTTAATTCAGATAATGTCTTTCAAGAAATATACAGAAGTGAAACATGCATATTGCTTAAACTTGTTACAAACAAAATGGAAACCTAAACAGCGAAAAAGCTAAATGCAAGTCTGAACAAAATTGGTACTACCTAAGATGAAATAGGTAACTTGTCGCAAATAGAAACTATGCACATATAACTTAATTTATTTCAGCAATCGTATATGCACAAAGAAAATTGTACAAAAATAAATAAAGACAATTTGAAAAAGAAAAAAGAAAATGAAGGGTAAAAGAACAATTGAACTAATGCACTAGATACCTTAAGCTAAGGTTTGATATTGAATATTGAACTAATTATTTGGACATGGAGCACTCAAACTGTCTACAGCATTAGCAGTTAGTTGTTAGTTCAAAAGCTGTTAGTCGTTAGCTTGGTAGTTAAGTTTGTTGGTCACTGATGTTGGCAGGTCGTTAGAAAAGCATTTTGTAGATTTTGTTATAAATTGGTTATAGTATTCAGTTTTTCATTGAGCAGATCAGATTTTTTGGTGATGAATCAAGAAAGAAGATAAGTTCTAAGTTCCCTTTTCATTCTTTTGTTATGTTTTCTCTTTGGCTTTCTTTTTGTTTTCTCGAGGATCCTTATACATAAATGTATCTAATTGGACAAAATAAAACTCAATAACAATTAAACGAGAAAACTTTCTCCCAACATAAAGTTGAACAAAAGTATACCAATCTAATCGAATTTTTGAATTTTCCTAAAATGGTATCAAAAGCGGCTAAAACTAAAATACAATAGAACAAAATTAAACCCAATAACAAAGAAACCAACTTTTTCCCAACATGAAGTTTGAACAAAATTCTACCACTCCATTAAAAAGTTCTCCAAGTTTCCTAAGCTGATATCAATAGCTGCAGAAATTAAAACACAATTGAACAAAAAAAATTTACAAGATAGGTAAAAAAGATAGAGGGCAAGAAAATTATTTGAAACGTAAAGGAAAGAAGCATACCATAGTCAGTCCGAGGTCGTTTAAGCATCCCACCTGAGGACAGCATCGGAGGAGTTGGCTGCTGCCGATTCCAGTAATTATCCGCCATTAACTTTTGTTTCAATCCCCTCTGCAAAAACAAAAATATATATTTAATTTTTCATATTTACCGGATTGAAAAAAAAAAGAAAAGAAAGGAAAAGGTATTTAATTGACAGAGAAAGAAAGAAATGACCTTGGCTCAAAACTAAGGAAACCCTAGCCCTGGCTCTGAACTTGTCCTTCTCTTCCGTTTATTTTCGTCGAGATTTTTATTTTTGTTTATTTTTATTTATTTTCTATTGCAAAGCCCAAAAAAGATTTGCAGAGGAGATTCTCCTATGGGCTTAAGTTAAAAAAAGGTTTGTAGTAATTTAATTGTCCCTTAATATTAAAATTTTAAGGTAACTTATACTGTGAATTTATTTTGGTTATTTTTTTTATTTTAATCTCTTTAAATAAAAAATTGTGAATTGGCCACTATCATTAATATTTTTTTTGTCTTCTTTTCTTTTAATGGAATACACATTCAACAATCTACCTATTTTTTTAGGCTAAATAAATAATATATGATAATTTTTTTGAATTGGCTAAATAGTTTTTTTTTCAAGATTTAGGAAAATATGTTGATTTTGGAAATAGTGTGTGAAAGTACGTCCAGCTGGGCGTGTTTTCTACACAATTGGTAGGAAAGCATGTCCAGCTCTCTCTCTCCTTAGCCATTAATTTTTTTAGGGCTAGGGTTGATTATTAGGGTTGGATTTTTTTAGGAAATTAGGGTTTTTATTGGGTTTAAGGTTTTGAGAGTGAAATCGTAAAAGTTTATAGGTAGATTTGAGGGGTTAGGGATGCGATAACGCATCTTAAAACACATACATTTCATATGTCATGTTGGATAGGACTATTACTTCAGAAACTCATCCTATGGAAGTCGAATTTTGGGGTGACAGTGTTTGATACAGTCACAAGTCAAAGTCTAAGTGGAAGTCTCAGTCGACAACCATTATGCGATCATGGGTTCAAGTATAACTGGGGGTCAGTTGATAATCGTTATTCGGTCATGAGTTCAAGCTTTTTGGATGGCCGCAATGATGCCTTATATATATCATACATAATATTGATGCCATAATCATAGGGAAAAACGAAGGTGTAACACCCCTTACCTGGCCTAATCATCGGACCTAAATTACAGGATGCTACAACAGTAAAGAGAAACATTCACGTCTATTTTCATCAACAATATTCAATTATTCACTAAGTACGAGTCAATCTTATGTTTAACATGTAGTTCAAACAAATTTGGGTTTCAAACAAGCGTATGAGAACTCTTAACTTGCTTGGAAGCAATTTAGGACTATTTTGAAACTTTTGCAAATAGATACGTAAAAAGAAAAAACAGAGGTCACACGGCCGTATGATTAGGCCGTGTGACAGGCTAAATTCGTGTGATGTTAGATCATATGGCCGTGCCTGCAAACTGTGTATAAGGTTGATGTCGTGTAATGCTAAGTCACACGGCCGTGTAACAAGCTGAGGCCATGTTGGACCTAATTGTAAAATTTATAAACACTAACACGACCGTGTAGCCAAGCTGTGTAAGAGACTGTGACCGTGTGGATTCAAAGCCATCCTGAATAAACAAAGCACATAGTCGTGCCACTAACCCGTGTGCGACACACGGCCGTGTGGTAAACGTGTACAACCTAATCAACCATTTTGAAAAAATGCTCATGACATTCCTACAAGTGGCCTAACATGTTATGTTATACCATTCAAACCTATATCAAAACATATACAATTCAAGACCAAAACATCAATTCATATTACCAAATAAACATTCAACCAATATACCCTCATTGGCACCAACATAACATTAAACTCAAAAAACTATGATTCAAACCAAATCACTTACTAGTTAATATGTATAACATAACCTAAACCTTGTCATAACCATTAACCTTCTAATTACCAAACTTGGCACAAAAGTATACCACTCATATTGAGTTACAAAATGAATATTTATACAAGCATAACCATGCAAAACACATCCATCAATTTTAACCGGTTTAACCATCCTATATACATGCCACAGATGACTAATGCAAGTTGAAACATCAAAGTATACAAGTCAAGAGATGGTATGTGTGTGCTTCTAACTGATCCGATCGACTCATTTCGGACGTCTAAAATAGTAACACATGTAAGTATTTAAAATACTTAGTAAGCTCATACAATATAAATGATTACTTACCTTAATTACTTATCACACATTCAATTTATCATGCAAAATAAATATCCCTATCAAGACACGATAAAACAACATCAAATACATAAGGGTTTAAGCTCAAACCATATGTATAACCTCAATTGTTCATATTTCCATTATAATCCAATTTGCATCAAATATCCATATCATAATTGATCATTTTGCTAATATCAACTTCATATCGTCACATTTCCATTTTATAAATCTACCCGATAAAACATCTTAAAATAACTCAGTATACAGGTGAAAATATACTGCCTAGTTACCAGTTTGGGTTAAATCTACACAAGAAATATCAACAGTGCCTAATTACCCTTTTGGGTTAACCTACACGAGAAATATAGTGTCTAGTTAGTCGTTCGACTTAACCTACACAAAAGAGAGTCTGAACAAGGCTAATATACATGTATTCTCGAGTCCACAACACATGCTGGAGCTCAGAATCGGTGGGCACTAACCCGTAACCTCATATATGAGACTTTTACTAATTTCATCGGGATTTATCTTACATTGTACCACAATTCATAGTTACCAACAATCATCATTACCAAATCAAATATAACATATTAGCATTAACAATTTAGTTAAACTGTATGAACTTACTAGGGGCTAATAACAAAAGTGGAAGTGTTAGGAACTAGCCTGTAAATTTCTTTTTTTTCCTCAATTATCAATCGTCTTATTCAAATCTTGATCAATAATATAAATTTATTTCAATTTAATCACTCAAATATCATATAACTGCCTGTTACAAATATATGTAAGCTCAATTTCATCTTTCAATTATTTCTTCAAGTTTTACATTTTATTCAATTTAGTCCCTAGAATCAAACTTATCATAACTTCTAAATTTGGACTCCAAATTTTAAACCAATTTCAAATATATCCAATTATAGCCTCCTATTATAAAAAATTATAGAAATTACATGCCAATTTCAAAATATTAACAATTTAGTCTTTATGTTCAATAATAAGGAAATTACTTTATAAAATAGTCTTATTTTCCATCAAAGCTTTAAACTCTACCATAAACATTCAAAAACTTCAATTAACATCAATGGCAACTTTAGGAATCTTTAAAAAATTTAAAAATGGAGATACAAGTTAATTGGACCTAGTTGCAACGATATCAAAAATATAAAAATTACAATAAAAGTACATAAAATGGATTACCAATTGAAGAACTAAGGTTCGAAAGCTTCAAACCTTTCTTCTTCTTCTTTTGTTTCGTGAAAATGAAAAAGATGATGAAATGTTTGTTTTCATTTAATTTATTATTTATACTTGTATTAACTTTTAATTAAACCAAATTAATTTAATTAACCATTATTTAATTAAACAAAAAAATTATAAAATAAAAGACAGAGAATAAAGCACAAATAGAATGAGAGGGCAAAGAGAAAACTTATTTTTATTGATCAATTGAGAATATTTACAATGTTTCTCTAAAGTCTCTATTTATAGGGATAAGAAGTATAAATGAAGTAGAGATCTACTTCTAATGACTATTAGAATTTAAAGTATATCAAAACTTATCTAGATCTTGATGAAAATCCACTTAATAAAATATTCATAACATTCCCCATTGGATGTTCATTTGTAGATAATGTGTCTCGTTAAAACCTTACTAAGATAAAAACCCTATGGGAAAAAATTTCTATTGAAGGAAAAAAAGTACACATATCTATAATACGCATAATATGCTACCTCATTAAAAACCTTACCAGGAAAACCCAATGAGAAAAAACCTCAGTTAGGGGAAAAAGAGTACAACGCGTATTTACTGTCATTCATGAAAACATCACATAATATTTCATATTCTACGTATTCAATCTTGAATACTAGTTTTTCAAATTACTATTTGAATGTACTTGCGAAATCAAATCAAAATAGTAATCACAAATCATGTCATAGTTGAATCTCCAATACATTCAAAACATCTAATAATACAAAGAGACTCGTAACTAATATATATTCCCAACTTTCTTTGAGGATTCACTCATCTTTGTGCGTTGTGGTGGAGCAATTGGAATATATACGCATATACAAAAGTTTAAAGATGAGAAATATTTAGCTCTTGACCAAAAACCAATTGTAATGCGGAGTAGTTATAACTTATTGGCTTGATACGTACAACAAGTAAATAAACATAATCTCATGTTGAAATAGGAAGTTTAGTTCTCATAAATAATGGTTTAAATATTAATCAGATGCATTCAATCAATAATTTATCTAAACCATTATGCGCATAAATAATAAACTTTTACAAAAAAAATTCAAACTCATATACAACAATCAATAAAAGACTGAGATATAAACTCATCAACATTAGCAAGATGAATTGTCTTAATTGCATAATCTAAAATTAATTATTTAAACAAGCAATCTTGCAAATGACAGGTTGCAAGTTGATAACATATGTGATTATTTTATTGATGTATCTACCAAGAATCATATAATATCAAAATCATCCACGTGGTGGATGAATGAGCCCATATTCATTTTAGAAATGCAAGACATTAAATCTCAACTTTAGCTAGTGAGTTTCTAATAATCAATTTTCATTGAGAAAAAGTAACAAATGAGAATGATTTAAATTAAAGAATCTTCTGGTTCTTCTTTAATGAATGCCCATATGAATTCTCAATTAATTTTCGCATCATATATGATCCAGGATGGTCTAACTGGTCACACCAAGTAGTAGATGCATTTGTATCAGTAAACTTCTGGTTTACTTTGACATGCATTTCAATTGTAATGATAATGTCAACATAAATTGTGACAATTTGATAATTTTACAGTCATTCCTTTTACTTTGTATTCACATATAAGTACTACTGTGACATTTACGACTGGAAATGTCTAAATTAATGTGAAGTTTATAATGCCATTAAGTCAACAAAATAAACATAATTTCCAAACAATTATATAAAATATTCGTTTCAGGGAATATGTCAAAATCTTCAAATATACAAAAAGAAATGATTATAAAATTTATTATATTTATTGTAGACATTCACTTTAAGGAATGTGCAAAAAGTAATTCAGGCAATAATGTAAGCATATATCATATTTCTTACTAATAAGATTATATAGATATCATATGCTTCAAGGAATGATAAATTAATATAAATCATTAAACATTATGTACTAAGTATAAACATTTGACAATATTTTGAATCATTCATCTTATTCTTATCAATTTGTCAATAATGACAATAAGTTAAATTTCCATAATTGTTATGAATTGCTACAGTCACTTCAGAGAATGGAGCAAAACTGGTGGAACAAATAACTCATTATTATTTTTAGCCATAATGAGATATGCGATCAACTTAGAATACTTTTAAAGCCTTTTTAACAAGATTTTTGCATAATCAATTAACTACCAAAAATAACTGGGTAGGTCATATATAGAAACAAGCCTAAATTAAATATATCAATAAAGGTCAGATCTCAAACATAAAAATATGACATAATGAAAAACTATCAATTTTTTTCTTTCATAACCATGCATGAAATTTAATTCAAAACCCAACTATTCATGCTCATAGAACTTTTCATTTACAATTGCTCAAGTCATTTCTCTAAATAATTAACACATGGAATAATATAAAACGTAGGAACTACTACCTTTAACAATTCTTTGAACTAAATCAAATTCGAATAACTATAAAATTCATTGGTTTATTAACAAAAATTTGCATACTAGATATGTTTTAATAAAAATATATTATTTAATTATAAAACCTACTATAGCAACATAAATATATCTGTTAATATTCATTTTCATGAACAAATGAGATGCTTAAAACAATATGTAACCCAAGTAATCAAAAATTAAAAAGAAGACCATCTCAAATATTTAAACCATATATCAAGTCGATTTAATATTTAAAGATGTACCTTTTCTTTTTGCGTTGAGTCTTGATGATTTTATCAAGAAGTAAGCAAATTAAACTTCAATAGTAGACTTTGAATCCAATCAAAATCTATTAATAGCGAAATTTGAGAGTGAATCTTATTTTCCAGGTGTACAACAAGTACATAACCAATGACTTTTCATACATAAGTTTTCTCTCTTGCAAGTTCGTATGAGTAATAGTTTTCTACGTAATTTTAATTGAGAACTTATTCTGAATACTGTAGAGTTATACTCACAGTTTTTAAAAAAAAAAACTTGCAACTTCAGGTGCATCCAACCATAACAAGCTTTAGATAGAATTACCATATTTGATTGCTCATAAGTAGATCTTTCACAGTCAAATATTTTTCTTTCAATCCCTTAATGGGGATGATGACAAAAGAAGATAACAAAGATACTCACAATCAATTCAAATCAATAACTTAATCCTCCATTTGTTTTTTATCCTTTCAAAATAGATATTTATAGCAATATTGATTCATATGAAATATAATCTTTTATTTATTCACAATCTCAATATGATATCCATTATAATGAATATCTTTTAAAACTAATGAATTAACCATCACAAATTTTGTTCTTTTTAGATATTGATATATTAGCTCTTTTGGAGCTTTCAACTAATTTTGTACTATCAAATCTTAGAATAATATTTATTTGTTTCAGTACCAAATAAGATAAATATTTTTTATCTGTAATGATAGAATTCATTACTACATTCTCATATCCTTCCTTAAAGGATATTAACATAAAAAAAATATTTGGCATACGCCACATATGTGGCCAATAATCGTTCATATCACATTGATAGCATAAGTTATCTTTACCCTTTTAAAAGTTATCTTGAGAACTCTCATTGTTCTCTTATTTATTATTATGTTTCCACTTTTAGTGGTCCATGATTGTATCTTTTATTTTTTTATGTTTGCATTCACTTCGGAGAATGCAACAAATCTAGTAGGATAGACTTCCAAACGCCTCCATTGATTCTTTATTTCATAATCACCATCGCAAACATACGTAGATTTCAAATCAGAATCTATCTATTCATTTTGTCATGGTTAGTCTCCAATTATAATAAACAAGTCATAATAAAATATACCTGAAAATCTTTAACATCATTGTCACCACCTTGGTTATTATTAGGAGCACTATTACAAGTACTAAAATAACTATACTTTCATAAGAACATACCATATATAAGTTATAAAATCTTATGATGCTCTAATAAATTATTTGAACTTTATAATTTAATCTAAAAGTTATTATCCAATCATTCAACTATAACAAATTAATGAGTAAATTAGATTCTATTGAATTTCCCTTTTTCCCTTTAATCAAAGGCAAATTGATTAGTAATACTCTCTCTCACAATTTTAATCAAATTTCAAGCATATTTAATGACAATAATTTAATCATCAAAAAATTTAATCATCCAAATATCATGCATACGATAATTTAATAAAATAATCTTAGTTTAAAAGAAACATTAAAGTAATAATATTTTTTTGATAAAATAATTTTACCAAAAATCAATCAACAAAGGAAAAAAATATACCACTTAAGGATTATAAAAAATTTCTTTGTATAAAAAGGGCATAAATTGTTTTTAGAGATTTATGTGTACCTGGGTGGTTAAAGGCTTTAATGATTACCCATAGTGTGTAAGCCTCAATTGAAATAGCAACAACTCTAGAAGGCAATTGACAATAGCAAATATTGGGATATTTTTGTGACTTAGGAGAAAAACAATTAAAAGAGAATCGTGTTGATAACCTGTTATAAAATAAAAGATAGAGAATAAAGAACAAAGAGAATGAAAGAGCAAAGAGAGAGTGTATTTTATTGATCAATCGGGAATATTGACAATTCTTCTCCAAAGTATTTATTTATAGGCATAAGAAGTATAAAGAAGTAGAGATATACTTCTAATGACTATTAGAATTTAAAGTATATCAAAATAAAATATTCATAACAAAAACTTAATTAACAAGGTGGATGGTTTACAACTAGCCTCCACCACCGTTTGACATTTAGAAAGTGGTCTAATTACTCAATTGGTCTTTTAATTAATTAATTGAGGTTTATTTAATTAAACCTTAATTAATTAGGGCTTAATAGTAATTAACCCAAAAGTTAATGGGATTTAATGACATTCACGAAGGCTTGGACTTTTGAAAATGGTCTATTCGCCATTTTGATCCCTTAGCTATTTAAAATCTATAGCGATTAAATTTTATCACTTTTATAATTTAGTCCTTTTCTCTTAATTAACTATCATAGACATATGTTCCTGGGTCTTTCAACTTTGGAGGCATTTTATTTGTCAGCATGTTAGTGCACCCTTCGGTGAGTGCGATTGTTTCAAATTCTCCCAATTGTCTCACGATCTATGCGGCCTTAGACAATTTGTTCATCCAAACTCGCTTAAGTCAGCCTTTACTCAAGTGAGGATTCCTTTAGAAGTCCTCCAAGGCACCAATTTGTATAGCGGAAGCGATTTATGCCAAAAGAAGCAATAAAAGAACAACAAAAAGAAGGCACACAACGTGTTTGAGTAAATGCTCTCAATATTCTCTTATTTACAAAGAATAATGAAATAATGAATAGAGTGAGTACAAATGAGGGGGAGGCTCTCTATTTATAGTTGTGCTCTCCCAAAGCTGACGGTCAAGATACATTTACATTGACGGATGAGGTTAACTATATCCCTTGATTTTAGGGATTTACAAGATATGTCATATCAAATCTAATCTAATATTTACAAGATATGATTCTATCAATCTTCTAGATTATTTACCAACACAGCCTAAGTTGTCATATCTTCATTATTGGGCCAACCAGGCTTCAATCTGACAAGCTTCTCTAACCACTTACCGAATCGGGTCAGTTATTGCGGGCCAAATGATCCCCATCTACACAATACACCTCTATCAAATACATTTGGTATGATGGTCACGGGCTTTGAACTGCGGCCCATGACATTCTCCCCCACCCATTCTCGCAACGCCCTCGTTGCGACTTTCTAATGGTACTGACTTGATTTGCCTTGGTCTTGTCTCGATGCCTTAGCTTTTTCCTTCTTTTGGGACTTTTTCCTCGGTTTACGTTACTTCTTAACTCAAATCGTCCTACTCGTTGCATTTACTCTAGTAAACTGTTCAACTTGCATCACTTCTTTTCCCTTGAAGTCTAATACACCGCCCACCTCTCCCATAGGTGGAAGCCTTGTCAATGACTTGGCCAACTCCGACGCTTCACTCGAATTGAGCCTCATTGGTCCCAGCTTCACTATTTTCATCACAAATTTTTCCCTTAAGTTCGATGACAAACTCACCACTTCCTTGGGTGAAAGCCTTTCCGATGACTCACCAAGCTCAAACGTTGTCTTTCCTTTTACTACGGCTTGCTTTGGACAATTCCGCAGCTTATGTGAACCACGACACAAGAAGCACTTTACTCGTTTCTTTTTCTCCTCTTTGCCCTTTTGGCTTCGACTTTTCCCTTGCTCGAACCAAGCTTCTTGGGCTCCTTGTCTGCTCTATCATCCCTTCAATGATAGACTTCTTCGGACACTTCCGCAACCTATACAGACCATGACATAAGAAGCACTCCATTGGCTTCTTCTCACATTAGGCCTCATTGGCTTCAATACCCTTTGCGCTCAAACCAAGTACCAAGGCCTTACCTACCGGCTTCTCCTTAAACGCGGATTTCTTCGGGCATTTCTTCAACATGTGTGGACCAGTGCAGAGAAAACATTTCAACTTGTCCCTTTTCCTATTGGGTTTCTTCTTTCCAACTCGTGGTTTCCCATTACCACTATTGTCGCCAATGCCATTGCCATCATTATCTTCCTTGTGATCCTTTTCACATATGCCCCTTTCCTCGGACTTGGAAGACCCAAGCTTGTCTTTCTCTAGGCCAAGCTTGACCACAGATTTCGCTATCGTCATGGCTTTCGGCAGCTTTTGGACACCTCTTTCGGCTTTGGGACATCCTCGTAACTGAGTGCTGCACTTGACACTCCTTCCCCAAAGGCTACTCGACACAAGGCTAGCTTTACCTTGAGCTTCTATATTCTTATGCTCAAAGCCATTGTCGTGGCCATTATTTCCTTTTTCAAAGCCATCATCATGGCCTCGAGAGCATAGTTCCTCTCCTATAACTTATCCCTATGTGAATTAAACAACTCGTTTACCTTATCTATGGTGGAATCAAGAGACATATTTACATAGTCTCTAGATTGCTTCTTCCAGTTGTTTATGTGATCCTCGACCCTATCAAGTGCCTCATTTACGTCCTCAATGGTTCCCACAAGTTTACCCACACGTTCTTCTACTGTCGACAGTATCTCCCTCAAAGACTTTCTGGCCCACCTTTGTTCGAACTCTTTTTTTGACATCCCAACGGTGCCTTCGAACCAATAGCTTGGATACCACTTGTCACAGGGATAAATCTTTTGTCTCGCAATCCGTGCAGCCTTAGGCAACCTGTTCATCCAAACTTGGCTAAGTCAACATTTACTCAAGTGAGGATTCCTTTAGAAGTCCTCTAAGGCACCAATTTGTATAGCGGAAACGATTTATGCCAAAAGAAGCAACAAAAGAATAATAGAAAGAACGCACACAAGGTGTTTGTGTAAATGCTCTCAATATTCTCTTATTCACAAGGAATAATGAAACAATGAATGGAGTGAGTACAAATGAGGGGGAGGCTCTCTATTTATAGTTGAGCTCCCTTAAAATCGACAGTCAAGATACATTTACATCGACGGACGAGATTAACTATATCCCTTAATTTTAAGGATTTATAAGATATGCCATATCAAATCTAATCTAATCTTTATAAGATATGATTCTATCAATCTTCTAAAATTAGTTACCAAAATAGCCTAAGTTGCCAAATCTTTCTTATCAGGCCAACCAAGCTTCAATCTGACAGCTTCTCCAAAAGTTTACCGAATCGGACCAGTTTTTGCGGGCCAAATGATCCCCATCTACATAATAGACCTCTATCGGATGCATTTGGTATGATGGTCACGAGCTTTGAACTACGACCTGTGACATAGCACGGTCTCTTAAAGAACAGGAAAACATCTTGAGTTTTAAGGCATCTTCAAGGACACCTTACTTTCTGAAAGAATTGTAGACCTCTAAGAAAATTCGCAAGTGAAATCAAGGATCTTCAGTTAGCACACCACCAAACTGACCAATTGATTGAAGCATTTGAAACATTATACGTTTCAGCTCAAAGTAAGGAGCTTGAATTTGAGGCCTGACTATTCTAGGATTTAAGTCATCTAAAATAGGAACTACATGCTCTCAAGTTGGCCTATCACAATCGTCAAACATTTAAGCAACCTAAGGATTACCATTCTAGCTCCCGGATTAAGTAGCTCATTCAAACCAGGTTGATTGTTACCACCTTGATTTATTTCTCTTTATCCTCTTCTCCTTTTTTTATGGATCTAAGGAATAGAGCTCTTCAACATGAATGTCTCTATGCATACAACTAGTAACAGACCTATTGTATAATGAAATAAATCAATTAACGGCTAATATAAAAATTACAGTAACAAAAACTAAAGTTGCCAATTGTCAATCCCTGGCAACGGTGCCAAAAACTTGTCGTGTGTGAATATGATGTGCGAATTGTGCAAGTATACATATTGAATCAAGTAATAAAGTGATGAGTGAGTATCATTCCCACGAGGATTGGATTAATATTCTTTGTCTAAATTATCACAATTGAGTAGAAAAGATAAATGAATCGAATGATATTTTGAGAAATAACAATGCAATTAATACACTAAAAGTGAAAATAATAAAATGTACTATCATAGATTGCATTTGAAAAAAATTGAATAAAAACACTAAGGATTCTAGCAAGATTGGAATATTGATTGTAAAGGCTGGGATTACTAATGAACTAATAACCCGGGAAAAATGCCATGTAAAAAATATGGTAACCTACTGCTTGATTGGGTACTAACGTGGTCTACCTCTGTCGAAAGCAAGACCTAAAGCTGCTCACTCCTAAGACACTATACATCTATAGGCTAAGAATTAGCAACAATGAATGAAGCACAATCTTCTAAATCATATAAGGTAAATCTCTACGTCTAGAGTTTACACGAGCATTTCACTCAACGCTCTCTTATATTACCCAGTTTTGGTCCAAGCAACCAAACTCTGTCGATATTAAGCTGCTTTTAGATTTATCAAGCATTTATCTTTGCTCTAATAAGCATATAAACATAAATAAACATTGGGTAAAGTAGTAAATTGAATCATATTCATCCATAAAAATTCATTAGAGTTAAAACATCATCAAAAGTAATCCTCAGTTGTGCTAAGTTAGCTCATGACTGGGCTACGCAAATTCAAGTATTTTAATGTCATCAACATCCTAAAATAACAGTTTAAACTAGAAGATTTAGAAAAAATTACAGATAGAGAAATCTGGGTTTAGAACACAAATCCCCCAACTTGGCGTCTAGCGCGCATCTTCACCCAAGCTCCTAATAGCTCAAATTACCCTTATTGTCACAAAGAAACTCTACCAAAGCTCCGTATTTGCAATCAGTCGTACCTTTCACTCTTTTTTTTTCTTGGTAGACCTCTCTCTTTTTTCTTTTATACTTGGGTCCTCCTTTAAGGTAAAAGCCGTCAGCCAATGATTATTTTTTCCCTAATTTTGAGGTGGATATTTTCCATTATACGTGCATGTGGAGGGCCAATTGCTGAATGCTCTAATTGATGACTGGGTATTTGTCGTTTTCTTCCTCAGCATTACCATGGCAATCTCTCATAATGCCTTGGCAAATCTCCATCCTTTGTTATATTTCTTCCTCAAACTTGTCACCACAAGGCCTTTCCACCAACAATTCAAAGTATAGATGCACTAAATTAATCACCATCCCAAGTTTTTACATGTAATGCTCTATTCACTAAAAATAATCATGCAATTACCTAAAATGAAACTAATTTTACTTAAGTACAAGCATTTAACTAAGTCTAAAAGTATAAATTATAAATCTTTTCAAAATTTATTAGTACCCATTTTCTCCTTTCTTAATTCAGAAGAAACAAGATAGGGACTTATCTCTAGAGCTAAAAGGATTTGCCTACCGCTCCTCTTCTTCCGAAGGTATTCATAAGTCCACCATCGTTGAGCTGACGAGTTCTTTCTCTATAATGGTTGCAGAGTGGGAACTTATTAGTTGGTCCATCGAACAGGCTTGCAAAGAGTTTGAGGTTTGTCAGGATGCTTCTGAGAGAACCATCCTTTTGGGAGAATAGTCTCTCGCCCATCTCCACCAATCCTATGATGGCATTGCTTTACAAAATCACGAACTTACTCAATCTGTCTCCCCATCGATAGCTCAAGAAAAAGAGTTAGAAGAAAAGGTCCATCATTTGGAGACCCTAGAGAAACAACACATTGCCGATAAAGAGAAAATACAAAAAGAGAGCAATGCACTCTGGAAAAATTTGTGGCAGATACCAAAAAAGGTATTAAGTTACATTTGCCAATTTTATGGTCCAGCTTAATAATACGCTTACAAATAGCTATGGGTCCCTTCGGTCTATGCCACATGAACTTCAAATGTCTGCGGCCTCTTGTCAAGACCGACCTTGGCTTCGACGTCCTAAATCCCAAAGGGGTTGTATGGAGAAAATTCCAAAAGAAATGGAAGGAGTCTGGTTAATTCTTCTATGACCATGATTCAAACACATCTAACTCAGATTCTTCGGATGGTACTGCCTCAAAGGATGGAACCCCCGATGAGGCCTCCATCTCTTTCGCCCAAGGGAAAACTAATGTTGAGAAGGAGAAGAACACATAGGGAACGACTGATCCGCCAACTTTGGATAATTTTTAAATATTTTCTTGAATTTATAATAGTTTTTCTATAGTAATAAGAATTCCCACCTCTCTCTTTCATTCTATTTTGCTACAATACATTTTTCGCCAATCTGACTAGGGTCCGCCATTCTTATACTTATTCTCGTCACACTATCTTATATCAATTTTAGGGGGACTAAGCCAGAGCTATTGCAACATGTATACAGAGGTTATTTCAAAGTTTACTATGTTCAGAGGATCAACTAAATCGTACTCTGATACCACTCAATTTGTAACACCTTATACCTGACCCGATCGTAGGGTTCAAGTACCAGATGTTACACTAACCTGAAGTAATTAACAAAATTTCAGTTTCCAATTTATTTGCATACTTAAATGACTCAAATTCTTGAAAATCTAGTTGTTAATACAACTTGTACAAAACTAGTGATAAATTCCTAAGACTTTAATTTGAACAAATATTTACAAATTTTGAATTAAGGCTTGATAACGTATATAATCAACTTAGGCCTTGAGGCAAGCTCTCCACAGGTGCCCCTCTATATACATGGACAGCTACTGGGCACCACTTAACTTTGGCTGGGTCTTGCTTGGTCTCTCTTAATTCATCCAAGTCGCTATCTAACCTGTATTCAAGCAGTAATTTTATAAGTACAAAAGAACTTAGTGAGATATGCATATAGAATTTAAGAAAAATTAGAGACTTCTGGCTCAAAATTAAACTCCTTGAATTTCGTAGGAGAATTTGTGAACTTAATTGTCAAGGCTCATGCCATACGTATTCTATGTTGTTTATTAGCGGACTAGTCCTTAGTTTGATCCTGACCATGTTCACTCTTGGGAATCACCCCCTTTCCCATTTCCTATTGTTTTATCTCTCTGATCCTCATCTTCATTATTCTTGGCTGGCAACACTTGGTGACTACCCAAGTAATCGCCATAACTGCGGTCTTTTCTAGAATACAATGTCCTCACTAACCTAGAGTGTTAGTGTCCACAACACCATGTACTTGCTTTGTCAATCCATTCATTAAAGAGGTTTCATTAAACATTCAGATCCTACCTTTTGTAGATCACCAAGATCTTTATTATTTTTTTCGTGGTCCTGACAGATCTCTATTGTCCACTATTCTCTAATGAGCTCTACTGGCCTTTTAGCCTTGAACAAGCATTTCCTGTCATGAAGACTCCTATCTTTCTATAAAAATTTCAACTATTTTTTTTACCTATCGATTTATGACTGCATCTTAAACAACCTAATCCATGTTTGCTTAAACCGTATGAACTCCACAGCTTCCTTGGCGGACTTGTTTTGACGTACATTTTGTATACCTTCTTATATAATGATTCTCTTCCTATATTCTACCTCACTAGTTCAAGACGTTTCCTTGGCCCCACTCATTACTGCTTTTAATGAACTCTCACATTGACCCAAGGGTCCATTCCTTAGACACGCTAAGCTCATTCATTGCTATGACTTACCATACCCGTCACACTAGGAATTCTACTTTCACCCTTAGTGTCCCTAATGAATTATGGACTTTCCAATTGTGCATCCCATATTTAACATCCTGTCAGGCTGACTCCATTGGTTGCCGTAGTCGAGTTATAGTCTTACACTTTTTAACCCTATATTTATTATCCTGACGAATTCCCTATACAACCATATTCTAGATATGGTCTTACACATTAAACCTCTTCTAAGGTGTCACCCCATGGGACATTACCACTGTTGCGATGTCGCCCCATAAAGCCTACTAACCACCATCGTGTTGTTGCTTTATGGAACTTAATATCTATTGGTGCTCAAACCTTGATGCTTAAACACCGTAGTGTCCCCTTCGAAAGGTCAGGAGCTTCAAACATCACAGTTTGCACTCAGTAATATTATATAGCGATATCTAATAGAAATTCTCGTCCCCTAAGTCCTAACTTTATCTGTCCCATCAATAATTTCCCCACCATGCTCCGCCATTGAAAACATACAATTCATGTATTCCATACACACACTACACCAATTATTCAGACATTGAAATGTAACTATCAAACAAACAACAATCGTTCCTACCACATTTGCATACACTCATTTATCACTTTCCATTCAAAATCAACGTCCTAAGAACAATACGTAACAAAAAAAAGGTATTTTGATCTAGAGATTAGCACGATAAACCACCCAAAAGGTAGAGTACAGAAACTCACCTAGATTCATTTATCTCCATTAGCTTAGCTTGTCCAAACGCTAGAGCTTTTTTCGTCTTGGCTGCTAAGCATGACAACCACTTATTGGTTAAACTAAAAGTGTTCAACCCTTAAAATCTAGAATCCATCATTGTACAGAAGCTTTTAAGAGTTCTTACTCTAGCTATTCCTTTAATTCACGAGTTCATAGGGGTAAGAAAGCTTACCATTTCCTCACTTTCTTTACTACCAAAATTTAATTCACACAGCTGCTGCAGCATGCAGAGCTTCTTTCAGCTAAATTCTCTCCTTCTTTAGAGCGACTGAAGAAGATGATACTTTAGAGTGAAAATTTTGTAAACAAAATTGACAAAATTTTATCTCCACACACTCCTATAAATATACACCTTTAGCACGATTTTAACCGACCGTCACTACCATTCATCTTTAATCATTTTATCTCTCACTTTGGAATCAACCAGTTCCATCCTAATTGAACTAGGATTGGGATCTAACTAACCAAAATTTGGCTACTAAAATTTCTAAATTTCCTGGTGGAGTCCAGAAATTCACTAATACTTTCAATTTAGTCCTAACTTTCTTTAGATTTTAATTCAATAAAGATACCCGGTAGTTGCAGTGGAAGCCATGATATCACGACGTCGACTTGAGATTTTGAATATTTTGCAAATTGGTCCTAATTTTACCTTGAGTTAGTAGAAAAGCTTTCATAAGCTCGTATGGGACCTAAAAATGATTATGTAGCATAATAGGAATGTGAATTATACTTAATTATGTGTATAAATAGTTGTGTGATTTATAATTTACTGTAGTTTGCTCCAACAACAAACGTAGCATCTTGTAGCTTAGACCCTGGGATCGGGTCGGGTAAAGGGTGTTACACCTCATTACCTATATCATTGTGAATACATGCACTTAAAATAATTGTATACTTATTACATAGGGTTACTAGTAAAACAACTCCAAAAACTCCTTTCGAGTTATAGGCTGGAAGGAATTCTAGCCTAAGGCACCTACATGTTTGGGGTTGCCAAACAAAAGCAATAATATATAATCCACATTAAAGAAAATTAGACTCCCGTACGGTAAGTGCATACTTTATTGATTATCTAAAGAAAATATAAAGGATATGGGTTCTATGTACCAAATCATAGTCCAAGAATTGTAGAAACCGGTAATGCTAGATTCCTTGAGAAAAGTAAAGTTAGTGGGAGTGTTTCAAAAAAAAAGTTGTCGATATAAAATTAAATTATAGTATAATTTCCTACAACTATAAATGGTCATTTATCTAAAACTACTACAAATGTTGTTCCAACAATTAATGAATACTCTAATAATGTTGAACAACATTTAAATGATGAAACACTAAAAGAGGAAACTGACTCACAATTTTGATGAAAATGAACCACGAATAATGTCATCAAGAATATCTCAATAAAGAGAAAATCAACCATTCCTAATGATTATGTGGTTTATTAGCAAAAGTCAGATTTTGATATTGGAAACAATAAATATCTATTTTCATGTTCAAAAGCCATAAATAGTGACGAGTTTGACAAATGGCTAAATGCCATGAAAGATGAGATGAAATCTATAGAACAAAACAAACTCTAGGACGTTTTCAAATTGCCAAAAGGTTCAAAACGAGTTGGTTGTAGATGGTTTTTAAAACCAAACATAACTCAATTGGCAATAATGAATGATATAAAGCTAGATTTATTGCGAAAGGTTATATTCAGAAAGATGATATTGATTATAAAGAGACTTTCTCACTAGTTTCTAGGAAAGGCTCCTTGAGACTTATTATGGCGTTAGTGGCTCATTATAATTTAAACCAAATGGATGTGAAAACAACCTTTCTGTATGAAAATCTTGAGGAAAAAGCTTATATGGACCAACTTGAAAGGTTTACAATTGACGGAAAATGTCATATGGTGTCTAAACTTAAGAAGTCAATATATGGACTTAAACAAGCCTTACGACAATGGTACATTAAGTTTAATGATACCATAATTTTTTTTGGTTTTCTAGAAAACCTTGTTGATCGTTGTATTTACCAAAAGATTGATAGGAACAAGTTTATTTTCTTAGTTTTATATGTTGACAATATTTTGCTCGCTACAAATGATTTTGGTATATTGCATGAGAAGAAAGGTTTTCTATCGAATAACTTTGAAATGAAGGATATGGGAGAGATATCCTATGTGATAGGAATTGAAATATTCTGTGATAGATCAGAAGGATTGAAATGTTAAAAGAGTAAAAATTCTTGGATTTATTGTGAAATTGTGATAAATGTGGACTGAATAGGGACTATATAGAAATTGGCTAGCTTGTATTTTGCTTAAATGTGGATAATTCGTAAGTTTCGGGTTTAGGGACTAATTGCATAAAAAGTAAAATATTGAGGGTAATTTTATAATTTTATATTAAAAGGGTTATAATCTTAATTTTAATTATTTGAGATGTTTGAATTGAATAATTAAATGAAAAATTATTATTTAGATCAAGAAACAAATCAACCAGACTTGAATTACGGAAAAGCTAAAGTAATGGAATAGTCGTCGGCCTTGTTTCTGCAATAGTTTTTGTCTAGGTAAGTTTGTAACTTGGTTAAATTAATTAGTTGTTCTTTTGGTAATTTAATATCTATTTATGTATGTTTAGATTGAGTTCATTGGCTTGAAATGAATAAGACCACAGTTAAAAGACACAATGGCACTATACCAGAAATGAATAAGACCATAGTTGAAAGACATTATGGCAACATGATAGAAATGAATAAGACCATAGTTGAAAGACACTATGGCATCATTTCAGGTAATATGTATCGGATGATAAATGTGTCATATAATATGAAAATGAAATGGATGTTTTGAATTTCATATGTTACTGATGAATGTTAAATGATATGGTGTGATTACAAGTTTTAAATGTATATGAACTCATTAAATTGTGAGATTTGTGGTGTGTATAGGAATTTAATGAATTCATGAGCTATTAAATGAATTTTATACATGAATTTTTAGTTAAATTATATTTGGTAAGTTTACGTTTATGATTTATACGAGCTTACTAAGTACTAGTTACTTATATTAGTTGTTTTCTTTTTCTATAGATTATCGAAAATCTTGATCGGTTGGAATCAAGTCAAAGCACACACACTATCCACCCTCCATCTTGGTAGAAGTTTTGGTCACTTTGAGTTTGTTATAAATGGCATATGCTAGGAGCTTTTGGGTTATTTTGCTATAATGATATTGTTTAACTTTGGTTAAACATACTTATGTATATATCTTTGTTTTGGTTTGTACATATATTTTTTATTAGTGTCTTTAGTTGTGTGGTTATTGCTTCCTGAAAGTGGTTGAAATATGGTAAATCTTGTGTAAATGGAATAGATGTAATGGCATGTTTGATATGTGTACAAAGTAAGATTTGTGACCTTTGAATGTGCTTTTAGTTTGGTATTTAAAATGTGGTGCCAATGAGGGTAGTTAGGCACTTAGGTTGAATATTTTGGTATGTTTTAAACTTGTTTGAATGTGTTTTAAAGGCATGTTAATGGTTGATTTTGGTTTGTCTTGTCACCTAAAGAATTGATATAGTTTTGCCTTGTTTTGGAAGCTATTTTAGGTGCACATGGCCTGGGACACGGGCTGTCACACGACCATGTGCCACACACGGTCACACCACACGGCCGTGTGGACTATTAAATTTTGGTGCAAGTTTGACCCACACAGTCATAGATTGTTACAAGACCATGTAACTCTATTTTGAATCACAAACAGTCTAGCACACGATCTACGACACAGTCGTGTGACTCTATTTCGATTTGCACATGGGCGGGCACACGGTCTGTGACATGACCGTGTGACCCTATTTTCAAACTATTCACGATTTGGTCACATGACCATGTCTTTGAGCCACACGGCCTAGGCTATGTCACACAGCCTGGCCATACGTCCGTGTGACCATTATTTTCAAGTTTTTCTACATTTTTCTGTTTTGTTTCAAATAAGTCATTGATTATTCCTGAATTGATTTTTAGGCTTTGTAAGCTCAATATAAGGCATGTAATCGTATATATACTACGAATTATGATTGGTTTTGAATATTTAGTATTTAATTAAATAATTGAATGGTTTTCTACTGTCATTTGATTCGATATGTGCTGTAATACTCCGTAACCCTAATCCAGCGATCGAAACAAGTTAGGGGTGTTACAGAAAGTTTATGATATTGTGACACTCTAAGCTAAATTATGGTGTTTCTAAAATAAAATGGATGTATTTCCTGTTTATTATGATTATGTGCACATAAATTTTAAAATAGGAAAATATTTATAGTTATTTACAGACTTATTGTATTGAGTTGTAATATTGTAGTATACGGAAAGAAGTATTTAAGTTATATACAACTACCATAACTCGCATTTTCAATTCACTTTAATCTGGTAGATATGATAAGTGTTATTTTCATGTGTGCTCAACGTTTATTCTATTAAAGATATGTTTTACCTCATTAGGGTTATACACACAAATACACATAAAAATTATAGTTTCCATCACTCAGAATTTGTGTAATTAAGGGAAAATGTTAAGAGAGAGAAATCAATTTATCGAGTGTCCTTTGGCCAACTCCAATTCTGCATCAGGTATTTCTTGAACTTGTAAAATCATATTATTCTGAATATACTAAAATCAATATTTATGCAGTATTAAGGATTTGATTAGCATAATCTTAAGATCAAAAGATTTTTTTCGTAAAATTTGACCTAATTATTGCAGAGCAACTAGAAAGAGATTTTTAACCAGAAATAATTCAACTTAGATGTAAGATATCTATCCAGAAGTTTTCGCAACTTAACCATGTATGATAAAATCATCAAAGATTTGATCTTTTCAAACTTTGCCTGTAACTAACTATAGGCCCAGGAAACAAAGAGAATGTATGTACGAACAAGATATCCAACAAGAAGAAGAAGGAAACCAATTAAACAGAGAAACCTTCTAAACATTTGGCGATCTCAGATGTGTCGATATCAATGGTGACTCGTTATTTTGATGAATCATTTTTTCAGACAGAAGAAAATTATATAAACACTTACTTGAAATCTCACTTATCAAATTCCTTTGTGGAAGATATTTGATCCATGCATGATATCATGAAAAATAGATACAAATTTTTTACTGCTACTTAGCATCTACAAGTTTGAAAAAAGTATCTAAAAATATCCGATTAATAAATAGTAAAACATGATATTTGCCTATCATCTGAAAGTAATGCATTTACTGATATTATTTTGGATGATTAAAATAAAATTAAGTGAAGAAGCCGAACAAAATTTCTTCCCAAGTTGATACTAAAAAAGATATAGAAAAGATTTAACATGACAGGAGCAAAAAAATTTAAAAATATATCCATGGATAAACAGTAATAGTCCCGTAACAAATACAATATATCTTTTAAACACGATTTAAAACCGAAGCCAAGTGAAGCTATCTGAGTGAGAGTGAGAGTGAGAGTGAGAGTGAGAATTTGTACATTTATTCCTTTTTCCCTTCAGCAGCATAGAGTGCTTTGATATCTTCAACATCATCAAAGCTGCCAAGAAATATTGGAGATCTCTCATGTATCTTTGTTGGCACCAAGTCAAGAGCCTGCAAGCAAGAACATAATCAAGTAACTATGAGCACAAAAACATCATCTCATACAATCGTTGAAAATGTTTTAGTTTAAATACCCGTTGTTTTCCGGTGAATGCCTGACCTCCGGCTTGTTCCATCAGGAACGACATTGGAAAGACCTCGTACAGAACACTGTTTCACACACATTGCTCAAATTTAGTAATGAGTCCGCAAGTAAAATAATAATAATAATAGTGCTATATCCGTAATTGCAGTTAATATACCGTAGTTTTCCACTGGGGCTCTTCTTATCTGCAGGGTACAAAAAGATACCCCCGTAGAGTAATGTACGATGGACATCAGCTACCATGCTGTTTCATCACAAAACCAGAGTCCATGTTAAAGAAACAAATCTAGGACTAATACCAAACATACATATGTAGATGTGAGAATTAATATAGTCACTGTTGATGAATACTTGCCCAAAAACAATGCACTATCCTAGTAACCTAATGAAAAACATACAAGTGCTCCGAAAAAGAGAGTAATTCAATTACAGGTTCATAAGGTCAGAATTGTTCAAACTTTAAAGTATTCAATGATAACCGGAAATAAAACAGGCAGTAAGGATAGAATCCGTGATACCTTCCAATGTATCTCAGAGACTTTGGAGAAGAACCATCCTTGGGAAACTTGCATTTTTCCACATACCTGAAATTAAAAAGAAAAAGAAACTGAGACAACTGCAGAGAAAAATAAGACATTTCTGAACTGAATTAAGACATACTTGGCCGTTGGACCATCCCAGTTCTTAGCATTTCCTTCATTAACTGAATAGATCTTCCCTTTCTTTGGAATCTTTGAAAAAGACATGATAAATCAAAGCTTGTAAGTTGTCTCAAACAAATCAGAGTCGTTATACAGAGACAAAATCCGGACCTTATAAAGTAACACAACTAAAAATGGAACATATTAACCATTTTGATCATGTTTTGTGTAAATCATGAATGGTTTAAAAAACTACAGAATTTCTTGTAATTATAATTTATAATTTCGTAAACCAGAAGCAAACAAAGCTAGAGTCGTCATATTCAGTCCTCAGGTGAAAGAAGCAAATCGAGTAAATAGCTAATCACGTGATTATTCCAATATTTACATAATGATTATACCTTGATATCTGGGTGAGTTAGTATGAACTCTCCAAGAGATGGATCAAGGGTGAATCTGTTAACTCCTTCTCCGGTGCTCAAAACAAGCTGAAAAATCATTATTACAAGTGCAAGGCATAGTACATAAGCAATCAATCACATTATAATTTGAAATAGGTCAACAAATATGCAAATAGAAATGAAATTCCTTTTTAACAGAAATGTAATTTTATCATTACCCCAGTTCCCAACTCTCTTTGCATGAGAAAAGAAAGTAAAAAGTAATGAAAAAGGAAAAGAATTAAAAGGGACAAACTAAATGAAAGGGAAATTTTAATTATCCCCAAAGAAAAACAAAGAGAAAACATAAGTTCATAGCAAAAGCTAGACATATATAAACAAGTAAACATTTTACCGTGCAAGAGCTTCCATACATGCAATAGCCAGCTGCCAGCATTTGCTTACCAGGTTGCAGTACATCATCTAGAGTTGGTTCATGGTTATCTTTCATCATGTAAATCCCAAAAATCTAGATGAAAGAGAACACATTAAGTTGACCACTGCAATATCAAGTTATCTTAGAACAATAATTATCCCCATGAAAACAAAGTATGGCATTGCATTTCTGGGTTTGGGATGAGGAGCCATACTGTTCCAATGGAAACTCCACAGTCAATGTTGGAGGAACCATCTAGAGGATCAAAAACAACACAGTACCTGCGTTACTTAAGATAAATTCAAATCAAATATACACGAGGAAGAATCTTATATAGACACATTAAATACATCTAAATATAATGGAAGTAACATAATGAAGAACAACTAAAAGCACCTCCCACGCTTTGAGGGATCTACAAAAGTCGCCTCTTCATCTTCTTCTGAGACAAGGATGCACTGGTATAACATCCAAATATGTTAAGAGAAAATCATAACATCTCCAACGCTTACTAAAAAGTCATCCAACTACTCACTGTTCTGCCACTGCTTACTAAAGCCTTGACAAAGACTTCATTTGAAAGCACATCCAATTTCTTTTGTTCTTCACCCTTTAGTCATAATAGATAACGTACTTAGTATGAAATATTAATACCATAAAAGAGAAGCAAATTCCATATCTGGCATTTGGCAACTACTTGCCTGAACATTAGTCTCCCCAGCGAGTCCGATGAGTTTGGCAAGACCAGCCTGCACCAGTAAACGGCAAATACATTAAAATCACCAATAAGAAAACGACCGATAATAAAATAAATTTATAGTTGAGACTGAAAATAGAGACTAACTATCCCAATGGCATAATCTGATAGAAAAAATATGACCCAACTTTTACTTGTTTAAACAGAACATGACCCAGAGCTTACTTGGGAAAAGAAATCAAAGGAGAAAAGGTTCAAAGAAAACCACATTAAGAAGAATATATAAAAGAGACCTTGTTAACAGCAGAGCAAACAAACTTGCAACCAAGAACGATGTGATTAAGCAAGATGGTGAAATCCCCACGAGACTCAGGATACTTGGATTGCTCGTTCAACACGAAACGTGTTATTGTCATCAAATCAGTCCTATGAGCATCTGCTGCATGATCCATCTCTCTAAACCAAAAAACAAAAACAAAGAGCCAAATATTGAACGAAAGAAAAAAAGTGACCCAATAAAGCAGCAAGAAAAATAATTTATATTGTTATATTAATATATACATAAGAAAATAGAGTGCTGTTCTCGAGGTGCAGAGGATAAAGATTGTTTGAGGAGGGTAGTGGCCCGTGGGTGATTGGTGGAGGGAGGGTTTATCTGTTGGAAATGGAAGTTTCGGGAGACACGTGGAGGGATGAGAGGAGGGTAGCGAGTAGCGGTCGTCACTGAAGATAAGGAGTCAAGGGTTTTCGTTTCGTTGTCTTTTTCTTACAGGATTTGACGGTTATCTGGTTTTTTCCTCGTGTTTTATGTGAGGCGGACGAGGTAGCACAAGCGCTAGTGCACTAGGATATGCATGAAACTTCATTTTATCTTAGATTTTGTCATTCGGCGAAGCCGAGATTTAACCTATTATAGGATAATATTTTATGGATATATAAGTTTTATATACACTTAAGACGTCTTATCAATAAAAAAATTATTACAATATTTGAAGACTGGTGTAAGTTTAGTTACTTATAATTACAAATTTTAAGGTAAATTAGAGAATTAGTCACCAATTATTAACGAATTTTTATTTTAGTCACCCAACTATGAAATTTTTCAATTTAGTCACTAACACTTTAAATCATTTTTATTTTGGTCAATCACGTTTTAGATCGTTTCTATTTTGGTCACTCTTCGTTAAATGGTTAACATAAGTGATGATATGGACTTCTTTTAACTGGTATAATAACACATTTAATCCCTAATATTTACACATTCTATCAATTTGATCCTCAAACATATATAATTAAATATAAATATGATTATATTTAAACACATATAATAAAATCTTGATAAACTTAAATGTAAATTTGTGATTTTGACAAACCCAAAGACTAGAACACCTAAAAACTCATTAAATTTGTGATTTTTATAAACTTCATTCATGATCGTGCTAATATCATTTTCAATTGAGAGACCCAAATTTTTCTATGAAACCTAACAAATAATTTATAAATAAAAAGAAAAATGAAAAAACTTCCTATAAGCCTTTTTCAAATCATCATCTTTTGCATTCTTGTTAATTTGAATAATTGCGCAATAATTTGCACCCATCTCTACATATAAAATTTGTTGTAAAATTAATCTTCATCTAATTTGTTTGCAATTTATTTAGAAAAAAGATGTACATTTTATGGGTTTTTTATTTTTCTAATTTGAATTTTAGATTTTTTTTGTAATATTTTTAATTTTTTAGATACATATATTTTATAATTTATATTTAAAAAAATTATATAATCTTTTATGTAATTACTTCTAAAATTTTAAATATTTTATAAAAAAAATAGATGATGACATCATCAATGTCACGTATAGCAACCAAAGAGAGCTATGTGTCCTATATTTAACACTATTATAAAAAAGTACCAAAACTCTTGACAAAATGAAAATTCGGATACCAACATGGGACAAAAAAACATAAGTACCAACTTGGGAGTAGGTGTCAAGTTCGGGGGGGGGGGGTAAATACATATTTGAGCATTATAATTGTAATTAAATATTGTAATGACTCGATTTTAGCCTGTGCTGAAAAATCGAGTCAATTTCGTAAACCGAGTCAGTGAAAATATGAATAGAAGGATTTAAGAAGTTAGCATGAAAATATATTAATAAATGATTAATAAATTAAATACAGAAAAAAATTAATTATAGTGTAGGGACTAAATCATAAAAGTTTAATCACTATTGAATTTAAAATTGGAAAATGCATAAGGACCCAATTAAAAATTATGCAAAGGGCTTAATAGTTAATTAACCATTAAAGTTTGTGAATTAGTGGATGAAAATAGTCTTTCTCATCTATTTCTATTTACTTAGTTTAAACTAGATAAAGATTGTTAACCAGAAGTTAATTAAAGTAATTAATTACCACTAATTATATATAGTTAGTTAGTTAGTTAGCGGGTGAGAGAAAACAAAAAAATAATGTCATCTCCTACCTCTCAAACCGAATAGAAAAGAGAAAAGAAGATTAAGCTTCCTTCTTCAAATTACGGTCCCAATTAACTAAGGTAAACAAGTTATTTTCTCGAGATTTTTATAGATGTTTTATTAACTAAATTTGATCTAACATACCCAAGCTTTAGGTTACTAAATTGTTCAGTTTTGAAAAAAAAATTCGGTTCGAAAACCATTTTCTTGCACAGTAAAAAATAAAAATTTTAAAAACCGACCCGATTTGTGATATTATAGCAATAAATCTTGGACTAAATTCGTACATGTATTTTCGGATAGGCGGATCCTAATCGTTCCTGACTTTTGACCAAACGATCTTCTCCACTATTCTCGTACCACAAACTACTTCTAGTGTGGGCTCGAACAAATCAAATCAATCACAGAACCAGAAATATTTTCTTTACGTTCAGTGGGAAAATAAATCTCTCTTAAATAAGAAATATTATTTTGATAGAAAAAATCCAACTCCCTATTATTTAGGGAGAGGGCCAGCAACCCTAGGTGGGAATACTAAGGTTTGTCATCCTATGTATTCCATTTTAGGGGAGTTGAGCCTCTCATGTACTAGGTCTAATTATATGTGATTCCTTAACTTTAACCTAGCACTTTATAATTTTTTCCAACCCACCTAAATTAAATATATTTAATCAATTAATTTATATAAATTAATTTCTCAATTAAATAATATTCTCAACCCAATTCTAATTCCGTTAAAATCAAGACAACTTTACCGTAAAAGAATCTGTGAGAAAATATATTTAAATTTTCTACATTCAAATGGATTCACAATGACTAATTAACTTAAATAACAATAAGCACATACTTATCATACAACATAATCAATTTTATTCACATGATCATGCTAGTGCAATTTTAGTAAAACAATTGTATGAATTTATATAAAACATCTTACCTATCACCGTTACACTCCAAAAAGAGTTCCCATGACTCATCCATCCAAACACTCTAATATGTGGACAAAGCCACCAATATTCGCAAACAAGCTTCCATATAGGTTGTGGATAAATCACCATGTAGGTTGTAAACAATGCTACCAATATTTGTAGACAAGCTGCCATGTAGGTTGTGGACGAAGCCATCATATAGGTTGTGGATGAAGCCACCAATTCTTCCTCCTTACAATGTCCTACCCTATGCATGTGATATGGTTATAATGAACATATGTAAAGGTATTTTTCATTTCAAGATATCATTTGTCACATTGGGTATGTTGAAACATGCAACTTGGATAATTTCATGTAGGGCATGTTTAACATGTGAATCGAATTTACATCATAATCAATACTATATGCATGCTTAAAATACGAATCATATCTCAATTCCAATATCGGTGACATGATTTATATATCATGCCTATCATAGAATGTCAACATATCACACATCATGAGAAATGGGAATGTACACATAATTTCACTACATTCATTAAATCACATCAATTATCACATACAATCATAAAACAATTAGTTCAAGGTACTTACTTGAGTATCACCCTTTTTATAGATTTAGCATCCCTATTTGAATACATAGTGTGTTCTCAATATTTCATATTATGGAGATTTTTAACAAGGTTTAACTTTTAAATAAATATATATTATTTGACAATAAATCTCATATGTAATTTTTCTAATAAGTTAAACCCACACCTGATAGTAGATCTGATGCGATACACCACTTTAAAGAACGTCCACACTCCGATCTTAACCAATGGAATATCGATATGTTATCAAAGTGATTTTCTATTAAATCGTCTTTTTAAACATATTATGAAATTACTCACTTAAACTAAATTGTCCATCTCGAACTTACTCTCATAAATAATTCGTAATGATGATTTATATTCTGAAATTAGGAGCTTTCTGGAATGGTATCAATCGACCCTTCATCAATAGTAGAATACGATGTGTTAATACACTAAGGAAATACACTATAATCCCTTGTAGACATTCGACCTAAAGGAAAAAGTAGGGAAGAAATAGTGGTTTTCATCCCACTACAATACTTACTCTAACTCGATTGAATCTGAAGGGATGTTGGACCACCGAGTCTTGAGTTGGAGAGGAAATCGAGTCTAGAGAAAAATCATCATTCAAAAAAGAGATTAGACTAGAATGTGATATGAAAATAATTTAAAACTAATGAAAATAGGAGAAATATCATTCTTTTCACTAAAAGGAATGGTAGATACTGGAAAGTGGTGAAGAAAAGAAATGAATCACCAAAGCCGGTGGAGGCATGGCGGCCACGGCAATAATCTGGCGAAAATTTGACAGGGGATGAGGGAAGAAAGGTGTTGCGGCACTAGAGGGAAGAAGGAGAAAATAAAAAGGAAAAAAAATAGAAAAGTGGAGAGAAAGATGAAAACTTTTTTCGATGGTGGTGTAAGGTGGTTGCCACGGTGGTGAGTGGTGGTGCAATGGGCATCGTTGGAGCAAAACGGATGGGATGAACGACAATAAAGAGAAAGTCCGATAGTGGTTCAATTTGCAATGAGTGGTGGAAGAGAAGAGAAGAACTAAAAGTAAATGTGGTGGAAGGGAGGCCAAAACAAATAAAAATTGAAAGAAAATAAGGAGGTAAGGAGAGGGACGACAATGTGGAGGGGAAAGGGGGAGTGGAGTAAGGAAAAATGAATCAAAAGGTGAAAAGTACTTGTCTAGGCACAATGAATTGGTTCACATGGCAAGGATGAAGGAAAGACAAGTCGAAGGGACAAATGAGCAAAAAAGGGATCACGTTTGTAAAAATAAGGCATGTAAACTTGGCAAAAAAGGAAAGAAATCCTCTTATTGTATGGTAACTTGTATGGACGACAACAGGGGGTTGGCACATGCTAAAATTGTCAAAAAAATTTAAATAAAAAAATGCAAAATGTGTAAACTTGAACCTAGGACCCTTAAGATATTATTAAAGCTCTTAACCACTAGGCCATTTAATTCCTTGCTCACATTGCTATAAAAATTATTTTAAAAACATGGTGTGACTTTTACTAAGGTTTGAAGTAAATTTGCACCAAATATATAATAATGAGAGGGAAGGGATTTGAACTCAGATCATCAAGAACAACTTCACCACTACTAAATCACTATTTTTGATACTTATCTATTGACAAATGTACCAAGGTCATCTAAAAAAAAACTTAGGCTATGACCACTCTCGGTTCATTAACCCAATTTTTACTAACCTGGTTTTTGGGATTTGACACCCCCATTGTCATGCATAACACAAAATCATTAGAAGTCTTACAACAGAAAATATCCTCTAGTGTGGTCCTTGGTGATTCCTTTACTTCTTCAATGATCCTAAGAAGGAAAGATAACGAAGTAAGTTCATAGAACTTAGTGAGTTCCAAAGTAGACACTAAAATAACTATACATAAGATGAACAAATGAACCTTCCCAACTCAGTGAAACACTTAGTTCGCCCATTGGCAAATACTATACACAAGCAGAATTTATACAATTCGCCCATTGGTGAATATTGAACTTATCATATTATGTTCTTCAAAAAAGTTAAACAAGTTTTTAAAATACTAAATCAAAAAATCTAGAATCTGAAAGTTTCCTCCCTTTTTCCTCCAATTTTTCCTTCTAAACTGATCCTAGAGCATGAGACCCTAAAACCCCTATAAATAGTTGTGATAATAGCTTAAGTTTCATTGATATTTACCAGGTATCAAATGTCGATGGAGTTTTTAGAATACAGTGAACCCAAACCTTCAAGCTAGCCATAGTTCTAAAGATTTCCTGGGTGTTGTATAAGGAAATTAGAGAGAAAATAAAGTTTACGAAAGAAAGAACAAAGCTTGGTCTTATATCAATACGCACTGAAGGAAAACTTAATGGGCAAGCTTATTCTCCCTACTACCCCTCTTTCGACAATCGTGACTAATATATTTTTCTCTCTTCTTAAATGTATGTCCATATCTGGTCTCATTCTAACTAACCTTCTCCAGGTCAACTATATAGTTCAACCAAAATGATAAACAATACTAAGAAATAAGTACTAACATCTATCAGCTGGGGTGGCTAACACTCTGTGAAGGAGCTTCACCAATCACCAAGCTTACCTTAACATGGACTTCGCCTGAGAGCATACTCATAGTCTTCAAGCACTTAGCAAGTTCATAACATTTTATTTGTTTAGAATTTATTCTATAAGCCTATCTCCATAAACAGTACTCAAATGCCCTAGACTACGTTAGGCGAAATGTTACAACTCTCCCTCACTTAGCAAATTTTGTCCCTAAAATTCATACCTGAATGTAATTGTGGATACTGTCCTCTCATCACGCTCTCCCTTTCCCAAGTAGCTTCTTCAATGTTGTTATTTCTCCATAGTAATTTTACTAAAAGAATTCTTTTATTCCTCAGCTCTTTAACCTCTTTAGCCAAATTACGGATCAACTTTTCCTTGTAAGATAAAATTGGCTCCATTTTAAGCTCTTCAATTTGTACTATGTGCTTAAGGTTGGATCTATACCTACACAGCATCGATATGTGGAACACATCATGAATCTTTGATAACTCAAGAGGCAATGCCAACCTATATGCCATTGGCCAAACCTTGTCCAAAATCTCACATGGTCCTATAAATTTGGGGCTTAGCTTCCCTTTTTGACCGAAATGTATAATCCTCTTCCAAGGGAAGACCTTTAGGAATACCTTATCTCCTACCTCAAAGGATATTTCTTTCATCGTTAAGTTGGTATAGGACTTTTGCTAATCCTGAGTAGCTTTCAAGTGATAGCGAATGATCATAATCTTTTCTTTTGTTTTGGGTAATATGTTTGGTCCCACAATTTTTCTTTCGTTTAGCTCTGTCTAGCAAGCAGGCGTTCTACACCTTCTACCATATAGAGCTTCAAAGGGAGACACTTTTAAACTAGCATGGTAGCTATTGTTGTAGGCGAATTCCATCAGGGGAACATACTTTTCCCAGTTTATCTCGAAATTGATCACACAACAGTGTATCGTATTTTCTACTACTTGAATCACTCTTTTATATTGTTCATTTGTCTGAGGATGGAATGTAATGCTAAATCTCAGTTTGGTTCCTATTGATTTTTTTAATTGTTGCCAAAATCTCGAAGTAAGCCTCAGATCTCTATTAGACACAATAGACTATGGCACTCCTTGGAAGCGTACCACTTTAGTGATATATAATTCAGCCAATTTTTCCAAAGAATATGTCATATTCATAGGCAGAAAATGTGTTAGCTTTGTGAGCCGATCTATTACCACCCAAAGAGAATTCTTCTTGGAGGGACTAAGGGGTAATCTAAAAACAAAATCCATAGTGATCCTATCCCATTTCCACTTGGGGATTTTCAAAGGGTACAACTTACCCGAAGGAACTTGATGCTTCACCTTTACTCTTTGGCATGTTAGACATGTGGAAACATACTTTGAGATTTCCTTCTTCATACCAAATCATCAGTAAGAGTCTCTCAAATCTCTATACATCTTGGCGCCACCAGGGTAAAGCAAAAAAGGACATTGGTAAGCTTCCCTCAATAATTCCTTTCTCAAATCATTTCCTGCCGGTACAAATACTCAGTTCATAAATCTGAGTTCACCATTCTTACCCATACTAAAGTGCATTGCTTTGCCTGACAACATCTTTTGCTTGTATCTTTCACACTGGACATTCTTTATTTGTCCCTTTAGAATTTACGAGAGATGGGTTGGCTTTACTACCAACTTTGCCATTAATGCTTCATTATCAGCCATTGTCACTTTAACTCGTAGGACAAAAAAACCACCATAGTTTTCTTACTCAAGACATCTGCCACCACATTCGCTTTTCCTAGATGATACTCGATGAGTAGGTCATAATCTTTTAACAATTTCAGTAATCTCTTTTGGTGTAGATTCAATTCTCTCTAGGTCATTAGGTACTTGAGACTTTTGTGATTAGAAAAGATGTCGCACCTTTCTCCGTAGAGATAATGTCTTCAGAGCTTTAGTGACAAAATTATACCTGCCAAATCTAGATCATACGTGGGGTAATTCCTTTCAATTCAAATATAATTGCACTTAAAGTATCATAATAATGCTCATTGAGCCATCACGTATCCAACCACATATAAGTGCATTAAAATCAGTTTATCACATACATAACCTGTTACATTAGTATTACATTCCGTAATTCAACACATACGTACTTACCGATTTTTGCATACTTTCACTGCATATTTATATTGCTAACACAACATCAACACTACTGTTCGACATATTTACTATTCCCACAACATAATACAATTCACAATAGTCATCACACATGTCTCATATCACAATATCGCATCATAATAATCAATCCATAAATATTCTCACAATCACATAATTTACCAAAAATAAAACAAGGACAATAGAAAGTGTACGCTCGGAACTTAGGATAGGGATTTAGGCTATTCTTAAGGTCCCAATTAACGCTATGAATCGTGTCTACTAGTAGCGATTCCAAACACTCACCAATTACGCTTTCGTCAAAAAGCTGAAAGCTTAAACTAGCTTTACCTTGCCTTTCGCTTTGCTCGAAGAAGGTTCCAACAGTTTTGGTGCTTTACACGTAATAACCACACAATTTACACAATAAATATTCAGTCTAAGACTCACTTAAACCAACCAAAAATGCAAGTTTAAGCTATATTCCTCATGAAACTGAAATTTCGACTAACAAACTTGAAACTCAAATATCTTCCTCTATACTTAATATTTACACCTACAACTGATTTTGCTCATCTAATTATTTACCTACGACTAATTCTCAACCTTTAAACTATACAAAACTATTGAATTCATAGTATCGAAATTTTTAACATGTTTATGGCTATTTTCACGAAAATTCATTAAATCCTTAGAAATCCTTAATGAAACTTTAAATGAAGTTTAGAAGTCTTCTAATCATGTTAGAACAAGTTGAAAAACACTTTGAAACCACATTTTTACCCAAAATCATGAAATCCACCATTAAAGACTCAAATTTTGGCTTTTATGTAAAACATGTGATTTAATGGCTAAAACTTCAGTTTAAAAGACCAAATATCATTTAAAACTAATTCAGAATTGAATCCTTACCTTATTTGATGAAAAATCGAGCATTTGATTGAAAATCTGAAAAACCCACAAACTTGACTATGGAGGAATCTATGGTGTTTTTGGGTGTTTTTCTTGGATTTTATGGAGGTTTAATGAATTGGAAAGTGATAGGAATCAAAGGAATTTAGGTTTGACAAAGAAATTTGTATGAGAGGAGTTGGGAGAGCATGGGATGGCAAGAGCAAATAAAAGGGAGAATTTAACGTGAAAATAAACTAGATGAGGGAAGATATAGGGTGAATTATAGAATCTAGTCTAATTGTCTCTTAAAAACTCTAAGTTTTGACTCTTTTACAAATCAATTCTATTTTCAAAATTAAAGGTATTTAAAACTCATTTTTAGAAATTGATTTAGGGTGAGTTTGGATGGGCGGTGCGTTTACCTGCGGTTAGTGTAAAAACAGCGGTGGCGGTGAGATTAGATACTGTAGCGGTACTGTAGCGTGAGACAAAAAGTAAGTTAAACGCACCGCACCGCACCCAATTGCCCATCCAAAACCACCCTTAATTTTCTAAAAACCATATTCGAAAACAATACCGATATACAATGTTGATAAATTTTGCACACTCTAAAGCTAAAATTCCTAAAATACCCCTAAAACTTTTAGGACCTATTTTAAGGTGTTACATAAGGATATTGATCTGTTATTGATGTGGGTACTAATGAGCTTGTGCTTCGTGTAGGTGATGAAAAGATTACTCTTCAAGCACGTGATTTACTGAGTCCTTAGTGAGCGAGATGATACTAATTTTTCTATTAATGTTAGTAATCATGTGGCTCAACGTTCTTTGTAGGAAATCCTTCATGAAACGTGTTAGAGCCATATTTTATTCAAAGTGATAGAACTCAAGGGACAAGTGAGGAGCGAATGCTGCAGCTAGACGAACTAGATGAATGTCAAACAAAGGTTGATGAAAAACCGAGAAAGCAAAAAGAAGTAACAAAGCAACATCATGATGTGCATGTAAAGAGAATGAACCAATTCAAGTTGGGGACAAAGTGCTGTTAGAAAAATCGGATCCACAAATTTTTCCTTTAAAGTTTAAGTTAATAGGGTCTGACCCATGTGCAATAAAAACCATATTTATTTACGGAACCATTGAGGTAACACACCTTAATTATGACACATTCAAGGTAAACATTCATCATCTCAAACTTTATTTTGGTGGTAATATTGATAACAAGAGAGAGGAGCTTTGGCTCTAAGATCTACCTTAACTGTGAGCTTAAAAAAGAAAGTCGAGCTTAGGCTCTAAATAAGCACTTCTCGAGAGGCAACCCGAGTGTTTTTATTTTTGTTTATTTATTTTACTTTCATGTTATTTTTTAAAAATGAAAAAAAAACAATTCAAAAAATATCTGAAAAATTTTGAAAAAAAAATAAAAATTAGTACATTTATTTTTATTACCTTAAAAAGAATTTGAAAAAAAATTGAAAAAAAATTAAAGATTTTTTTTAAAGTGAGAAAAAATAAAAGAAGAAAGAAAAGAAATTGAAAAAAAATGGTCCACACATACATGTGTGTCTTAGGCCATGTGCATACTAGAGCTAATTTTTACAGTTTTAATTTGCCCCATACGGGTACAGAGAGTTACACGGGCTAGAGATACGGCCGTGTGAGACACATGGGCTCGCACATGAGCATGGGAGAAACGAAAGAGCATTGCACACAGCCTAACACATATCCTGGACACACAGGCATGTCCTAGGCCGTGTCATTACTAGACTTATTTTTCTCTATTTTTGAATCACACATGGTTTGGGTAATTTCACACGGCCGTATGGCGCACACGACTTGGCCAAACGGCCATGTGGCTTACATGGCATGGCATATGACCATGTACTTTTTTTTCCTTTTTAAAGCAAATTTTTTTCTTCTTTTGTTTCCTTCCTACCCCAACTAAAGTGCTTTCATTTAGTTTTATATTTTATTGTTTTTGTTTTTGTTTTTTTAAAATTTTACAATGCACTGTACTTTTATTGTTTTGTCGGTTGTTTTTCTATTTTGTTATCTCTTTATCTTCTTAGTCATTTTTTTTTCTATTTTTTATTAGTTTGATTGAAAACATGCATTTCATTTAAAATTGCCACGATTCCAATTTTTAATATTTTGACGCATTCATTCAAATTCAAGGCAATTTCAGTTATCTTCCTCCTTATGATATTTTACTTATTTTGTGATTTTAATTGTTTGTACATTAAGGGCAATGTACATCTTAAGTGTGGGCAATTTTTTATGCGATATAGCCCCTGAATTTATTATTTGTGTTTAAGTAACTTTCTCGAACCTAACATTGAAATAATTTCTTTTAATTTGGAGTTTTTATTTATTCGGTTTTGGAATAATTTGTGGATTTTTGTGCATTGTGTGGTTTATAATTTAAGACACGAGAGAGTCAAGCACGATAAGTTGTTTTTCAAAAATTATAATTTTAGGTTGTCTCCCAGAATTGAAAAATTATTTTAAAATTTTAAATTTGCAAGTTTGACATTAAAACCATAATTTTTGTGAGCTTTTGAGCCTATAGTATTTTATTTCGTGCTCATTTTATTTTTTGTTGTGAGCATGCCAACTTGATTTGGAGTTCTAGAACTTACTTCGATTATACATGTCGAGACCACATTATTGATTTGATATACTAACATAATAGAGGCACTTGGGATTTAACCCATCTAATTCTTAACCACCTTAATTGTTGTGTTAACCACTAATAAACCCTATTGATCTTAACATGTGTTTTTTTTATTAACTCGTTAACATTAACCCTTAACTCAAATCTATGTTGTAAATGTACCCTTTTTTATTGACTACCTTTTTGTCGAGATTTGATTTGGTTAGTTGCCTAACTATATTTCATTTTTTTTGAATTGTTGAATTTTATTTTATTATTATTTTTTGTTCTAAAAAAAGAAAAATGAAAAAACAAATGAAAAGAGAAAAAAATAAAAAAAGAGAAAAAAATTAATTGAGCTTGAATAATTAATGTCATTTTTTGTTGACAAGCTCGTTTCTATTTGTGAGTATTCTTGTTGATGTAGTTTCTTTTAATTCAGCAACGGATTGTTTTTCTAGTTTGATAACTTATAAACTCAACTATCAATTATAACCAACTTTTCTGACATTTTTCATACTCTTAACCTAAGCCTCATTACAACCTTGGAAAGACCTCTTGATTGGTGTGTCATCTTATTTTATAGTGGTAGAGATTTGATTTTCAAGCAAGCATATGGTAATAACATTTCCCATTCGACTGTTAAGTGCATATTACTAGAACTTTAAACACTATGAGTGCTTTGAGTGATCTTTAGTGAGGTTATTGAGATAGGGGAGATGCCTAATGCTTTTATGTGTTAAGAATCTTTGCTTGAATTGCTTGTTATTTTTAGTGTCATTTTAGTTTGAATTTTTAATGCATGATTATCTATGAATTGTCCTAAAACATGATTGGTGAAAACAATAAATTGAGGGAGGCTAATTTAATTGTGGATTGAGGATTGTGCTTGAGGACAAGCAAACGTTTAAGTGTGGGGATATTTGATAAATGCCAAAAGTAACATGTTTTAGTCTCATTCTTAATGCTTTTTTGGATGATTATTCGATTTAAAAAGGTGGTTTTTTGCTCCTAATCCTTTAAATTCATGTTTCTATACTTAGGAGAACATTTGGAAGCAAAATGAGCGAAAATAAGGAAATCAGAGCAAGTTTCAGGAGCCACATGGGTTGGGTCATTACACACAGGCTGCCACACGACCATATGCCATACAATGTAGATTTCACGAATCACACCCCATACATGCGAGAAAATGCAATTTTTAGGTTTTTCGGGCATTCTAAGACCTATATATGACACAAATAAGAAGATAGGAGGGAGTCATTGTAGAATATTCAAGAAAACAACTCGGAAAACACCATTGAAGCCGACTTTGAAGCAGATTTCCATCAAGATTGAAGATCTCCTTTTGATTTCTTTGAAGTTTATAATGAGTTTTTTTTTATTTCTTATGGTTTTACTGTCTTTGGGATGTTTTTATTTGCTATCATGAACTAAATTTCCAAATACCTAGGGAGATGAACCCTAGGATGGATTTTCCTATTTGATTTCTATTTTTACGCAATAAATACTTGGATCTTGTTCTCAATTATGTGTGCTTAATTATTGGTTTAATATTTCTAGATTATTGATCCATGTTTGATGTGTTTAAATCAAAGGAAGAATAGACCATATTTAAGAGTAGATCTAGCATAATTGAGTGGAGTTGCATGCAATCCTAGAAATAGGACGACATAAATCTACCGGATTAGAGTCAAATCTAATAGGGGGATCTATAGATTGAGTTAATACGATAATAGAGGTTTTACTTAGAAAGAAATTTTAATTAATCAACCTAGAGACAGTTGCTCTTACTCTCAAAAGAGATATTAGCATAATTTAAGGATTTCTACGGATCAAGATACTAAGTGAAGAAATTGTTTAATTCAGATTGATATTGATAAATGAAATCTAGGTTAATTCTTTCCTAGGTATTGCTTCGCTTCTTGGTTGTTAATCATTTGTTTTCCTGATTCGTTCTTTGTCGTGTTCTTTAGTTAATTTTAGTTTTAACTCACTCCAATTTTTTAGTTAAATAATAGAAAGACAATAATTACTAGTACTTTTAGTCTTCATGGGAACAATATTTGTGCTCACCATAGCTATACTATTAATTGATAGGTACACTTGCCTTTGTCAAATTTTTAATTGGTTTATGATTGCAATCATATTTCATTTCTTCACATCTTTTAAACAACATTTATAATTATCATCATAAAGCATCCACCAAAGACCAAAAGCATTTACTACAATACCATTAAACCAAAATACCAAACATATATGCATGACTACAAAATATCATCATTTTAAGTACCAAACATGAAAACATGAACAAATTAACCAAAAGAACCAAATGACCCAAAACATCTACTGAGATGATGAACAGATAGTGTGTGTACTTGGACTCGATCTTCCAACTATCAAGCTTTTCAAAATCTATAAGATAAAAATACAGACAGTGTAAGCAATTTATGCTTAGTAAGTTCGTATAGAATGTAACATAATTTGCTAAATCAAGATTATTTGAACTTAATTATACATTGAATCATAAAGCATCTATAAGTTCATTTGATTCATTTTCGTACAACAAACCTCGATAGTTTAATGAAGTATTCACTCCAATGATGTACCTTTCGAAATAATGCATCGTTCCAAAGGATGCCATGGTATCTTCCAACCATGGTCTTATGCATTCCTGAAGTAATGTTAGAGTATCTTTCAACTATGGTCTTGATCGTTACCGATGTGATACCATAGTATCTTTTAACTATGGTCTTATTTGTATTGAATTTAATGTCATAATATCTTTCAACTATGGTCTTACATATTTTCAGGTTAGGGCCATAATATCTTTCAACTAGGGTCTTAGACATTTCGGGTAAAATGCTATGACATCTTTCAATCATGGTCTTTCTTGTTTCTCTTTCCAATGAATTTGACGAATCAATCATATATAGATAAGAATTTTATTACAAAACACCAATTAATTAACTATTAAATTAACTTACAAACTTGCCTAACCAAAAATGGTTGCAAGAACAAGATCGATAACTATTCCGTTAATTTAGTTTTCCCATGATTCAAATCCATTTGGTTCGTTTCTTGATCTAAATAGTAATTTCATTTTATTAATACAATTCCAACACTTAAATAAACAAAATTTATAAATTAAGTCCTTTTAACATCATATTCCAAAATTACCCCTAAAATTTTACTCTTTATGCAATTTAGCCCTTAAATTAAAAACTCACAAATTGACCACATTTAGACAAAATCCAAACTAACCGAATTTCATAGGACCTCACTACAACCCATGTCTAACACAATTTCACAATAATTACCGTGCACACCATTTCATCCTTAAACAATAAAATCATCAAAACTATTTTATAAAATACTTCTATTTAACAACTAAACTCAAGAATCAATTAACTAAATTCACAAACACACTTATCTTATTCATGGTAGGTCCTTAAACTTTTAAATTTTTTACAAATTAACCCCTGGATTAACTAGATTAAGCTAAAACGAACTCAAAAACATAAAAATGACTAAAAACAAGTTAACAATTCATACCATGCAATGGTCTATAGCTTGTCGAACCTTATGGATGCAACAATAGTTTTTTTCCCTTTCCAATTTCGGTGGTAGTGGAGAAGAAATACGATAGCATGTTTTATTAGTTTAGTTTTTCTTTTCTTTTACTTATTTATTAAATTACTTAATTAACCTTGCTTTTTAAATCAAATTTCATACTAACCCACTACATTACCATCCAATATGTTTTCAATATGTCAATTTACTAATTAAAACCCTCCATTCTTGATTATATAACCATACAACACATAATTTAATAATGACTTACTTTAACAACTTGTACAATTTAGTCATTTTTACTTAATTAACTATTTAAACATTAAAATTTTTTAACTAAAATTTAGTATGACTTTAATAAATACTCGTAAATATTAAATTAATAATATTTACTGACTCGTTTGTCAGAATTATAGTCCCAAAATCACGGTTTCTGACATCATTAAAAATAAATTGTTACATGTGCTATATATTTTATTTCATGTTTTAAAACTAAAATCTAAGGTTAACAATAATTCCCATGCACTCAAAAAATTCATAAATTCTAATTACTAAATAATTCTTATGGAATGTTTAGAATACCCTCTTAATAATCTCATATTAATTGTTCCACTAATTTCTTCTTTTTGAAAAATTGTACTTTAATACCTTATCACTTAATAACTTTTCAATTTAGTTCATAATACTTCATAACAATTCTCTGATGTGTCACTTCACTACAAATTGTAATTAATCGAATATTTTGTTTTCAAGAATTTTCATAAACTTCCTAGAATAATACGATATTAAAATATTTAAAACTTTGGACTGTGACAAGTTAACCACCCTATTTCTTAATCCCTAACTTCAACTACTACAACTTCTTTCAGCTTCTTCATTAGCCTCTCCTTGTGCATCTCAACAAGTTGACTAAACAACTTGCACAATGCAAGACTTTGACCCACTTTGTAGAATATTGCAAAATAGTGAAAATGTTTTTTTTTTTTTACTTATTCAAGGTTGAGGCTAGAGATGTAATTGAGACACTTATATTTATAAATTATTTGAGTTTAATTTTTAAAAAAAAATTTAAATTTAATTCAATCATTACCAAGGAAAGCGTTAATTATTAAGTGATCTAAGTTGCAAGTATTTTTAATACTAAAAAACAACTCACAAACAAAACGGAGATTTTTATATATATATATTTGGAATATTTTAATGTAGAAGTGTTATATATAAACTCCAATCTTATTTTATTTGTTCCCTATTCTTATTTTCAAGAGTATCAAGAGTAGATATTCATCACTTAAGTCACGGTCGATTTACCTATATATGCTGAAACAAATTTATATTTCATTATCTATGTTGTTTTTATTTTTAGAAATTTATTGATATTTGTTATTTTTGGAGACAGAAAGGAAAATGTGTCCTATAGGGTGCGTTTTTATTGTCGTATCAGTGAAAATGTGTCCTATAGGAAACATTTTCACTGAAAATTAACAACTTAGTTTTTTTTGGTTAAATGATTAAATGTTAGTGCTTTTGTCCTTTAGTCCCGGGTTCAATTCCTCTCTTATTTACATTTGTATTTTTTTATTTCGTGTTGTTTTAAGTTTTTTTTAATTAATATTTTTGACACATTAGTTTTTTTTTGGTTAGATGTTAGATAATTGTGATTTCATCTTTTAACTCCTAAGTTTGATTCCTCTTATAAGCATTTTAATATATATTTTTATTTCATGTTGTTTCAAGTTTTTTTTAATTAATGTTTATAATCAATAAATATATTGTTTTCAAAATAAAATTCATTTTTAATTCATCTTTTGATATATTTTTAATTAATAAATTTTTTATTTATAAAATCGAATAGTTATTGCAAATATAATTATTTTTAATAAATAATTTTTATATGTATAATATTTATTTTTCAATCCATATTATGAGTGTAGTAAATTGACATATTATATATTTTTGTATGTGTATTTGAAATAATCATTTAAAATATTTCACATATAAACATAGTGATATTCGAAATATTTCACATATAAAATATTTAAAATATCATACCCATAATAGATGAAAAAACAATGATATTTGAAATATTTTACCTATTTGAAATAATAATGATATTTGAAGTAATTATTTGATTTTATAATATTAGAAATCACCATACCCCACAATATAGGTGGAGAAAATAAATATTTGACATATAAATATTATGTATAAAAGAAAAATATATCTAAAGAATTAGTTGAAGTTTTTTAAAAATAATTATATAATTATTATTTGATTTTATAAATAAAAGAGTTATTAATTTAAAAAACTTCAAAACAATATATTTATTAATTATAAACATTAATTAAAAATAAAAAAAATTGAAACAACATGAAATAAAAAACTCAAAGATGAAATCACAGATATCTAACTATCTAACTAAAATAGCTAATATACCAAAAATATTAATTAAAAAAACTTAAAATAATATGAAATAAAAAATACAAATGTGAATAAGAGAGGAATCTAACTCGGGAGTTAATGACAGAAACACTAACTAACTAAAAAAGATAAATTGAACAGAATGTGTTTTCAATTAACGTGATTGAAAATGTTTTTTATAGGATGCTTTTTTTTAAAATGTTTTTTATAGGATGCTTTTTTTTTTATCTCCAAAAACAATATATATTAGTAAAACATTTTTAAAAAGAAAACGAATAGGTGAAATTAAATTTTTTTTGGGTAAATCGACCCTTAATTCACTCCATAAAATAAAATATTCTTCTTGCTTACCTTGAACTTTCTTTTCTTCCTTTGAGCAGTCAATTCACTAGAATCATGACTCTCCCCTCAATTTGTGTGTTCTTCATTGTCACCGTTAGCAAATTGGTGGGTTGTTGGCTAAAAAATGTTCTTTTTTTCTTTATGGGTTTCTATTTTTATTTTTAGTGGTTGTTGATAAATGATTTTTCCTTTTTGAGCTTAGATTATTAATGAGCTTGCATCATCGTTTCAAATTCTTCATCTTTAGCTAATAAAATTTTGATTTAGTTATTGAGTAATGTTCTTTTTTTTTTAAATTTGTTATTATATCATCTTTGGAAGTGTTTATTTTTCTTGGAAGTCATAACAATTTTATCAATCAATAGACAAGCACAAAAATTAAATAATTAATTGAATAAATCAACAAAATTTAAACTAATCTAAACGAGGAATCCTCTTTCCCATTAAACAAAAGTTTCATTGGAAGAAAAATAAGCTATATAGAGATAATTGTTATATGAGACTAACTCTATCTAAAAATTGCGAATAAATCATAATGTTTTATTCAAACTTGACACTAATTTTCTTTGACTCGATTTGATTATAATTATAATAATGTAACTCTAATCTAGTTACATTTAACTCCATTGCAATAAAGTGGCCAATTTTAGAACCCAAAATGCCGAAGCCCAAAATGACAGTTAAATCGGGTGCACGGGTTCTACCAGATGTATTCGGGCGCTTTCTCACGCTCAGGCTCAGCAGAACAGTAGCACTTAAAATTTTGTTTTTGCAGGCTAAAACCATTGGTTTACTCTTTGTGTACATAGGGGCGAACGGGAATGGCCACCGAGGAAGACAGCGCGGTGAAGGAGCCCTTGGATCTGATAAGGCTTAGCCTCGACGAGCGTATTTACGTCAAGCTCCGTTCCGACCGTGAGCTCCGTGGCAAGCTCCATGTACGGTTTAACTTTGTTATGCTTTCATTATAAAGTTTTAGGGTTCCCTTTACTTGTTCTTTTTTAGGTTCCGATTTTTACTGTTCAGATGCTCTTAGGGTTTCACATTTTAGGGTTTTCTTGGGTTCTGTTAATTCTGCTAGTTTAAGTTAGCACATTTTGGATATTGCAATTTTTATTTTCGTTATTTATGAATTTCAGTCGATTGCACAGCCATGCTTAAGGAATGCCTAAACGGAATGATTCAAAATTTTGGGCGATGGGTATATTTTCTGAATTGTCAGTTTTCTGTTTATTTGCAGCTTCAGAAGAAATTGTTCCGTGGATAAACATATGAGTCAGTTTATTGGATGGTTGTTAGGTGTAGAAGCTTATTTGTGACATACAGCACTGATAAGTTCTAGTCTAGTCTTTTAGATCACCTTTTGTTTTTCATGTCTGTGTCTGAACTTCAAAACAAAGTCTATGCTTCTGGCTGAGGTTCTTTGGTATCAAATCATTTTTGAACTTTGAATGGAATTGTTGTATTGCTTAAATCCAACTTCATCCTCAGTTTTTCTTCCTCTCTTCTTTCAAATAACACCATCTGTTTTAATAATAATTTAAATATTTTTTAGTTAAAATGTAGTGGTTTGTAGACAACTAGTGATATTGGGGGTTGGATAAAGTGCAATGTTGATCTAATCTAAACATGCATCGCGTGATTTTCTAGTTTTGTTAACATATTCCATTCACTGGTTCACTACAGCACGTGGCTATTATTGTGATAATATTGTTTTAGTTTCAATAAACTGTTGTATTGCAAATGACTTTCTTTAGTGCTTACAAAATCACTTTGATTCTCAAAAGAGTTTTTGTGTTTACTAATATCAATTCGCAATTATTTTCTCAATACTTTCCAATATAATTGCTCATAATGTTTCAGAATATTGTAGCCCTTCTGTTTGATACCCGGTTCTTCTCTAATGTGGTTTGCAGGCATATGATCAGCATTTGAATATGATTCTGGGGGATGTTGAAGAGATTGTTACAACAGTTGAAATAGATGATGAAACCTATGAAGAGATTGTTTGGGTATGCTATTATTTCACTGCCTCCTTTTCAAAAATTTGGATTATAGCATTAACTGTTCTGAAAGCTAAGATATGAATTATAGATGATATGTGAGTTTGATAAGTTTTGGCTGTAGTGATCACTGGTAACTTGAGATCTCTGACGTTAAGGTTTAAAGCCCATATTTTCCATGAAGAATGCTTCTGCTTGTTTTGTTCGGTGTTAGCATTTGCGAAGTTGTTTAATTTTTCATTCGAATTATGAAGTTCAACTTTTTATTGAAACTTGTTTCTTCTTTCATCTGAAGAGAAGTGTTTCCTTTAGCTGATACCGACAGCTAAGTGCATTTTGCTGAGATTTCTTAAAGGGATAGTTAATGAAGGAACTACTTTAAGACACTGTGGTAGGGTAGAATGAAAATTGAAAATATGAAAAATTGACAGTGAAAAGATAGAAAATATATATTTTGTGCTTGATTAGAAAGGTAGAAAAATAGGAAAAAGATGACTTTTCTATCCATCAATTATTTGGTAGATTTGGAAAATAAATACTACAAAAATTTTTTTAAAATATTATTTGAATAGTGAATTCAGACCAGCAGGTTAGGTTGGCCAAGGCCTAGGCAAAGAGAATAATAAGTTCGGGTTGTAGCCTGGCCTGGCCTTTGGACAGTTCTATTTCTATCCTTGCACTTTTCTACTTAAATGTTTGCCAAGTGATAAACAGAATGAACTCATTTTATCCTGGTATTGCAAGAATCAGGAATTTGCAGCAGAAACAAATGTTAACGCCGCTATTGAACTTGAACTTTTCAAGTCAAATCAGAAAGTGATAAAGAAAAAGGATTTTTTTATTGTTTTTAGATGATGACCCGATTTCCTCCCTCCGTTTCAGACTACGAGGCGTACAGTTCCATTCCTCTTTGTTAGAGGAGATGGAGTCATACTGGTTTCTCCACCTCTACGCACTGCTTGATTGGGAGGACGGAGTTTCAAGCACACGAAGGAATCACCTTGTGCCAAATTTACTACTAAGCTACTGCTCGTTTATCATTGACCCTATTGTTACGTACTTAGGGAACAGTGGAGTTTTTGCACATTTTTAGATCATTGGGCAATTGACTTTGTTGATCTACCTTTTGACGGAAGAGATAATGTTCCCCCACCATTTATAGTTTTCATGCTTAACGTGATAAATTTTGGAGGTAAAAGTATCGTGGAAGTCCTTTTTCTAGGAGTTAACTTGTTTTTTGTTTCCTCAATTTAAAAAGTAGCAAATTAATCATTATACGTTAGATCAAAGAGTAAATTGGTTTTTTTTTTGGTTAAAAATTTAATGTTGTATTGTTAAAAAATGGCTTGATTGATGAAATAACTAGGCACGTTACTTGTACTTCATGATGACGAATAGGAACCAGTTTCTAACAGTAGAAATCAATTAAATTTTTAATAGAAGAACTTGTTGTCTCTTTGATATAATATATAAGGGATTAATTTGTCTATTTTTTGAGTAAAGAATGTAAAATGTAATCCAATTCTTAATGTAAGGGTTTTCATAGTATTTTTACTTAAATGTGGATCATCTAGACATGATTATTCGTGACAAAAGTAACTAATGGCATTGTAGAGCTGTGGCTTTAATGAATGAAATGTTTTTTTAATCTTTCATCTATTTTACTGTTGATGACTAGGGTTTATGGTTGTTTATTCTAACAGTGTCAAGTTTAAGGTTTGAATTTATGTTTTCTCTTTTAAAAGTGTAATGTATCTTACTATTATGTTATCAGGTTGAATGAAATGGTTTTTAATTCCATAGTTGATAATTTAATTTTACCATTCAATTTATTCTTTGGGAATAAAATGCAAAGAAGCTAGTGGTAGGTTTGGGTCACTCTAATGGTAAGAATGAAATAGTTAGTAGGAATGGGAAAAATAATAGATATAATGTTTAGTTAATTGAATTGAATATCTGAATAATTGTTTGATTGTATAGAATAATATTAAAAAATAAATGTAAAATGACATTGTGAAATTTACATTAAATAAATAATAGTTTACTTATATTTTTGTTAAATTTTCTATAAATTTAAATTTATTATATTTAATAATGAATTAAATAAAAAAAAGTCAATTTCACTATTGAAAGAAATATCAATAATTCCATTATAAAATTCATGTTAATATATATTTTGGCTAAATTAATGATATTGTTAGGTTTTTTTATTTGGCTTTTTAGGCCTTCTTAAAAAAAATTAGGGAAATAGATTAATTTTTGAGAGAGTGTGAAAGCGCGTCCGGCAGGACATGCTTTCATACTCCCTCCTAAGGTTAGGGTTTATTAATTTTGTTAAGGTTAGAGTTTTTTTCAAGGGTTTAAGGGTGAAAATGTTAAAGTTTATAGGTAGATTTAAGGGGTCGGGATGTGATAATGCGCCTCAAAATATATACATTTCATATATCATAGTAGGATAAGACTATCACCTCAGAAACCCATCCTAGGGAACTCGAGATTTGGGGTGACAGTGCTTGATATGATCATGAGTCGAAGTCTAGGTGGAGGTCCCAGTCGGCGGTCGTGATACGATCACGAGTTTGAGTATAATCGGGGGCCAATTGACAGTCGTTATGCAGTCACGAGTTCAAACTTTTTAGATACCCACAAATAATGTCTTATATATACTATACAAAAGATTGAGGCCATAATCATAGGGTAAAACAGAGAGATTTCTGAAGTAATTAACGTAATTTTTCTTCTCTATTTCTAGATTGCTGGTATATTTAATCTTTCATTTTTATTTGAAGGCTGACACCGAGGTCGACACAAGAGGGCTATTAGGAGGAGAGCGAATGTTTTGGCAGAAGTATAGGTCAAACTCAGGTCGGCGCGGTAACGGTTATAGTTATTAATGGGTTGTTAAATAACGACAATCGTTGTTGCCTTGAAAGGAGCATCGCCTTTACTCTACCAAAACAGTCGCTTCTCACCTAAGAGTCCTCTTGCATCCAATGCGGTGCAAACCTTTAAATAAAAAGGAAGGTTAAAGGTACTGGTTGCCTGGAAATGGAAAAAAAATTACACTGATTATAATGGAAAGCCCCATAGTTTTTCCGTATGATTATGCCATCAAACTTCTGTATGGTATTTATAAGGCAACATTTTTGGGTATCTGAAAAGCTTGTGCTTGTGCTCGCGTAACGACTGTCAACTGGTTTCCCCTTTATACCCCGATCCATGACCGCATAACGGTCGTTGATTGAGACCTCTACGTAAACTTTCACACGTGATCGTACAAAGCAAAATCACCCCGGAACCTGATTTTCAAAGGATAGGTTTCAGAGGTAATGATCCCATCTTGGTAGGATATATGAAGTGTGTGCATCTCAGTGCAATATCGCATCACTGACGACTCAAGGATACCTTGAACGGAAATTTTATTAGCGATCGAATTTTTTTAACTGAAATTGGGAAGAAAACGAAGAAAGAGAAATATTGTATAGTGGAGGGATAGAGGCTGGGAGAGATTATTTTTGAGGGATGATGGAGTATGAGGTGAAAACCTCCTTTTATAGGCTCGGGGGAAGAGTGAGATTGCAAAGTAGAAAATTCTTGTGGTCGAAAATGCGTCGCAGGACCGACATCTTTATCGAATATCTTTAAAATGTGCTTCAAATTTGCAGAAAGATTCTCTGGGTCAAGTACTTTTTTTTCTAGATTTTGAAAATGTTAGTGAAGGTTCGCCTAGTTAGACGAGCCTTCATTAATGTTTTTCTTAAAGGCTGAAAAAAGAAGTATTTGACCTCGAGAATCATGGTGAAATCTTATGCACATTTTGAGAAACTGAATACCCTTTGAAGCACGCTTCTAATAAAATTTATGTGATTTGTGAAACGTGCTTTTGAGTAACGAAGAGCGTTTCATTATCATTATTCGATGAAAGCGTGTCCTCAAAAACGAATTCTGAAGCACACATTCCCTCTTTACTTGTTATATTTACTGATACGACCATGCCCCCGGATTACATCATTTACCTATTAAAGTAACGATATATTCATAACTTAGATATGCAACATATTCGAAGAGTTGAGTTGCGAGAGTCGTATGCATTTCTTTGGATAACCGTTTGAAGATTTTTTTTCTTCTACTCATCCAATTCGTAAACGATATTGAAATGAGTTGACGAGTGAAATCCATCATTTACTACGATAGTCAAATCTGTAATACGAAAGTCGAGATGGTATTTATAGGAGCCTGGTCCATGGAATAGGCGTTCAACCGAGCCATTCAATTGCCTGAGCTTTGGACTAAAATTAGGAGGAAACTGGGGGGTTCGAGCCGGGGAAGAATTTCAAGGTTGCAATGTAGATATCTTGCTTCTATTGACCTTTATAGGTATGAGCTATTTGATATGAAAGGCGAGCTCGATCTCGAGGTAGTCATATCATCATACTGCTCAAGTGTAAATGATGTAATAGATTTATATGTTAAGTTTGTCGAGGTTGATGGAGGTGACCCATCTTTAGCCATCGTTATGGCTAATGTTAGAACCGAAGCTGAAGCAAAAAGTCCTACTACACGATTGTGCAATAGGTTCATTGGCTTGTTAGAAAACTTCTACTATGATGGCCCTGAAACGTCTATGGGTAGACATGTTTCAGTTTGTGGCACATTTAAACTTTAGCAGCCACTACCAGTCGGGGTATGAGCGTAACTCGAACCTCGACATTCAATCAGTGCATTCGATTTTAACTTCGGTGGATTGATATCCTAGGGCGGAAGCACTTATACCGTAGGGCATCGACCTACACTAGACACCAATCTGGTACAGATTTTGGCTGGCACATGGGGTACAGAATAACCAAGGACTAACTTCTTACGATCGGGTCTGACGAAGGTACATTGAACCCCTTGGTTAAATGTAACAATGAATGCGCAGATGAGGGAAAACGCCCGATGAAGAAGAAGATGCAAACAAGGAATAAGATGAAGGTGACGAAGAAGGGGCATCAGATGTAGTTGATAGATCGGAGTCAAAATCGTATCCAATCTGACAGTGTGGTCCGAATGGTTCAGACACTTTTTTTTGAAATAGAGCAGGTTCCAACAGAGTCAAAACCTTGCAATTCTAATGATGATGGCTCAGACAATGCTCCGGATCTAAATCTAAGATTTAGGGCATATGAACCTCTGCCCTACATGACTAACATCGATCTCTCGATCGAGGGTGGTTTAGAGTTTCGGCAGCTACCGCACAGAATATCTGGTCATGCAAGTTTATCGTTAAATGTCTGGGTATTGGAAGTTGGCATAAAATACCCCAAAAATATTCTTTCATTGTTGCACTGAAGCAATATAGCTTCAAGAGCGGCATGAACTATCACGTCATGAAGTCCCGTTCAGAGAAATTTAAGGGAAAGTGCACGCATCGCAACAGGAACTGCAAATGGAAAATCATGGCTTTCTTGCAGAAGAAGACTGACTTCTGGACGATAAAGAAGTATTCAGGTCCACATACTTGTGTTATGACAAGTGCGCAGTGCGATCACTCTATTTTCTAACATAATATGACTTGGTCAGGGTCTTCATTTTTTTTATTACATTACTTTAACTTGTAATTTGTGTGTGTAAGTCAGGATCATCCCAAGCTAGACTCAGACATGATTTTTGACATTATTTTACCGATGGTGAAGGCGAGTCCTAAGATTCCCATCCCGGTGTTGATTGCCAACATCCGTAGCTAGCACAGTTACATGTCGTCCTACTACAAAGCATGGGTCACAAAAAAAAGCTATGGATAAGTTGCATCACGTCTGGGATAGTTCATTCAATTATTTATGGCAATGGTGTCAGGTATTGGATCGCTACGTACCAGGTTCCGTAACCGATCTGGAAATGCACCTAGTGTACTTCGATGATCATATGGTCATTGGGAAAAGAGGATTCCATCGATTCTTTTGGACATTCAATCAATGTAGGTAAGCTTTCTAGCACTGTAAGCCTTTGGTTCAAATTAACGATACTTGGCTGTACAGAAGGTATCAACATCGGTTGTTGATTGTCGTTGCCTGGGATGGTAATCGAAAAATTTTATCGATTGCGTTTGGAATAACTCCCTCCAAAAAGGTGACTGCCTCCGGACATACCAACGTCTAGAGTGTGAATACTAGAACTAAAAATATAAATTTGAGGCAGTGTCCACAAGTATACGAGTCAAATTGTAATATAGTTTTTACAACGTAATAGGTGACTATTCTGAGGACCGCACCTAAGGGAGATGAGTATTAAATTAAAGTTAATCTAAACGTAAATAGAATTAATTAGTAGTTTAAATAAATTATATTATGACAAAACATAAATGAAAGATTTTTAGGTTTTTATAAATAAAGAAATAAAAACTGCATAAATAAAAATAGACTTCGTGAAACTAATTTCTAGACTTAATCAAATGTAGGCATGGGCGATTAGCTTCTTTGGTAATCATAACTAATTCCTATTTCGGGTTTTCTATTCAATCAACTAGTCACTACCCTAGTAAGATCTCTCAATCTTCCACTAAACTAACGAGTTGACAAGAACTACTTATCTCTCAACCTCACAGTCTCGACTGGTTCGGGGCTAAGGTGTTCACGAATAGGCAATACCAATTTTGGGTTAATTCCTTCCTAAATGACTTCTTAGGGTCGTCAAGCCTACTATTTAAGTTCTTCCTCTACAAAAAACAGTTGATCTGCTAAGAAAACCCTACATAACAATTAGTCAATCACACCTCTATTCGCTAATCCCCCATAAGAGGATTAGTTTATCATGGAATCCATAAACATAATAAAATTGATAATAGAAATGTGCATAAGAATAAATCAAGAATAAAATTTAGAGAATCCTGATTGTATTTGAATGATGAAGTGCTGAAATCCACTAGCATTTGATCGTGTTTACAAATCAAGTCTCCCAAAGACCACAAATGAAAAGAAATCCAAAGCCTAAAGGAACGGAAAACTGAAAACTAAATTATAGAGAAAAACTTAGAATATAAAAAGTTGTCCTTAAACAAGTACTAAATGAGCCTATTTATAGAATTAGGGTAGTTCTCATCCTTAACTCTAGCTTAGTTGATGTTCTCGTGTTTGATTTTCATTGTACAGACCAAAATACCCCTGACTCGTATTTAATCCCGTACAGGGTAGGTGTCGCGACACCCTAATGTCTATGTCGTGACATTGAAGGCAATATACATAGTTCAGTGGTAACTTTATGGGTGTGTCGTGACATCCCAATGCTGTGTCGTGACACCTAAGGCAGACTTGGAATTCTTGTATTCTACTCCTTATGTTGTGACATCAAGCTCCCTGTATGGCAACACAATGACTAGCTTTGAGTTCATATGCCTTTGAATGGTCTCTTACACACTTACTAAGCATGTTAGCTCGTGTTTAGGCCTCATTCGGCCTCTAAGGTCAATAAAAGACTCAAAATACACTTTTTTATTAAATTTAAATTAAACTAAGAAAACATAACTAAAACATACTAAAATTGCTCGTATTCAAGCTCCTTAAATATGAAAACTAGTTTAATTTGCTACATCGAATTACGACATATCAAACTCCCCCACACTTAAGCCATTGCTTGTCCTCAAGCAATGCAAAATAAAGCCCAAAGTAAAAGACGACCCTTGAGCAAGTATGATACAAAAATTGGTTGTGGAGTACATAACTAGGCATTTTCATATTTACACATAATCCTGGCATGATATATAAACAGCTTGCCACTTTTAATATCAAATACCTAAGTTCAGTGTATTACAAAGTATACAAGCATTAATGTTTTCAAATATATGCATCCATCAGTAAATCGTATAGGTAATTTGATTATCCTAGAATAATACAAGCAGTCTTTAATGTAATTAATTAATATAATATTGATTCATGAATAAGCTAACCTAAGTCACATAGGGCTTTTCAGCTTGTAAGGTTCTGAGGCTTAGGACATATATGAAATTCAAGAACAAGAAGCATCAAAATGGTTTCAAGCATGAAAATAGTTTGGCACATCGTATTGTTCCCTATTCTTCCTCCTTAGCAACCCTTGCCCTCTCACCACCTTATTTCTCTACGTAGGAAGTCACAACATAATATAATAACTACAGCTAGCTTAGGAGTTTATGTGCACTATTGACTGAGTTTTTCTATTTTCGTAACTTTGTCACATTTTTCTTTTTCACACATCTTACTCATAATGGTTTTGAATTTTCATGTATTTTTTCTACTCGCTTTTCTTGTTTCTTTTGTTTTGCACATACTGACTAACCTATAATCACTATATTACATTACTTCTTCCTATTTCACTCTATTATTAAAAAATCCATCTTGATATGTCTACTTAACCCTCAATATGTATGACCAGACGTCTAGATTCATGCAATTCATGACCAAATAAAAAGGGTAAGTACAAATTAATGTTTTGGCTCGGGTTTTGCATGAAGGTTCATCAAGAAGAGGTTTTTTTGGCTCGAAATAGGTACTAAGGACTGATAAACAAGGTTAGCTTTTTGGCTCTGGGTGTATACCAAAAAATGTCATAACCCATCCCTAGGTATCTCAATATTCACAAATTTAATCAATCAAATAATCACAAATTCAACTATTTATCATATATACAAGCATGCTCGTTTCCCTGTATCTTCTATATCATTTAGTATATTCAATTATTCAATGCCTATTTATAGTGTATATATAGAACTTAGTAGTCTAAGAGTAAAAAATTTAAAATCATTCACTATCATGCCAAATTTACAGTAAACACAATTAACCTATATACATGCTCCTAACCAAAAACTTGTATTTCTACAAGCTCAAGCACACAATTGACAATAAAAATTAAAGGAAAAGTATAAAAAAAATTAAAACAAATTTCCTATGTTATCCCCACACATTAGATGACACATTGTCCCTAATGTGCAGCCCTGAATAGATAAGAAAAGAAGTTACTCGATTGATCTTGACATTGCAATGGTCTAATGGTGGGTGCTTCCATCCTTGTTCGTTATAAGCTTATAAATGTTGCGCTTCTTTCATGTGAGGTTTTCCATTAAAAACACACAAAGTATCTAATCCTAATATTTCTATAAATTTGCCTAAATTAATTACAAATCCCTAAACAAATTAGGTTTTAAATAAATTTTCCTAAACTTATATATGTCTAATCCTAAAATATATTTTTATAAGTCGTAATTTTTTTAGAGAATAAGGTTAAGAAGAAATCCCTTATTCATCTTCTTCCTGTAGCCCCAGTTTTCTCCGCTATTCCTTTTGCCTTCTATAGAGTATTACAAATTGTTTATATAGATCGTCTCTGAATAATTCTTTGAAGGGTTCATCTACGTGTCTAATGGATCTATAGGTACTCCTGCTATTTTGCATAATTCCTCTATTAGGTGGGGGAAGAATGTTCTTTTTGATTTATTCTGTACACACTCAATCATGTTTTGATAAATCTAAGTACCAATGCATATCTACTTCTTTTGTAAGATCACATATACCAAAATAGCTTGTATCAGGTTGATATTAGAAATATCTGCTGTGGGCCAAATTATTGAACATACGAACTTCATCTAGATTTTTACCCTTGGAGTCATTAATGCTTGATTGAATGATACTGGTATCTTTGTACCTGGTTGGTACATCCCTTCTTCTTTTCCTTCAGTTAAAAATTTTAAAACTTCATTCATGTATTCCTTTTTGAATTGTTTGAGATCTGTTCTGAACATGAAATCATGGTAGTAGTATGAAGCATCATAAAATAGAAAAATACCTTTTTCTGTTACTAAGACGTTGACCTCTCTGACTTTGACATATGTTTGCATTTCATAATATGGTCTTGTTGCTTCTCTTTCTTTCAATGAGAGATAAAATTCCTATATGACTGGTATTATTGTCGGTTTTTCGAGTGGTAGGCAAAAGGTAGTCCATTCCCATTCAGTCGCGATTTTCCATATTCCTTTACAGTTCTTCATTAACGGGTCAAATCCCTATTTTTGGACAAATGTATTGGGTTGCAACTATCGTAGGTATTTTCCTTTGTTGTTTACCTGGAATTCAATAGATGTATTCATGATTTCAAACATTAATTTGGAATAAAATTAAACCTAAATTCGATTGTGCAAAGAAATCCTCCTCGCCAGCGTCGTCCACAGCCTTGCGGTACACATTCTCCCCCATGACGCTATTGATTTATTTATTTTATTACTACTGCGATGTAAATATAAATGACATAAATAAAGAAACCATAGATTTTCATTCTTACACTATATTTTTTTTCGTTACATTATGAGATAAGATATGCGTAAATTAATAATAAATAACAAATTTTGAACACTAAAATAATGGAAGAGTCATAATTAATATATTCTTTTCCCGAAAATAATGCTACCGACATTGAGGCCCCAAAGTACCTCTCAACATAGAACATGTTGCCTTTGTATTCCCCGAGTTTTTACAGTACCTGTATAACCTTTGTTGACCGTCCCTCTCCTGAATATCCATATTGTTCCATATCCGAGTGGTATTCAAGAGACCTCTTGGGAAGCAACGCAGGTTCATGTTTTGTGCCAACTCGAATAGCATGCTGAACACTGGCAACCATGTACTTTCGTCTGGGACAAGTGGGAATTCAAGACTCCATACTCTATGCATGCATTCTAGATCGTACACATCGTTGATGTAAGGCGTGTACTCAATTCTTAGGTTCTAACATGCGACAATTACGTGTGCACATAGGAATCGAAGAGCTTAGAACCTCCTACAATCGCAATCGTAAATTCCTTCTGTTAGGTTGACACGATATGATGCTCCTAACATGTCCTATTTCGGCCTAGCATGCTCTATGACTCGAAATTCCAGGTTTTAATGCGAGTGGCACACTAAATACATATTTTTCACTTTCATCATTTTTTATCTGATTTCTTTCATTACATACTCACACCAAGTATGGCCACCCACTATCTGTGCAGCATATGCCGCCACCCTATTTGGAAACAACATAGCCAGAAAAAAGTATATTTCTTTCACAACCGAGTTTATTTCCATATGACGTGTCCTTTTTAGTACGAAATTGATTCGCTCTGTTAAGTTTGGTGTCATATGCCCGTACTATAAACCCCCGTCATACAATTGCGTCCACTGTTCAAAGGGTATGTTGGCGAGGTATGCTGCTCCGTAGCTGTTGATGGCACTCAAGTTGTTCAACATTTCATGGAAACGATGTTGGAAAAGCTCGTAACTTGTTAAGAAAAGCAAACCTATGAATGCAAACAACGAATGAAATAGGGTATGACATGACTGTGTAGGTAGTGCCAACTACATACCCATGTCGATGATTACATCTCGCTCAATTTTCGAAGGCTATTTTGAGTGGTAGTTGGATCCGACATGTCTTATACAATACCTGTGATGGGTGTGATCCCAAAGGCTACCCTGGCGCTCAATAGTAGACAAGATTTCGGTGCCCCTATTTGATATGACACATACATCGGGTTGCGGGCAAACGCAATGACATAACCTATAATAACCCGAAAATTTTTACAGTAAGATATTATCTTTGATATAGTAAGGAAGTAAAGTGACAAAAAGGAGAATTTTGAGTTATGACAACATTGGGAAGTATATTATGACATATTAATTAAAGAAAGGATTAAATTGCAAAAGCGAGAAAAGTTTTGTTATCCAAGAGTAAATACTCAAAATTTGAGGGGTTAAAGTGTAAATATGAAAAATTTGAAGGACCAATAGTGTAAATATTTTAAGGGTGGAATAATCTAGAAACTAAGGAAAATGGATGAATTGGGACCAAATTGAATAGATGAAGAATTATGAGGGATTAAATTGTAATTTTACCAAATTAAGTGATGACTCAAGGATGAATTTTAAAAGATCTAAAGGGAAAAATGGTCAATTAGAAGAAAGAGAAATCTAGAAAATAATGATGATGTTGGAGATATTTTAGATTAAATAAATAAATATTAGTTTATTAATATTTTAATTTGATTTTTAAATGACATTTTATCATTTTATTATTATTTTATTTAGTATATATATGTGGAAGAAAAGATGAAGACCCATCTTCCTTTCCCATGCATTTCACGTTAGAAGAGAAGGGAAAAAAAAATTTGCTTTCTTTACAATTTGGTTCTTCCACAAAAAATTTACCATTTTCACCTAGAAATCAAAAGAATTTCCATAGCTACCAAGAGAGAAAAATGTTAAGGAGACTATGGGGAGCTAGAATATCAAGTTAGATTCGAGAAATAGAAGCTGGAGAAGAGAGAAAATCAAGTTAAAGATTGAAATCAATAGAGCAAGGTAAGACATCAAGGTTTCAATATATTTTTAAGTTTGATATTATTGAAAAAGTACGAAATTGATGTTAATGTAGGGTTTTATTATATAAGGTTTTATGTTCTTGATATGTTAGTGAAGGGAAATAAGAGAAATTGATAGAAAATATTGTAGAGAAAGGAAAGGAGGATGTTATAAATTTGATTATCAACATCTTGCACTAAAACAGTTTTGGACAGCATTAGTAGGTTAACTTTGAAAAATCACCATAAATCATGGAAATTGAATTAGAGGATGAAAAACAATATGAAATTAAAGCTTATTGAGTCTAGTTTCTCATAGAAGAAACGGTGTAAGTAATGGAATTGTAAATCATGAGAATATAATGAATTTTGTTAGATAAGGTTAGAATGAATTTGGGTTCCCCTTTTTTGACTTGGAAAAATCATTAAAAATTGTTTATAATTTATATATTTAAAATCCTTAAAGAGTGTGTTTTCAATAGAAACAAACGGGGACATCATGCGAATTCTATACAAAGAGATAATTAATTTTTAGTGAAGGGGCCCGGAACTATCGAATAGTGAAATAGGGGAAACTTTAAAGAATAATCTGTACTTATTGGCTGAACCAAAAATTCTGGAAATTTTATGGTAAGACGATATTTGAGTCTAGTTTCAGAGAAAATTAACAGATCTTAATTTTGAGCTCTGTGGCTCGAGATATAAATAAATTAGTGACTTTGAATCAGAAAGACAACTTGAATTTACATACGGGAAAAATAGTGATAGTATGGATAATGTTGTTTAAATGTGTTATACACATTAAGGATGAGGAATAGAGAGGAGGAGGAGGAAAATTGGGAAATATATGAATGATTTGTGTATAATTGGTCATATGCTTGATTATAATTGATAAACGATGAAATAGAAATGATGCTTATATTTGTGCATTGTTGGTCATGGTCTAAGCTCATGTGTGAAAATAAAGTTTCATAGAATGTGTGTATGGTACATTCGGTATATGATTTGTCATGAAATAATGTCATGAATGGTTTATGAATTAACAAATATTGGTAAGTGTGATACACGAATAAATGTTGTGCTCATCTATGCTTATAATGTTTATGCTATATGTGTATTTGGCTAAAATATTTGGCGTACAAGCTTAGGCTTTGGCCAAGTAGTGGTTGAAATGGTAACATATTTAGTTTTGATCATGTAATCTCTAGTGAAATGGTTTATCATGTGTTTAGTTCCAAAAAGAGTTATATTTAAATACACTAGCTTGCGACTATGGTTGAATGATATGTTTATACCTTGTGTGATGTGCATAGGAAACGAGTGTGGAAAGATAATGAAATAGTAAGTTCATATGGCTGAAATTTAATGATTACATGTAGTACTTCTGATCAGTGACAAGTGATAAGTAGTAGCTTCAGCTACACTTTTCTGATCAGTGACAAGTGGCAAGTGATAAGTGGTAGCTTTAGCTACACTTATCTGATCAGTGACAAGTGGCAAGTGATAAGTGGTAACTTAGCTACACTTATCTGATTAGGGACAAGTGATGAGTGATCATACGTAAGACCATAGTTATACTATTACAAAGTGGAAGTGAAGTACTCAATTTTCCGTAACCGTTCCCTAATTTGATTAAGGATGGTAAGTGACAAATGGGCCTAAAAGAATTCTAGTAAATGGATAAGTGGTAGTGAATTTATACCAGGATGATGAGTTGAACTGATGTTGTTATATAAGCTAAAGTGATATTTTCATTGCAAAATTGAGAATTTCATAAATGTGTTAATGAACGGTATAATCAATAAACGTTGAGTTAAATGATAAATACGTATTAGTATTGAACTTAATGATTTGAATTGTGAACATGAGAAATTTGGGAATTGAATGAAATGGAAATGAAGCATTGAATTATTAAAACTTGTGAATAGCATGAATATGTATCAGGTCTCGTAGGTCCTATTTATTATGAATATAATATTTTAAGGATATATTATGAAGAATTATAAAATCATGTTAATAATTTGAAAGTTTTAATTTAGATGAAGTTTTATAACTCGGTTAAATACGTTTACAAGTGTATGTGTTCTGGTAATGCCTCGTACCCTATTCTGGTGACAAATACGGGTAAGGGGTGTTACATAACCTACTTAAGAAGAAATCCTAGCCATCTATCATTTCTCCAAAAGTTAATCCAAATACAATCGGTAGAATCCTTTGATTACCGTCCTGAGCAACAATAATCAACAACTTATTCTCTTACCTCCCATACAACCAGGTGTTGTCAATTTGCATCAAAGGCTTGTAGTGCCGAAAAACTTCTTTACATTGCTCAAATGTCCAAAAGAATCGATGGAATGCTCTTTTCCTAGGGACTAATCGATCGTCAAAGCATTCTGGGTGCATTTCTAGATCGATTATGGAACCTGGAATTTATCAATCCAACACCTGATAGCATTGGCAATGGCAGTTGTACGAACTGTCCCACCCATGGTGTAACTTGTCCATAGCTTCCTTTTTTCCAACCCATGCTTTGTAGTACGATGGAGTGTAGCCAAACTGGCTACAGATGTTCAAAATCAACACTGGGACGGGAATCCTAGGACTCGCCTTCACCATTAGTAGAATAATGTCTAAAATCATGTCAGTATCGCCTGGGATGATCCTGAGTTGCACCTACTGAAACACAGGTATGTGGACCAAAATACTTCTTTATCGTCCACAGTTTGGTCTTCTTCTATAAAGATGCTATGATTTTCTATTTGCACCTTTCATAGCGAATTGCGCACTTTCCCTTGAATTTCTCAGATCCGGACATCGTAATGTGGTAGTTCATGCCATTCTTGAAGTTGTACCACTTCAGTATAGGAAAGAAAGAATATTTTCTTGGGTATTCCATACGAACTTCTAGTACTTGTACGTCACGCGATGTGCTTGTATGGCCAAGTGTTTTGTGCGGTAGACGCGAAAACTCTAAACCACCCTCGGCCGATAGGTCGATGTTGGTCATGTGGGGCGGAGGTTCATAAGCCCTATATCAAAGATTTGGATTTAGAGCATTGTCCAGGCCGTCGTCGTTGGATTGGCTCAAGGTCTGACTCCTCTGGAACCGGCTCCGGTTCGAAAAATAGTGCCACCTTCCAACCATCAGGTCTGTACTGTTGGATTGGCTCAAGGTCTGACTCCTCCTCGTCAAATGCATCCACTGTTCCTTGTTCCTCACTTGCATCTTCTTCCTCGACCGCATCTTCTTGCTTATTAGGATCATCTTCCTTGACTGCATCTTCTTGCTCATTAGGATTTTCTTCCTCGGTCGCATCTTCTTCCTAATCTGCACCTTCATTGTACCCTTCTAGTAAGGGGTTCGATGTACCCTCATCGGTCCCCGTGGAAAGAGTAAGTCATAGGTTCTTTTGTAGCCCATGTGCCTGCAAAAATCTACATCGGTTTGGTGTCTAGTTATGTCGATAAAATCCCAATATAAGGTCTTCCAGCCTATGACATTAAACTCGTACCAAATTTGAAATCAAATGCACTAATTGAATGTCGAGCCTGAATGTTGGGATTAGGGTTATGCTCAAATCCTGACTAGTACTGGCTCTCAAAGTTTTGATCCGTATCAGAGGCCAACGAGTGTCTGCTCATAGATGTTTCGGGGACACCATTGTAGCAGCTTTTTAACAAGCTAGTGAACTTACCACACAACTGTGTAGTGGGACTTTCTGCTTTAGCTCCAGTTCTAACATCCACCGGAACAGTGGCCAAAGATAGGCCAGATTCATCAACCTCGGCAAACTCGACGTATAACTCAATTACAACATTTTTGCTTAAAATGTGTGATGGTATGATCGTCTTGAGTTGGAGCTCACAATTCATATCAAATAGGTCGTACCTATAGGGGTCAATGGAAGCAACGTATCTATATTGTAGCCTCAAAATTCTTCCCCGGGTTGATCCTCTGACTTTCCTCCTGATTCTAGTCCGTAGTCATGATTGAACGCTAATTCCATAGACTGTGCTCCTACAAATACCACCCGACCTCTGTATTACAGGTTTGACCGTTGTAGTGAATAATAGATTTCACTCGTTGACTCATTTCAATATCAATCATGAATTGGATTGACAAAACCAAAAAAAATGTAGAGGGCTGTCGGAAGAAGTACACATGAGTTTCGCGATTCAAAAATTCATTTTTTGATATTTTTTTGTTGTGTGTCTTGGTTATGCAAATTACATGCCTTTAATAGGAAAATAAAGCCAAAGAGAGAGGGAATAAGTGCATAAATATCTGTTTACGAATACACATATTCATCGAACAATGATGATGGAATGCAAAGTATTATTCGAGAGCGCATTCCTGAAGTTATATAATTTCATGAAAATTGTGCTCTTAATAGTATTCGATGCCTCAAAACGTTCATCAATTATTCAAAAATATTGCCTGTGGCCCTCTACTTTTAATTTTCATCCAGAAAAGGGTTAGAGAACTCACGCCTAGCTGGGCGAGCCTACCTACTGATTTAGTAGGAAAGCGTGCCTAGTTGGGTGTGCTTTCTCTAACCTTTTTCTTCAAAAGTACATGCCCGTCCAATTTTTCAACCTTTTGTAGGCACTTTTTGAATATATTGCTAGAAGACACTACTCTTTCAACGCATTTTCAACTCCATGCTTCATCGTCTCTCAAAAATCTTCTCCCACAGCCTACTCATCCCTCCTATACAAAACAGTTCTCGGTCTTAAAACTTTCTGTTGCTAAAAATTTTTGGTCGATGTTCGAAGTATTATTGAGTCGTCGGTTATGCGATATTGCTCCGAGCCACAGACATTCCATATATCATGCCAAGATGGGACCATTGCTTCTGAAGCCTATACTGGGGAAGTTGAGTTGTGAGATGATTTTGCTTTGTACTGTCATGGGTGATAGTATATGCTAAGGTCACAATCAATGGTCGTTACACAGTCGTGGATCGAGGTATAACGGGGGAGATAGTTAATGCTCGTTATGTGACCATAAGCTCAAACTTTTCGAATACCCAAAAATGTTGCTTGATAAATAACATACGGAAGTTTGAGGGCATAATCATAGGGAAAAATTGTGGGCCTTCCAGGTATAATCGGCGTAATTTTTTTCTCCGTTTCGAAGCAACCAATACCTTTAACCTTCCTTCTTATTTGAAGGTCGGCACCGTCATGGATGTAGGAGGACTCTCAAATGAGGAACGACTATTTTAGTGGAGTAAAGGTGATGCTTCTTTCAGGCTGACAGGGGTTGCCATTATTAAACAACCCATTAATAACTACAACTGCTTCCACGCCAAACCAAGTTTGACTTCTACTTCTGCCGAAACATTCGCTCTTCCTTGAGAGTCCTCTTGTGTCCACCTCGGTGTCAGCCTTCAAATAAGAATGAAAGGTTAAAGACAATGGCTACGTGGAAATAGAGAAAAAAAATTATATTGATTACACTGTAAATCTCCCCATTTTTCCCTATGATTTTGATCTTAATATTATATATGGTATATATAAGGCATCATTTGTGGGGTATCCAAAAATCTTGAACTCGTGACCACGTAACAACCGTCAACTGGCCCCTAGTTATGCTTAAACCTGTGACTATATCAAGGCCGCCGACTGGGACCTCCACTTTGACTTTGATCCCTTATCTTATAAATCACAATCACCTCGAAATCAAAATTTTCCAGAATGGGTTTTTGAGGTGATGGTCCAATCCCGCCACAACTTATGAAATGTATGTGCTATGAGGCGTGTTATCACATTCTCGACTCCTTAAAAATACCTTTGAAATTCCCCGGTTTCAGTCGAAAACCCCAAACGCTTTTAAAGAAACCCTAAGCCAAAAAACCATAAAAATATTAAAACCCTAAACCCTAAGAATATTAAAAACCTAAACCTAAAAATATTTAAAACCATAACCCTAGGAGAGAGTAATAAAGCACTTTCCGTTTCTCTCTCCAAAAAGGACCTATTTCTCTAAATTAAAAAAAAAGCTTAAAAGCCTAATTAAAAAAAATTGACATATTAGGCTAATTTTGGCCTTCTCTCTCTTATTAATTTACAATTAATATTTACATTAGAACTATTTTTTCTTAAACTTATAACTACACTTTTACATGCAAGGGAATGGAATAGCTAGTACTATTTGGATACCAATAATTTAAATTTTTGTTCGGGTCAATTTTTGTTCGGTCTATTTCGATCAATATTGCTTGTACTTTTATGTATTGGCTTGTATTAGATTATAATATCTTAAGTCAATTTCTAATTTTTTTTATGTTTAATTTTTTGTATTTTTAAAAGTTTCGATAAAAAAAACCTACAACAAAATACTAAAGTATATGTATAAATTAAATAATATACACATAAATAAATAGACCACATCTAGATTCATTGGTTTTCACATACAAAAGAGGAAAAAAAGTAATTTTAAAACATATAAAAAATTCTTCAAAATAAATAAAAACATAAAAAAATTGTCGATGTAGTACTTTTTTGTGAAGCAAATTTCAAATCCTTTGAGCTTGTTGAATATATTGTTTTAATCTTGTTAAAAAGTATTTCTTTGAAAACATATTTTAAATAATTAAAAATAAATAAAAAGCAAATAAACACTAAATTTATAAACCAAAAAAGGAATAAAAAACTTACGACTAAGAAACTCAAACTATAAAGTGGTGTGATGTCAACAGTGGATCAGTAGTTGATTCAAAGTTATGTAGAAATTTGTTGAAGAAAAAGTAAAAATTTGTGAAGTATCATATGTAGACATTTGTAATTGTTGTAGAAAAAGAAGACTTATGGTTGTTGACCCCACTTTACTTTAAGGTTTTTTTTATATATTTCAATCACTTAAAAAATTAATATTTAAAAATTAGATTTATTTTAAAATAGCGTAAATTATATCGTAGGTCACTTTGAAATAGTGTATTTCTATTTTGGTCACTTAAAAGTTTCTTTTTTTTTGTCAATTTAGTCACTTTAATTAAGATAATTACTTTAATTTGTCATTGCCGTTAAAAGTTCTATTAATCCACTAATAGATTATTGACGTGTAACACCCCTTACCCGTATTTGACACTGGAATAGGGTACAAGGCATTACCAGAACACATACACTTATAAACATGTTAAACCGAGTTATAAAATTTCATTCAAATTTAAACTCTTCAAATTTTAACATGCTTTTATAAATCTTCACATTATAACTTCAAAATACTATATTTGTAACAAATAGGCCTTCTGAGACCCAATACATACTCATGCAATTCAATACTTCATTTCCATTTCATTTAATTCAAATCAGATCATTTGCAATTATCATTTAATTCACGTACAGTTCAATTTCATTAAGTTCAATACTAATACATATTTATCGTTTAACTTAACGTCCCCCTTTTGCGTCATTTTACACTTCAAGCATGAACTTAGTATTTCATTTCCTTTCCACTCCCGTTTCCTATGCATATCACACAAGATATAAACATTACACTCAACCATAGTCGCAAGCTAGTTCTTTTTGAAGACAAACCACATGATAAACCATTTTAATAAAGATTACAAACTTTAAACCTTACCACCCTTTTATGATCATAAGCATATTTCCATCTAGGCATTTACCATCTCAATGCATAATTTTATAAATTTAATGTGGCGTAATCCAACCATAACTTGGCCAAAGCCTAAGCATACACACCAAACATGCTAGCCAAATAAACATATAGTATAAGCATTATAGGCATGGATAAGCACCACATTTATTTATGTATCAAACTTATCAACATGAGTTAATTCATAAACCATTTCTAACATTTCTACATACCAAATCATATATCAAGTATACCACATACACATACTATGAAACTTTATTTTCTCACATGAACTTTAACCATAACTAATAATGCACAATTATAAACATCATTTCTTTTCAATCGTTTATCGATTATAATCGAGCATATGGCCAATTATACACAAATCATTCATATGATCTTCCAATGTTACTCCTCCTCCTCTCCATTCCACATCCTTAATGTGCATAACACTCTTAGAAATAACATTTTCTATAGTTTCACTATTCACTTACATTTATATTTAAAACTGTCTCTCTGAGTTAGAGTCACTAAATTATTTTTACTTGGAGCTACAGAGCTTCAAATTAAGAACCGTTAATTTTACCCGAAACTAGATTCACATATATTATTACCATAAAATTTCAAAAAATTTTGGTTTAGCCAAATAGTACAGTTTATTCTTTAAATTTTCCCCTATTTCACTGCTCTATAGTTCTGACCTCTCTTCACTAAAAATTAATTATCTCATTGTACAGAATTTGGATATTATTTCTGTTTGTTTCTCTTGAAAATAGATTCAATTAGGACTCTAAAAATATAAACTTTATCCCATAATTATTTTTTTATAATTTGTGAAAATTTTCCAAAGTCAAAATAGGGGATTCCAAACTTATTCTATCTCTTTCTAACTAAACTTAAAAAATCTCAAAATATATAACTCTTTTCTTGCTCTGTTTCTTTTATGTGAAAATAGACTCATTCAGCTTCAATTTCATATATTATTCAGCCTCTAATTCAATCTCCACCATTTTTTGTGATTTTTCAAAGTCACACAACTGTTGCTGTCTAAACTGTCTGATTGCTAAATATACTTTTTCGTAATTTCACTTTTTCACTTCCAATCACAATTCAAGTCAAAATTCACTTTTCCATTTCTAAGTCGATATTCAATTCAATTCCACACCTATATTCATTATTAATTTACACTTAGTCAATTTTCCGATGAACACTTCGAAATTATAACAGATACTCAGTGGATTCAGCCCATAGCAACCACCTTATTAATCAATGATGTCCGGTGGAATCAGCACATAGCAACCACCTTACTAATCAATAATGTTCGATTCACATAGTAGCCTACACATAGTACTACACATGTGACCATTACCATCCGATACACGTAGTAGTCTGCACATAGTACTACACACGTGATCGAAACTATTCGGTACGCATAGTAGCCTGCACATAGTACTACACATGCGACCTTCATTCTGGAACACGTAGTAGCCTGCACATAGTACCACACACCTGACCATCACTTTCACTTTTACATAGTGGCCTACACACAATCCGTGCCACACATGTGATCATTTCTGTCACTTCATTCGTATCCCTTTTTATTCCAAAGGTTCATTTGAGAATTTCACTTTTTCTCACTTTTCTTTTTAATGATCAATTTCAATTTCTCGTCTTTATTGATTTATAACAATACATTTAACTTATATAACCTTCACACTATTCATTCTAGTCCAAAAATCATACCTTCGCAAAATTACGATTTTGCCCCTAGGCTCGTAAAATAGTTTTTATTCAATTTCCTTGTATTTTAGGCCTAGCTGAAACATTTTCATAACTATAGCAGTCCACAATACTCACTTACTCACACACTTGTGACATATTTTATAACTTTTACAAATTAATCTTTTTAGGTATTTTTATCGAAAATTACTTAGTACAAATCATTTATCACACTCCAAACATTCATATTCTTCCATAAAACATCAAAATACAGGCATATCATTCATGGGTATATTTTTAAACACAAACCCTAGTTCAAAACAATGGTAAAAATAGGTAAATCTTATTACGAGGATTTTAAAAACGTAAAAATCATTAAAAAAAGGGATAGAACGGACTTAAAATCGAGCTTGGAAGCTTGAAAAACCCTAGCCATGGTTTCTCCATGCAATTTTTGGCCTTGGGGTTGAAGATGGACAAAAATTGGCTTTTAATTTTGTTTTTAATTCATTTTAATAACTAAATGATCAAAATGCCCTTAATGAAAAACTTTGGAAACATGCCTAACCATACCCTTGTCCACCAACTTAACCAATAGTCTAATTACCATATAAAGACCTCCAATTTAAAATTTCATAACAATCGGACACCTCTAACATATAGAACTCAACTTTTGCACTTTTTACAATTTAGTCTTTTTGACTAAATTGAGTGCCCAAACATCAAAATTTTCGAACGAAATTTTCACGAAATCATTTTGTGAAATCATAGACCATAAAAATATAATAAAAATAATTTTTTTTCTCATCGAATTAGTGGTCCCGAAACCACTATTCCGACTAGCCCCAAATTCGGGCTATTACATGACGTGTTATTGTTTTGACTTTTGACTAAAGTTAGGGACCTGTTGTATTTGATCCAAAATGTTTTTTTTATTTGCAACATAAGGCTAAAGTTTGTAAGTTTTCTCTTTTTTTCCTTTTTCTTTTTTGTTTCCTAGGAATAATAACAGAGAAACATGATGACCGTTTCGACTCTTTTAAAACAACCCAACCCTAATCTCACCCTCAACTTGACATCATCATCAATGTTTCTCTTGTATTTTGTTCTAGCCTTATTGTTTTCCATGGGGTTCTTCTTCGTTTTTGGTAGTCAATCTCATCTTGCGAATTCAATTTTCCGGGAAATTAAGCAAGCCTTAATAATCCAATAATATTTACACAATCAAATTCATCTTAGCAATAGACAATACCAAAATTAATGATTTTATTGTATATATATATTTAAAATATTGATTTTTTTAAAAAAATTATTGATTGGAACCAAAGAAAATGACATTAAAATCAAATGTTTCGACATCTAAAACATTATTGCCACCATAGAAGAAGTGCAAAACAATTGGTAAATGATAATTCCACAAATGATCTCCAACCACATTCTTAATTTTTTTTAATAATTTGAAAATTAAAAGAAAATTTCCAAAGTTGAAGATAAAGTAGAAGAGTTTTTTATTGTTAAAATATTAATTAATGAAAATTTTGAAGTTTTAGTATTTTAATTTTTTTTCTGCGCACGTAATACTAATAGAAGCAGTAACAACCTCATTTACTAGTTGTTGTCTAAGAGAGTAGGGTTGGATTGTTTTAAAAGAGTGCAAATTATCCTCATTTTCCTATGTTATTTTTCCAAGGAAACAACCAAGAAGAACCAAGGAAAAAGAAAAAAAAACTTACAAACTTTAGTCTTATGTTGTAAATAGCAAAAAGAAGTGTTTTGGACTAATTATAGAGAGGTCCTTAGTTTTAGCCAAAAGTAAAAAAAAATGCCACATCAACAATCCATTATTCGATTAACGGAGTTTATAAAGACAGTGACCAATTCAAGCAATTACCTTAATTAGAGCGACTAAATTGACAAAAAAAATAGAAAAGATGAATACTAAAAGAATAAAGTTAGAAAAATATTAGAATATTATCTTAATTTTCCCATCCACTTTATCTCATTTTCTTCCCTTCTTTTAGCTTTAAACCAATTTTTTATAAAGGCTATCACTTTCTGCAAAATACGCAAGATAAGTTTACATATTCTATAACACAAAAAATTCTAGATAGACACGTGAGACTATTACGATATCCAATTTGAGAATTTAAAAGAAAATTTTGGAAAATGTTAGAAAAATGATTATTATAAGGATAAAATTGATTTTTGATATGAAAATTAAAGAAAGAATTTTAAAAGTGAAAACATGATTTAAGGACTAAATCATAATTTTTGAGAAGTTTGAGGACTAAAGTGTAATTTGACTAAATTGGAAAATGTGTGCTATTGGTGACTAATTGGGATAAGGATGAGTTGGGTTATATGTAAGTGTAATAAAAATCACTTTTGAAACAAATTGGAAAGATTTGATAGTATAGGGATTAAATTGTAAATTCTCTAAATTTGTCGAAAAAAGGTAAAAGGGGTAATAAAGAATTTTCTTATTGAAGGACATTTTTGTCAATTTTCAAGATTTTTATGGTAAAAATTTTATTTATATGGGATATTTTATGTATGAAATAAATTTGGGTATTTAAAACTTGGATTATGTTAGTGGGCTTGGAATTGTTGGAATTTTGGCTTTTGGACCTACTTAGGTAATTTTAAAGGGAAAGAAAATATGAATGACAGTCCTCATCAACCTTCTCTTGTCGCTGCTGTCTCCCCTTCTTCCATGGCTTCCTTCTTCTTTTTCTTCATTTTTGTCTTCAAATTTCCTAAAAACCCAATACCCAACTTTGAGATTTTGCTCAAGTCTCCTAGGAAACAACCTCCAAGCTAGTTTTCCACAATCATCTCATCAAATTTCAACAAGAGTTTTCATGGAGTTAGAGATAGAAAATGGAAGCTTGTGAGAGAAAACTTCATAAATGATTGGTAATGATGTTTTCTACTCCTCCTAACTTAACATTTGTGAGTTGTGTTATGAGAAAGCTATGAAAGCTTGTGGATTAACACTTTGTTATATTTTTATTTATGAGAAAAAATTGGAAATGGAATTTTCAAGCTTTGTGTAATGGAAGATTCACGTGTTAGGAAGCTAATCCTTGATTTTTGCACATTGAAGAGGTAAGTACCTTTCGATAATCTTTCTTTTCCTATACTAATATGTTTAGAAAATTATGAAATTGTGTTTGAATATCAAAATAGTTATATAATGAAAATGTGTAAATTTTCATGGCTTAATATGTTAGCATGAATATTGGGACCTATTAAAGTTTAATACTCCTTGATTATAATGTACTAAAATTAACTAATTATGAGGTATGAGAATTTGGTTGCCATGGATAACTTCAAAAGTGATTTAGTGATGTCGGAAAATATAATTTCAAAATCTCATTTCCGTAAACTGAGTTTGTAAATATAAAATAGAAATATTTACGGAGTTAATGTAAAAATATATTGAGATTCGGTTAATCAATTTAGTCGAAAAGTAGTTGATTAAGGTTTATAGAGTAAATTGTAAAAGTCAAACCGCTAGCGAGTTTTAATTATTAATAGATAGTGGATGCTGATGCGGTTGGACATTAAGTTAAAATAATTATAATTAAAATAATTAATTAAGAGTAATTAAATATAAAACATGATTAACTAAACTAATTAAACATTAATCTAAGTATATAAGTAAATTAATATTGGAAAGATGAAAATAAAACCATCATATTCATCATTTATCACAGTCCTTCATTAGAGAAAAAAAGAAGAAAACCTTCAAGCTTTTTTGAACTTTCAACAATCAATTAAAGTAAGTCCCTAAGCTATTTTTCTTTGTTTTTTACAGAAATTGAATCATAAGAGCTTGATCTAGCTAGTTAAGTCGATCCATTAATCTAGTTATAGGCCAAAAGGTATTAATTAGTTTAATTGTTAGCTAATTAGTAAAAACAAAACCCAAGAACCTAAGTTAATTATGCACACCGAAGTTAGTCACCCTTCTGCCTACTTAAATTGATTATGATTTTGGTATTTAGTTTGAATGCATTTTTGTTTTATTTTAGAATTCATCCCTCTAGTTTTGTCGTAATATGATTAGTAAATGAGTGTCTATTTAGACTTCAGTAGTGTGTTAGTCATTGCTAATAATTTAGTTTAAATAAACCTCCCTTGGGTATGATCCTCGGTTTGTTGTAAATAAAAACTATATTACAGTTTGACCTGTTCGCTTGCAAATACTGCACTTAGTCACATATTTAATTGCATATTCCTAAGCCCCAACACACGCACGCTATGACGCAATCAAGTTTTTGGCATTATTTCCTGGGAGGTTTCGATGTTAGACTGAATTTTTAGTAGTTATTGAATGCTAATTAGGATAAGTAGGAAAATTGGAATTCACAAATATAGTATTTATTTTACTTATTTACAATTTGTTTTGTTTATTTTTATTAGCTTATTTTTTTCTTATTTGCAGTGTATGACTCGAAGCAGAGGAGATCTGATAAAGTCTGACCCTAAACTAGAACAGACTTTAAGACGAGCACAGAGAACTCTCATCCTGAGAGAAGATCCACTAGTGGCTGGTCCACCACATGAAAATATGTTGTATGAGGACCAACCGAAGCAAATACTACCAACAACAGAACTAGTTCCAGAGATTGAAGAAATGATGGCAGAGTAGAACTGCTCGTTGCGTGACTACTCATGTAACCTCCCTAGCCTAGCTTAGGCATTATAGCTAGATTGAGAATGCTACATTATTCACCGAAATTGCTAAGCTAACTTACGTTACTTTTGAAAACCTTAAATGAACTAATTTTAGAGAAAAACTGTAGTTGTACTTTGAGTTAGTTTAAAACCATTCATTTATTAGGTCATCTGTACTTAAGATTCATTTTATTATTGAGAGTATTGTTTTAGAAAAAAAAAGTTTGTTCGTTACTTTACTTTTAAAGCGACTTGCGTAAACTAATGCAACGAAAAAACCAAAATTCATTTCATTTTGGAAATCTAGTTGCCTTATCAATTTTCTTTTTCAAAAATGGTTTCTTTGCAATGCAACGAAAATTAAGGAACAATGTCAAATTTTACTTAAGCTAGTTATCATGCATTTTCCAGTTATTATGCTTGAGTAATCCATGCATGCAAAAAGAATCCCCAAATGAAAAGTTACAAAGTCACAAACCAGAAATAATTAAAAATTACAAACCAAAACCAATAGAGACTTAATAATACGTATTACAAATAGTTCGAGGTCTAAGGTGATTCTCCGTATGCCGGGTCCGGTCCTAGTTTTGAGGTTTACCTAAAAAGTCAAACACTATGGAGGAGTGAGCTTATGAGAGTTCGGTATGAGTGAAACAGTTATTTAAACAGTCATAAATATCAAATATAGTGAAACATATTAGCATTAATAGAAGAACACAAAACCATCATTAGAATTTCACATCATCACATAATAATTATCAAATGATGTCAAATGGTGTATGAGCATGGGGTGATGCAAATAATACAATGCAAAATTTCCTACGCAAACCCTTCGCTACACAGCACGAGTTCCCTAGAACTCGTCTGCCAAACTCCAACGAATGCTAGGAAAGCTCAATGTGGTAAAACCGCCGAATGTACAGAATTGCAGAAAATCTACCATTTAACAAATAAATGCTATAAAATCGCCAATCTCCACAGTACTCCCAATGTAATGCACTAAATACAAATAAATGTGGACTTAATATGTTGCCAAATCTCCACAGAACTGCTCCATCAACCACAATAACAATTCCACCCCAATGCACATCAAGATGTCAAACAATCTCATACATAGTCATGAATTCAATACTTTCACATTTCTTTGACATGATCAACACGCGCTCATATTATCAAATACTTTCAGTAAATAGGATCATTCATCCAACTTTCAATTCACCATTAAGATGGTGTCGTTCAACATATCACAACATCATATAAACTTACAATACTTTTCTAAGTGCATGTATAGCAGTTTTCAAATATTTCATAGCAAATCATTCATAAAAACATATCACGCGTAAGCTTCATTGTCATTCAGAATCATGTTATACATACAATCAACATACATCATATCAACTAATCATCCACAACAATATCAATCACACAATTATTCAGTCACTCTCACATTTTTGCTAACATGCCAAATAGTTAAGGCTCGAAATATACCTGGTTCGACCACTTACAATTTAATTACTTAGCCACTTAGCCAAGCCTGACCAGAAAGCTTAGTCCTCAATTAAATCATTTAAAAATTAATATTAAAACACTCAAGTTAATGAGTTGGCACCCACACCTTAATTATGCTCCACTACAACACACTTGAGAATTTCGCGGTTTCTCCTTAAGACTTGAAAACGAAACTAAATTAAAAATCATCATGAAACTCAATTAATATACCTCTTAAAAATCCCCCAAACACCGAATTATGGATTCAATCCAACCATTACAATTATAATAATTTTTCAGAGCCAAACTAGTTAGGTTTTTCAAACTAGTTTGATGCAAATCGTACGTGCGAACATCTAACGGCTTCACTATTGATTTGGGGCGTTTAAGTCAGAACGTAACACATTTAAATAATGAAAAACCAGTAGAAATTAAAAGATTAAAATATTTAATTTTATCAATTAACAATTTCCCGAAAATCAAAACCAAAACTACATACTAGCCCATAATCAACCACACTGACGCTTCCTGAATTGTCAGATCTGAGTCACCGATTGATCAAGATTGATTTTTTATAATTTACACATGATTAAAGGCTGATTACAAAGGGCTGAATAACCCAATATATTTTTGGAAATATATGGGAAAAATTAAATAAAAAACAACCCCCTTTTGTGCCTCTAGGCGCAAAGCACCATCACCAATGGTGGCGAAATCGAGTCTGATTTAAAACCACAAATGAAATCACTTTAAAAGCCGGAAAATACCCATTGAATGTTTAAAAATCACCCTAATTATAGATCTAGAAAATTGAGTATTTTATTGAAAGATCCATCAAGAAGAACGAAAGAAAATGACACTTACTCAAGTAAGAAGATAGGGGCAGCAATGGAGTTTTTTGGGGGCATCAATGGAGGCCGATCTTGAGTGCTAAAATTTCAAATTTAAGGCTGTAAATTTTATGATAAAATGAAAAAAATAATGAGAAAAGAATGGTGCAAGAACCCAATGCAAAAAGAAGAGAAATTGATGGTGAATCTTGGTGGCTTGGGCGACAGCACATAGGAGAAGAAAGAAAGAAAATTAAAGAGAAAAGAGGAGAAGAAGAGGGCGGACGATTAAGGTAGGAAAAAATTGGCTTAGAGGCTAAAAAATACAAGGAAAATTTGTATTTATACCTAGGGTTCAAGGCTTGGGTGACACAAAGTAAGGAGAAAGAGAAATTTTAGAAAAAAAATTAAGCTATTTTGCAAGGGAAAGGAATCAAACTTGGAACCTTAATCTAATTTCAATGCTTCCTTATTTTTCCTTTAACCACTAGGCCAATTACTCATCCTTGAAATAATTTTTCAATATTTATTTTAAAAATAAGACGTGTCACATACTAGGGTTTGATGCAAAATTTGCAAAATAATAAAAATGATATGAGAGAATGGGTTTGAACTTGGGTTTCAAGGAATGTTTCGATAACACTTAACCAACAAACCAATACCTAATTTATTTCTTAAAAACACACAGATAATCTTAAAAATTAGGGCATGACCACTCTCTCTTTGTTCACAAACTCGATTCTAATAACCCTTGATTTTTTGAGATGTGACAATTCTCCCCTCATTAAAGAAATTTTCTTAGTCATAAAAGTTGTAACCCCTTTTCTTCAAACCTAGCCACCACAGTTTTGCTGCGCAAATCTGATTTCCAATACAATCCTAAACATGTTTCTATTAAATCCCAACAGATATCTCTTAAGGATCTAATTACAGAAATTTTACTATCTGATTCCTTTAGCCCGATTTCAAATTTAATAGAAACTCCACTAACACTGAACAAACAAGTGAAGCCAGAATTAATCAAAATAAAGTACAATTTAGGAAATGTTCTTGCATTGACATCGGATACGTCTCAGTCATTGTGATGCCTAGTTGCATAAACCTGTGCTAGTTGTCTAACCTCAATTCTGATCAGACCCCTTAGAGGAAATTGATTAACCCTTTGATTTTGTACCCTAACCTGCCCCTAATTATATGTCAAATCTTGCATTTGATTTACCTGGTGAGGAAAATCCTTAACCATGTGTTCTGTCGAACTACAACCCAGACAGACACCCAATCTTTTTCGACATTCGCTCGGATGACACTTATAACACTATGTACAAATCAAAGCACTAGCTAATCCAATAGTTCCTCTAGTAATAATTAATACAACATTTCGTTGAGGTCTAGCTTCTCTGACCTGCTTTAAAGGCCATGACTCCCAAATTCCATATTTAGAAGTAGGCACAATCACAGTGTCATCTTTCTTCGGGTTAGGCACAATTCCCTAAGAAGCAAATGACTCAACTTGGACAGCTCGACACTGAGCCCAATGATTCCTCATTCTAAGTTTGTTCATTATGTATCTTATGATCTGAAGTTTGATCTACAGCTTAAGAAAAATAATCACTAACTACCTTCAGTCAGTTTTCAGTTTCCTATCTTACAGTTTCAAAGAAAAATTAAATACTAAATATTTTGGTTGTATGTATACAGTAATACACCTCTAGTTTTTACCCATAATTTAACAGTAGCTTTTCAATGGCAACTGGCATCGAAGTCTCGGACCTATTTTTCTTTGTAGAATATCATTTTCAAAATTCTATGTGGCTTGTTTTTCCCAAAATACCCCATTTGTTTTCAATGAATGCATGCAGACCTATTAAAACCTCAGACCAAGTTTATGAATATGGCTTTGATACCACTAAATGTAACATCCCTAGCCCGGCCTAGACGTTTTCCCTAGATTTAGAAGGCTACATTAGCCACCGAAATGACTAAGCTAACTTATGTTACTTTTGAAGACCTTAAATGAACTAATTTTAGAGAAAAACTGTAGTTGTACTTTGATTTAGTTTTAAAACATTCATTATTAGGTCATCTATATTGAAGATTCATTTTATTATTGATAGTTTTTTTTTTAAAAAACAAATGTTTGTTAATCGCTTTACTTGTAGAGCGACTTGATGTTAACCAATGCAATGGAAAAACCATTATTCATGTGATTTTGGAAATCTAGTTGCATTACCAATTTGTTTTTTCAAAAATGGTTTCTTTGCAATATCGCAAAAATTAGGGAAAAATGTCAAATTTTACTTAGGCCAATTATAATGCTTTTTCCAGTTATTATGCTTGAGTAATCCATGCATGTAAAAAAAAGCCCCAAATGAAAAGTTACCAAGCAATAGACCAGAAATAATTAAAAATTACAAACTAAAGCCAATAGAGACTTAATAATACTTATTAAAAATAGTTCGAGGTTAGAACGATGAAAATGTGCAAGTGTACACAATCGCAACAAGTAATAAGGTGACAAGTAATGTCGAGTTGCCGTACCTTGTGGGACTGTGAAAGAAAATATTTATGAAATGGAACTTTAAACAATTTCGTAATGAAAGATTTGTTGTTTTGAAAAGGTGATCTAAAAAATAAGCTAATGTAACTAAATGATTAAGTAAGAAAATAAAATTAAAAATATTCCAATGCACGATTTCTAAAAGATGAGTTGAATCAATATGACATAAATGTGTTAGATAAATTTAATTCATTAGCTTAGAATAATAAAAGCTGTGTTCATGTTGTTACGAATAATTTCACAAAAACTCGGTAAATTGCTAACTAATGCACAGACTTACCTACTAAACCCAATAACCTATTGACCATATCTCAATGTCAATTCAAACGGTTAATCAAATTTTAATAAGCAAATAAAAGATTAAGTGAAGTAACAATAATATCTATATATTGAAACAATTTAAAGACAATAATCTTGCAAGCTATGCAAGACTAATGTATTGTTTAATACCGTCGCTAATTTAATCCTCAGCTACCTTAGAAGATTAAACATGCACCAATTGAATATTGTGTCCATAAATTACAATTTAAATCTTTTTAAATAATTAATTCAATTGTTACTTTATAAAAATGCAAGCATAACATAAGATGATTTTATTTAATTGAACAATTTATTAAGACCTAATAACAACACAAACATATTTTAAATAATCTAAGTGGGTAGAATGCAATTAATTTAACACGAAAGGAATTTAAGTCATTTTAATTAATTTAAGAACAAAAACACAAATATTCATGTTCATGAATAAAACCAAACTAAAAACAAAGATTAAGAGAAAGGAACTAGAAAAACAAATCTCAGTGGTTTTCCGAAGCTAGACTAGTGTGCTTCTCACTTCTTTGCTTGTTCTACTGATCTAAGGCCTTCACAAACACTTGATTTCTGATACTTCAAGAGGCTTATAAGCTCTTTTTATGAGGGGAAATCAGCAAGGGATGAAAGGAAGTGAAAGGCAACACAAAGGGAAAAAGAGAGAAAATGTGTGAGAGAGAGATATGTGAAGTGAAGGATAATTTTTGAGGAAGTGAATGTCGTATTTTTATGTGGAGATTACTGCTAAAATTAGCTAAAGATAGCATTCAATCCCTCTTCCCATGTCCGACCATGCTAGGTGGTAGGTTTGATTGATTCAAACTTGTTAGTTTTAACTTGTGGCTAAATATAGAAGGCATAAAAAGAGGAGGGGTTTGAATGGAATTAAAGATAATTTAAAGGGGTGATTTGCAATGATAAAAATCAGCTAAGATAGCTGATTGGGTCAAATATATGGACGGTTTTGGGCTGCCAAATTCCTTGGTAGATAAGTCCTCTTCACTTAGCATAACTAGGCCCATTTCTCTTCATCAGGCTCGTAATTAATTTTAACCCAATTTTTGTTGGATTAAAATTAATTATAAAATATGTCTAATAATTATTATTGGACCTTTCCTTGGCTGGAAAATTAATTGGCCATGCTCTTAGGTTGTTTGGTACAAAAATTGCCTCAACGGTTCAAGCTTCTCAAGGTACCTGCCGAGCCAATTTTGACCCTTTGTGTAAAACTATCAAAAAGTAAATCAAATTTGCATAAATATATTATAAAAATAATTAAAATTTAACATGTTAATAATTTGAATACAATTTAATTATTTTATAATTATAGTATTAATTTTGACAAAAAAATACTACGAAACTACATGAATTATGGCTACAGAGAAGCTAAAAAAGTTTATATATTTTTGTGTTTACAAAGGCCTAAGGTGATTCTCCATATGCCGGGTCCGATTCTAGTTTTGAGGTTTACCTAAAAAGTTAAATACTATGGGGGAGTGAGCTATGAGATCTCAGTGTGAGTCAAACAGTTATTTAAACAATCATAAATATTAAATATAGCAAAACATATTAGCATTAACAAAAGAGCACAGAACCATCATTGGAATTTCACATCATCACATAACCATTATCAAACCGATGTCAAATAGTGTATGAGCATGGGGTGATGTAAATGATGCAATTAAAAAGTTCCTACCCAGACCATCTATTACACACCACGAGTTCCCCAAAACCCCTGTGCCAAACTCCAACAATGCGAGCAAAGCTCAATGTGGTAAAACCACTGAATTTACATAATTGCAGAAAATCTGTCATTTAACAGATAATGCTATAAAATCACCAATCTCCATAGTACTCCTGGTGCACTGACTACAAATAAATGCAGACTTAATATGCCACTGAATCTCCATAAAACTCCTCCGTCAACCACAATAACAATCCTACCCCAATGCACATGCAAGATGTCAACAATCTCATAAATAGTCATGAATTCCATACTTTCACATTTCTTTGGCATGATCAACACACCTTCATATTATCAAATACTTTCAATAAATAGGATCATTTATCCAATTTTCAATTCACCATTAAGATGATGTCGTTCAACATATCACAATATCATATAAACTTATAATAAATTTCCGAGTGCGTGTATACAGTCTTTCAAATATTGCATAGCAAATCATTCATGAAAATATATCATGTGTAAGCCTTATTCTCATTCAGAATCATGATATACATACAATCAACATACTTCATATCAACCAATCATCCACAATAATATCAATCACACAATTATTCAGTCAATCTCACATTTTTGTTAACATGCCAAACAGTTAGGGCTCAAAATGTACCTAGTTTGGCCACTTACAATATAATTACTTAGCCACTTAACCAAGCTTGACCAGCAAGCTTAGTCTTCAGTTAAATAATTTAAAACTTAATATTAAAACACTCAAGTTAATGAGTTAGGACCCACATTGTACCCCCTAGACCCGGCCTAGACGTTAAGGCCGGATCTCAAAGATCACATGACATTCGCACAGTAAAATGTTTAGAATTTTTCTCTTTAAAATGGCCTTGTAAAATCGTCTTTGAACCTTGTTTTAAGTAAAACCAAATTTAGTTGTTATCTTGTCTTTGGAAAACTTAAGTGTTGTAAGAGTTTTTATGAAAACATCGTAAATTCATTAAAACATTGCATCAGAAAAATTTCTATATTTAAAATTTATTTTTCATTTTGAAAAACATTGATTAATCTTACAATGCATAAAATATCAATCTTGTGAGTAGATAGTGTCGAGTTTTGAAAACATAGTAATGAGTTTTTGAAACCATCCATATTGTACTTAAGTTTGTCATTATTATGAAAAATCCATCGTAAATTTTATTATTTTCTCAAATCATTTAAACAAAAAAATTTAAGTTCTAAATCATGCAGAATAATTCCCAAATCAAAATCCAAAGTCCCAAAACCAAAACCAAAGTCCAAAATTAAAGTCCACAGTAAATAAACAAACCCTAGAATATCAAATACCAATAGTAGTAAAGTTTTCTAAAAAATGACCAAGAGTGCCTCCGTAGTCGAGCCCATATTAACCTCGATTATATGAAAAATCAAATTTAAAGGGGTGATCTTAAAAAGCTTAGTGTGGGTTACAAATCATAATAACAAAATTTATCATATAACAACATCCGTTTAAGCAGGTTAGAAACATACAAAATATTCATATATATCAGAATGCATAATGATGATGTCACTGTAACCTTTTTTTAGAATTAATGCAAATATTCAAAAAATAGATCCTACCCATCTCCGTTACACACCATAATGAGTTTCCCAGAACTTGTCCATCCAATAACACACCAATAATGTGGACAAGCCACCAGATAGTGCAGTCGAGCCGCCAGAAACAGGATATTGTGGTCGAGCCACCAAATAATTGTAGATATACTACTAGATACAAAATATTGTGGGTATACTACTAATTGAGCCATCTTGGGTTGCCAGACAATGATGACCCACCACATCGGGTTGTCAGGCAACGATGGCTTACTAATATCAATATGCAGTTAAACTGCTAGATACTTCTTTTGTACATATTATCCCAACCATATGCATGTGATATGGCATGCAAAATAGATTTTCAGTAGGCATGCTTTACATGCGAATCAAATCTCATTACAGTTTAACATAATGGCATGCTTAACATGCCAATCAGAATCAAAAATAATGGCATGCTTAATATGTAAGTCAAAATCAAAAGAATAGCATGCTTAACTTGCGAATCAGAATAAAAAAAATATTAACATATTTAATATGCGAATCAAAATATCGATAACTCAATATCATGTTTATTGTTCATACATAATCAAATCACCATATATCACAGATCATGAGTAATAGGAATCACATATTATCACATTTAACAGAAAAATCACCAAATCACATATCAATCAACATATATATGAAATTTTGGAAACACTTACTTGAAATCCTCTTTTATCGGATTTTATCAATCCTTATGAATACATAACGTATTCGCCCAAGATCACATTTCAGAATCTTATTTAAACATCAATTAAATATCTCTCAAATATAAACATTTTATGATGATTAATTATATTTTTATTTATTTAAATCAATTAGGTCTCCACATCTTATAGGTTTGATTACACAAATCCTGATTCCACTTCGAAAGGGGAGAGTTTAATTCTTGAGTCACTACGGTTTCAACCAACACATGTGTTAGTATGGATTAATAAATAAATAATCCTTGATTTAACGATTCGGTGAAGTACTTACACTATTATTCGTTAAAACGCACCTTAAAAATTAGAGTGTAATTTCGGGATTTTGAATAACACTTCATAAAGGTACGATAAACAAATCATTAGAATCATCTTAACCGAAATAATAATACGAAAGAGAGAGTTATGAGTGAAGGATTTTCTATACTTACGTATTAACAGAGAAAAGGGCTCAACAATATGTCCCGAAAAGTCGACTAGAGTGGAGGATTTGACACTAAAATAATAAATAAAATTTAGAAAAATTAGTTGGAAATAATCCCTAAAACAAATATGAAAACTCAAATTTGGTATGAAGAGTAATAGATTACGAGAAGAGGTAAAGCAAAGAAGAAAAATCAGAGTTTTGGGTGATGACCGGAGCGGTGATGCGGTGGCGCGACGGTAGCGGTGTGGCGGCAATGGGAAGAGGTGGTTTTGCGACGATGGTGTGGTGGTCTTGTGTGGTGAAGGAGTGGAAAAGAAATAAGGAGAAATGTGTGTCTTAGATTGTGAAATGGAATAATAATGAGAGAAAAGGGAGAGGAGCAAGGTGGTGGACGACAAGAGAGTAGAGGAGAGAAAAAATGAAAAAAATTAAAAAGTGAAGAATATGTCTAGATACATGGTCGGCTGAAGTAAGGTAAGTGGGAGGTTTTGGCAAGTTAAGGGGACAATGGCACCAAAAGTGGATCATGGGAGTGAAAATGGGAGAACTTTGGTAAGGTTGACCTTGTAATCAAGGAAAGAATCTTCCCTAGTATGGCAACAAGTGGTGGACGGCAAGGGTGTTCACACACTTAACCATTAGGCTACTAACTCCCTTGTGTCATAAACTTTGCATAATAATAAATAAAAATTATGGTGTGACAACTCTACCCCCCTTAAAATAAATTTCGTGCTCGAAATTTACCTAATCTAAACAAGTAAGGGTATTGGCAACGCATCGACTCTTCGGGTTCCCAAGTGGCTTCGCTAAAACCGTGATTCTGCCACAAAACTTTCACAAGAGGAATCTACTTATTCCTCAATCTCTTTACTTTGCGGTCTAAAATCTGTACTGGCTCTTCCTCATAACTTAAATCAGTTCTCACCTCGACCTCTTCTATCGAAATCACATGAGATGGATCAGGATGATATCTCCTCAACAGAGAAACATGAAACACATCATAAATGCAATCTAGTTCCTGAGGTAACTCTAACAGGTAAGCCACTAGTCCAACCCTCTTAAGAACTCTATATGGCCCAATGTAACTTGGAACCTCAATACTTTCTTCCACGGTGAAACTTTTTGGAAGACTTGATCCCCAACACTGAACTCAAAATCTTTTTGCCTTAAGTCGATGTAAGACTTCTATCGGTCAGCCATTGCTCTCAATCTCCTGAATTAATTTTACCATATTCTCTGTTTCTTACACCAAATCTGGACTGAATACTTTATTTTTCTCCAACTTAGTCCAACATAGAGGTGTATGACATTTACGACCATATTGTGCTTCATATGGACACTTAAGTGACTCTCTAGCTAACGACCACCCAAGACACACCCCTGACCTTATAACACCTTAATCTTATCTAATTATTAGTTATTTATTAATGCAGAAGCAAATTATGAGCCAATTTTAAACTTTTCCTAGGTAATTTAACCTAAGGACATTTTTGTCATTTTACCACCTATGGTAAAACTAACCCAATTTTAGATCTAAGTGTTTACAGACCTTCTTTTAGTCAAATTATGCAAGCCTAAAATTTCAGCTTCATTTGAGTTCGTTTACTATATCTAATTCAAGTTCTATTATTATGGACTAAATTGTAACTTAAACAAATTAGAATACCAAATTAAAGAGACAAAATTCAAACTTCAAAACCCACACAGCTGTGTCACCAGATCGTGTGTCATTAAACGACCGTGTTCGTATCATAAAAAACTTTTAGACGGATTGCATACGCTCGTGTAGAAATCCCACACGCCCGTGTGTGATAGCTCCAGTCTCCACACGCCCGTGTCACTTACCCACACGCTCGTGTGCAACCTCTCACATGTTTGTGTAGACAGGTACACACCCGTGTGAAAACTACTACACCTATTTTTGCAAAAAAACTCATTTTAAACCCCGATTTTACATATTTTAATGGCCAATTAAACCCGATTTAAATATGATTAATACATACATATACATACACCTTCAATTGAATTTATTAACATCAATCAAGCCTTAATTATATAGAATTAGGCAATCAATTTCATGCATAACAAACACCGAATAAATCAAACAAGTGGCGTACCTTAGTCGCTAGTAAACCACTTCAAGGAAGCTTTATTTAAACAATCGTTAGTACAAATTCCATGCTTCACACACTGTGTTATCAATCATCGTGTTATCAAGAAACAATTCATCGTAAATCATTAAATAATTAAAGTCAACATGCCTCAAAATTATTAGAAAACCATTCAAAATAAAATGCCCAATGTCCAATTACAACCAAAATTAAACTAATTCTTAGGAGTTCCACAATGTGCGATTACAGTCTCTAAAACGTGTAATAAACTACCAAGCCTAAATCTCTTGGAACTCTCTTGCTTGGCTCCTCAAATCCTCAAGCCCAATAATTATCTTCACAAATTGTGAGGGTGTGAGCTTTAAAAAGCTCAGTGAATGTTAATAAAAACGACTAGTAAATCAACATCCAAATCATGCTTAAATCACATCCAATCAATCACCAATTATCAACCATAATAATGAAACATGTCAATTTAATTTCCATATGCTTTATCAATATCTCCAAGGAACTCATTGGTCATCTCCATACTTAAAAGGGTCGGGAGCCTTAATGACCAACACATCATCCTATATGGCCTTTGAGGTAGACTCTTTTCCAATAGGTGTTTTCTTTCCAAAAAGTTTTACATTTAACATGTTTATCTCATTGGTCTTAACACCCTCCCATATCTTAAGCTTGAAAGAATCGAAGAGACACTGAATATGTTCCCTAAACGTGGGCAAACTTGGATAAAGTGTCCTCGAGCTCCTTGATGGAATTTGTAGATTTGATCCATATCAATTCCTATTACAGATCTGGATGGCTCGGCATGAATTAGATTTGACTTTCTCAAGATGTTGAAGAGTCATTTTAGTGGGGTTGTGATTTCTTCCACTTTTCTCCTTTGAAGGCTATTTATTTAGTTATAGCATTAACTGTTCGATCATGGTTTGGTAACGGCTTCGTGTTAACATCTAGTGTATTCTCTCACTGGAAATTTATCTTTCCCACCCTTATATTTTAGCGCTAAGTAGTTCTCGATGGTATGACCTAGATTGCCAGAGTGACACTCACATCGAGCATTGGCATCATACCACTTTGAAAATGGTGGTTGCATTGGTTCCTTATGTGAGGGTACAAGGAGGTGCTTCTCCACTAGAATCAAGAAAAGTTCCATGTAAGAGATGGGAATTGGATCAAACATAGGCCTCTCCCGTATTGGTCTTACTAAAGGTTGGGTCTATGGGGACCTGGTTGGCATAGTTAACATGGTGGGATTTGTAACGGGTACAGGTGGACAATACATAAACGGTGAAGTATTGGTAGCATTTATAGTTGGATATTAGGGGCATGGAGGTATTGGGCTCGGGTATGGAAAGTAAGAGCATGGATATCCACCTGGTAGGATTGTTTGCATTTCTGCTTCCTTTTTCTTCCCAACGACACCTCTCTTTGCGCTTAAACGGTCATCTATTTTGCCCGACTTCAATGCATTCTATATAATCTCTCCGAATAATACCATATCCATGAAGTTCTTAGAGGAATTTCCTACCATCCTGTCATAGTATATGCCTTTTAGCATACCAACGAACAAAATAGTAGTCTCTTTTTTCCGTGAGCGAGGGTCGTACTTGCAATGCCAAGTTCCTCCACTGTTGTGTGCATTCCTTAAAACTCTCATTTGACTTCTTTTCTATGTTTTGTAGAGTCAGGCGGTCTGGGGCCATGTCTACAATATGTTTGTATTGAGCAATAAATGTGTGCAAGTTCTCTCTAAGTTTGAATTTGGCTCCTATCCAACTTTACATACCAGCGAGCCGTAGATCCGGTCAAACTGTCTTGAAATATGTGCATTAGCAGTTTTTCATCTTTGGAGTAAACAACAATTTTCCTACAGTACATGACAATGTATGTAATGAAGCAATTGCTACCATTGAAATTTTTAAAGTCAGGAAATTTATTTTGGTAGGACGACCACATCAGGCACCAGACACAGGCCTTCTGCTTCTACAGATCTGAAGGTGTCTAATCCTTCAATTGCTTTCAAACGTTCCTCAATTAGGTTGAATTTATGAACTTCTTCATCCGTTATCGAATTTCCCTTGTCCACTTCTCTCGGCTCATTGCTTGTAGGTAACTCGTTTACTTTTGGGACTTCAATGGTCACACCTGGCGTTTGAAGCGGTAAATCTTCATGATATACCCCTGTATCATCGTAAAGAGGGATTGGATTGTCCAAAGTGTCACTTCCTTCTCCTACCTTGGCCTTGCCTTCAACCATTGTAGTTATCATTTCCATCACCTGTTCCATATGTTCCTCCAATTTGGCCATGCGTGTTAATTCTTCTTTCGTCATCTTCTTGGCTTTTAAGTGGGTGTTATACCAGTGAACTATCCTTGGTCTTTTTTCAAATGGCATTTATTTCCAAAGTTAGAAAATTATTTGGATTTGTAATAAAAAATGTTCTTTTTTTTCTTTTTTTAAATAATATTCCTGAATAAACAAATGAGTGAATGAATGGATGAATGAATGATTAAAATTGGAGCACATTGTCATAAATATACTCGAATATAAACATTTTATTTTATGGAAGGTTCGAAAACTGTTCGGCTTACAAATATTTTTTCTATTTTTCATTCACACTTAAAGAAAATCCTAATCGATCCTATTGCCATAGGGAAAATCTCTACTCGCTGCTCTTTTTCTTCTTCCTCATGAGCTTGATGAACTTTTGGTAATGTGCCTGAGCCACCTCCAGAAGTTTCATTGCAGGTTCATTCCTAGTCGCGTAAAGGGCAGATTCTTTTTTGAGTTCTTCAATCTGTTCACATATGTCTTCAGTTTGTGGAGCGAAAACTTGACCTTTCCTATGCATTGTTGCAAACACCTCTTGTTAGCTTACTTCCATTTGTTCCACTGCGATAAAATGCTCCGCAAGCTCTGTATATTCTCTTATGACCTCTTTGTTTTGCTCTTCTTTTGTCATTAATTTTTTAGTCAGACGACAAATTTCCTCCTCTAGCACATTCATTTCAGTAGTTCTCTCATTAGACACCTTCCTACAAGTTTGCTCTTATTCTTGTGCTTTCTGGAGTTCATTAGCCCGCAGACTCTAATCTGCCTCCAACCTCTGAATCTGAGTGAACAAGTTAGATCTTTCTCATTTACATTGTTCTAACTGTATTCTTAGTTCTTCCTCTCTTCCCTTCATGTTTGACTGGAGTTGCTATTATTGTCTCATGATTTCTTCCTCATTTTCCTTTACATATTCTTGATGTTACTCTCGTTGCCATTTAACCTCTTCCTCTCTCCCCCTCAGACGCATATTTAAATCACTTATCTTTTCTATTAGCTCAACTACATCATCTGGGACCTTCCTTTTTCCCTTGAATTATGCTGACATAGAGGTTTTGTTTTTTTTAGGCGTAACTGGATATACGTTTCCAAAAGGGAATGGTTGAAAAAGGTTCCTGATTTCAAGCTCAAGGTTTGACCCCCACTTGATTCATATCTCTTCCAATTTCTTCCAAAATCCTAGGTCTTGAACCAAAGCTTCCATCCTATTTAAACCAGTTATAGCAGGTACTCATTGATCATACCCATATTGGCTCAAAACCATCAACAAGGAATAACTGATGGCTCCCTATATGCCAATTAAGGGAACCCACAAATGACCACAACACCCGATGAGTACCGTGCTCTGAATAATCTATGGAGCCCTTTGTTCTATTTCTTGGTATGTCAATGTACTAAGGTTCTGAACTCACTCCTCAATCGATTGATTTGGAGGCCACTCATTTTCTAGAAATTCCTCTATAAGCCTGGTCGAAGGAACAAACACCTCAGGAAAGTGCTTATAGAGACACCTAAAATGGCTTTTCATCCATACAAACAACAACTGTGCGCATCCTAAGAAACACCCGTCTTCTTTCCTTTTGATGAATTGAGTGAAATGATGGTTTCAGCTAAGACTGTTGGAGTAGGATTCACCTCTTTTTCAATCTGAAACAGAAAGTCAGCTAGCTCCACACTCACATATCCCAAAGCTTTTGGAAACACAATCAACCCGTATACAGAAAACACAAACAGTGCCAAATGTTTATCACCGCTGGCCTTTCCTATAGCATCCCTAATGTCAGACCAGGAAATGCAGGGACCATTTTTTTCTTTTAATCTTACTTTCACCATATCTACAGGTACCCATCAGATTGGTTAAGGATCCCCAAAAATCGACGTTCTGCTTCTAATATATCTTGAGCGGATCTCTAAAGTCATAGTGGAAAAGGGTAGAATATTCTTCGATAGTCGGTATCATATCCACTTCATTGAATGTAAAACACCTATAAGTGGGATCCCAAAAACGTACCATGGCCTTCAATAGGGCATCATCTGGTTTAATGAACAGAAGCTGTTCTACATTGCCATACTTGTCCCGAAAGTGCATTTTCTTAGCTTCGTCTCATGATTGCCATATTCCCTTTAACTCATCTTTACGATTCCTCCTACAATCCATGCGGATTATCTGAGGCAAGCTCGAATCAAAACTAGCTATTTGGAAATCACCTTCTCTACCCTGATTATCCTCAGACATTCTCACTATTATCCCTATATTTTCTACCCTATGTCGAATAACTAGATCTTCTCGAAGTGTGTTCATGTTGAATATAGATGCGACACTGTGCTTTAGATATTTAAATGATACATGAATTATGCTATGAAGAGACACAGATACAAGAAAAACAAAGTCAGTAAAAAAATAATAAAGTCAAATGAAAAAAAATACGAAATTAAATCATAAAACATTACAAACAAATTCAAACACAGAACATATGAATAAATGCTCATGAGGTCCTATAGGATATGATTATAAAGGGTAAGGTATGGCTCTTATGTCTAGGCTTTACATTTAAAATGGTCATTACATGTTGGCTTACGGCTGACTCTAATGCACGGGGAACCCAAGGCTTAAATACGACATCCATAGGGATGCGTTCCTCTTTAAAAAGGGTTGACCCTTGGGTGGTAAGACTTTCATAGTGTACACGGTAGCATTTACTACACGAACATCTATGTCCATCTTAACCATGGAGTAGTCCTTAAACTTATGTGGTGACATATTGCCACACGAAAGCCTAAGGTTACTTCTTCTAAACGGGATGGGCCCGGACGTAGGACGGAAAGCAAGAAGCAACATGAATGACAATTATAGCTACCCCACAATGATAGAATCAACATACACATTAATCAATTTCATCAATAAAAGAATAAACAAACACATTGGTATACATGTCAAAATAGGATAAATAAGTGAAATAAACAAATAAATCAATATTTAACACATATTCAAAAATTTAAAACGAAATTAGACAATTAAATAAATCAATTCATGAATAAATAAATCTAATATGCACAAATACTAAAAAACTTAGCTCTTAAACCTAAGTAAGTGGACTCAATAATGTTTCCAATGAGGTCGGCAAGCTGTCATAACGTTGCCTACATAAAAGTACAGGGGCCTAGTAAGCAAAGTTAGACACAGAAGGCCTAAATTAGCGTAGAGTCGCCACTAACCAATTAGGGCTAGGTTGGTTAGCCACCTAACATCTAAAAGTCTAGAATTAATACTACAGAAAAATCTTAAAAGTCTAGACTTGATCTCATCACCAAATTTCGGGTTCGGAAGTACGGTTACATGTGGGGAAGGTTATAGCACCCCCACAACGCCTATCCGGGGATAGTCCTATGGGGTTTTAGGAGCTAGGTTTTTTCTAGTTAAGCATATTAATGTTTTAATAAAGGATAAAATCTTATAAAAATTTTAAATAAAAACTCTAAAGAAAATGTCTTCAGTTTACTTGTAACTCGATTAAGATGTGTTCACCAAACTTATCTAATTTGAAACTTAAATTAGAGATTTTTACTTTTAACTGGACCCCTAAAGGATACCTAAATAATTCTAGTAAAATACATTCAATTCCTAAAATTAATTATATTTTAGAATTCTAAAAAAAACCTAGAAATTACCAATGAATTAAGATAAATATTAAAATATATCTACAACTTATTTAATCTTTTATTATTATTATTATTATTATCATTTAAAATATTTAATTAATAACGTTGAACCTATCAAGATCTTACAAAAGTATCCTATACCGGGTTTATGATTTTATCTTACTTTAAAATTCTTGATCTAAGGTTTTAATTTGTCAAAATCCTAAACTAATATATCTTAAATAACATTTATTAGCTTTATTAAAAAGTTTCTAAAATAAAATACTTAGAAAGACCTACTCATGATTTACAATTCACCTACAACAATCTTTAGTTTTAATCTTGAAAAAAGTCCTAAAGAATATTTACATATTAATTTAAGATTCTAAAGATGAACCCTATACTATATTTAAAATTAGTTTAAAACCCTAAAAAAAATCCTACATATTATTTATAATTTTTCTAGGGTAAATGGTAGATAAGATCTTAAAGACTAACCTAAATTCAAATGTAAAAACCTTATGGTTTCATTAAAATGTAACGCCTACCTACCTAACTTCATTTCAATATTTATAGGATGGAAAAATGATCTAAAGTTCCCTCTTTTAAAACGAATAGTAATAAAATAGGAAAATTAATTAAATTGGCTAAAGTTAATGAAAAGTTAAAACTCTTTCAAAAAGGGAAATAATAGAAAGAAAACTTAAATAAATGAAATAAATAAGACATTTACATGATGATAATAATAACAATAATACACCTTATTCATAATACAATAAAAGAATCAAAGTAACATAAACAAATAATATTAAAATGTATGTAAGGGAAATGTGTAAAAAATATATAAATATAAATAGACATGAAAATAAATAATGACGAAATAGAATAAATAAAAATTATACAAGTGTGAATAAATATAAAAGATTAAAAATAAAGTTCATAATTAACGTTAAATATATAAGGTATAAATGCAAATGAAAGGAAAGATATAAGTGTAAATAACTTATTAAAGATGAAAACAAAATGACATAGCTTCATTTTGGGACTAAAAGATAAAAAATGTGAAAGACAGAGGACTGATGTAGCAATTAATTTTCTTTTAATTTTCAAATTTCGTCTTAAATCAAAGATTTGAATAAACAAAAGGGTTATGGGTGTAAATAGGCCAGAGAGTGAGAGCGGTGTTACAAAAAATGGGTATTTTTTTGTAAATTTAAAAAATAAGGGGTGAGAATAAATTATCCATTTTGACACCTATAAATGGGAGAAATCTATTGATTCTTTCATTTTAATCTCATTTTTTTTTCAAAAAAAAAAACCTCTTCCTCCTTCTCTTCATCCTTCTATGTTGGCCATGACTCCGTTACCAGAGAGTCCAATAGCTCTCTGACTTCTGGTGGTGGAGCCGCCACATACGGTGGCTGGAAAAATATATATTTTTTTTTGCAAAATCAAAGTTTTCTTTAAAAAAAATTACTACTTTTCTTAAAAATTAAAACTTATTTCGAAATAGTTGAAAAAGATCAAAACTTTGTTTTAAAAATTTAAACTTTTTCTTTAAAATGAATTAAAAAACAAATTTTTATTTTTAAAAATCTAAATTTCTTTTTTTTCTTTTAAAAAATTGCTATTTTTATTAAAGATGAAAGTTATTATTTCGAAATAGTTGAAAACAAAAATCAAAACTTTGTTTCAAAAATTTTAACTTTCCTTTGAAATGACTAAAATAATATATTTTTATTTTTAAAAATATAAACTTTCTCTAATTTTTTTCTTTTAAAAAATCACTACTTTTCTTAAAGATCAAAAATTTTATTTCGAAATAGTTGAAAACAAAAATCAAATTTTTGTTTTAAAAATTTAAACATTCCTTTAAAATGACTAAAAAATATATTTTTATATTTAAAAATCTAAACTTTTTCTTAAGATCAAACCTTTTTAAAAAAAATTATTTTGGGGCTCCTAAGGGCAGAGGACCGACGGTCTGGTGATGTCCCCTTCATTGGAGCCCAAAATCCGATTCATCATGACATGCTATGGCAAAAAGAAAAAGAAACCAAAAATAGCATGCTTGTTGTTGTTTTTTTTTTTTACCTTTTTTAAAAAATACAGAATATGAAAAGCCTCCTCTTTTCTTTTTTTCTTTCATTTCGTTTTATGTATATATATTGTTGTTCAATCTGGTTTATTTGTTGTAAAAAAAAGATAATAATAATATTTAATAATAATAGTAGTAGTAATAATAATTTGAGCCCTCAACAAGCAAAAAAAAAAAACAAAGGCTTTGAATGGACCAAAATTGAGTGGGCTTGAAACGGGTCAGAAAAGAACAAAAATTTAAAGTAAACAAATGGGCCCCAAATGAGCTCGGACAAAAAATAACATCTACAAATTAAACTAAATTTACAAAAATATAATAAAATATAACTAAAATGCTTATGTTCAAGCTCAGGAAGTGTAAAAATTAGTTTAATCAACCAGATTGAATTAAGACAGATCAGTTGTTTATTAAAGACACATCTTTATAAATTTCAGATATGTTTAGCAAATAACAGTGTAGGTAGAAAAAGTATGATGTAATTAGAGTTGGTTGATTCGTAGGCACTTTTCCATTCCAAAGAAAAAAAAACAATTATTTGAGAATAATTTGAAAATTTTAATAATTAAATTAAATTATATATAATTAAATTAAATAATTCGAAATTTTGGAAATTAAGAAAACGTGGCTTTACCCACAAAACAGGGTCTCTCCAATGGAATCGCGGTGTAGGTACGAGATATTAGTCAATAAATATTAATTTTGTTTTTTATTTTTATAATATTATTGTATATTAATCAGTCACAGATTCTTAGGAAAAAAAACTTGCGTTTGTAACTAAGACTTGAGAGTAAAACTTATACTTTATAAAATTATACGATAAAATATTGAGATTTTATTTGATTCTTCTTTTGAATTTGTAAATAAAAAACATTAATGTATAAAAGAAAAACATGACAATTAACAATGTAACCCTTGAGATATTATTTCTTTTTTTTTTGTTGTTGAGAAAATTAAGATATTATTTCTTAAATATAAATTATCATAATCAAATCACTTTTTTTTTGCTTTAATATGTTTTCAAAGACTGTTCTCTTCTAATAATTAAATATAATATAAAATACGATACAATAAAATAACCTAAAAATAATATATTATATACTACTCGTTTCCTTAAAGAAAATTATACTACTCGTCGAGACATTTTCATTTGATAAAATCTATTTCCGAAAGTTATATGAAAAAAAAAATCATTTTGTTCTATATTCCAAAAAAATGGTAATCATAATAATTAGCTGATAATTAATTAACTCAAACAAGAAGATGAAAACTTATTAATTGAGATCATCAGCTTACTTTATTATGTCTGACTAACACTAGGATTCAAAATCCAAGATCCGACATTCTTGTATCGCAATCTCTGTGACGGATCAAGCCAAGCTGAAACCAGCACTGCCGAAGAAACGCTACTCTTCACTACAGCCGTCAACACCATGCGGTGGCCGGCGGTGAAAAGTGGGGGGCTGGGGGTGGTTGCGATGACATACGTGGCGGTAGACTATTTACGCATCCTATCCCCAACGTGGCACGAGCGTCTTCAACCCGTACTCTGGTCTTTACTCGCCCTCGTCGCCGTCACGCGCGTCCCCTTTTACCGTCACTGGAGCGCCGAGTTTCGAGCTGCCATCTCTTTCCTTGCTTCGATGATATTTATGCTCTCAGCTCTTCTTTTTGAAGCCTGCACAGTTCGTTTCGTTGCCGTTGTTCTTGGACTCAATTGGCACAAGTAAGATTACTTTGCATCTTGTTCGCGTTGAAATTGGAATAGGCCTAAATGTTGAACCACCTTAAGTTCGATCTGATTTTATCTGATTTGTGCATTTTCTTCGCATTTTATTACGTGGGTTGTGTTTATTTCGCTGTTTTTTGTTGGGTTCAGTTTCAGTTTCATCGATATGATTAGTGCCTGTGATTTGATTTAGTTTTAATACATATTAAGTAGTTTGGATCACAATTCCAGATTTATTGCTTGCAAAGAGAGTCTCAAATGCTTATCATGAAGAGATATATGATTAGCAATAATAATAAGTTCTGTTTTATCAAATAAATAGAAGTTTAGTGTTAAGAGCGACCAGCTTTGCTCCAGATGTTTCAGGCTTGGACATTGTTTCTTGCCTTTATAAAGTTGTCAACTTACAATTTGAATCCTGCTAATGATAATTTGCAGTTTGAGAAGCGTTTTCCAATCTATCTTGAGCTTTAATTGGATGACATTTATGATCCATTTTACTTGATTTTTATGTGCCTTTATGAATGATTTTTCATAGATTTTTCTTTCCAAAATGAATGCAATCTTTACATGACTGTAATAAATGAGCTTGAGATACCACTTGCTAAACCAGATTGCCTTATGTCACATCATCGGTTACTCTTGTCTTACACCGTTTGGTGATTTCAAGTTAAGAATGTTTTAAACCAAACAAATGATAAAATAGATAGAAGGATCCAGTAGTGAAGAAAGTTATGTACGGAGACCTCTGACTCTGTTTTCTGTCAATACAACCATGCAGCATGGTACGGAATTAGGAAATTGAAACTTGGGTCCATTTCAATTTCCATTCCAGAAACTTCTTCATACCTGCATCTTTTTTGTATTCTTCAAAGTCCACCGCTTTGTGGAATTTTTGAGGAGAAACACACTTGTCACTGACTGTTTTATAGGTAATTTGTTTAATCTCATTTGATTGTTGAAAAGGTCTTGTATGAATAGAGTTCTTACATTTGTATTTAGAGGGTTTTCAATCATGCTTTGATTTCTACTTTTTGGCTATCACATTTGTGCTTGTCATCTGCCTGCACCAAATTGATCTAAAATGGTATGCCCGTATTCAACTGATGATGTTCGTTCTCACTTATTATTGTGAAAACTATCCCTTTATAGAATCGAGCAGTGATTCTCTGGGTTTCTAAGGCTGCCTTTGGAATCCACTGAACCTACCTTTTGGGTGATTTGCTTGAATTTTGATGCAATTGCACCACAATAGTCTTTGCATAACAATGTTGGAATCCTTCATTCACGCCACACCTTATATTTTCAACTGAACCCTTTAGGTTCCAGTTAAAGTTGCTAGACTAAATAAAATGATTTTATGTCATTAATTATATAAAAATAAATGGGAATAAATAGATAAGTGCAAACATGTAGATTTCAGGGAAGTAATTAATTACTAGATTATGGCTCACCCACAATGTGGGTGAAAAAAATTTATATAGTAAATATATTTATAAAAAGTTAATGTAAAAAACAAGTAAGGCTTTAGTTGAAATGGTAAAATAAAAATATTGAAAACCATGGTTCTTTTAGGTTAAAGTCTCATTGCATTTTTCTAAATTTTACATAAAATATAAAATGATATCAATACCCTCTAGTAATGTTTTTTATTTTATAAAAAGAATGCGCTTTCATTAGTTTTTCAACTGAGTTGGGACCTGGTTAATGGGTGTCACCAACTCAATCAACCTAATAGTATAGATATAAAAATAAACCGCTATAAATAAATAGTTGATGAAATATTTATATGAATACAAATGATACATCACTATTTAAATAAAATATAAATATTATATCAATAATAAAAATAAATAAAAAATATTATACTTTTATTATTTTATTAATGAAATTAAAATTATATATGTTCTTAATAATCCCATAAATATCAAATAACTAATTTTATGGCCACCATTGTTTTTAGTTTCACCGGAACTTATCTCATCATCCATCCAACTAGTCCCTAAGAGGAGTTTGTATAATATCTTCCATGTTGCCCATGGTCTCAAGTCTTAACTCTCCTCTTTGAAGTTCTTCCTTTTTGCTCAAAGGCAACTGCCATGTGTTTTATAATCTATTATATAAGCTGGATATAGATAGCAACATGAATGTATGGATGGTAACATTTTATTTCTCACTTTATAAACAGTGAAGTTTAACAGAGGAAATAGATGAAGAATTCTATATCTGTTATTCTTTTCCTGAATTTTGATTTGAGAAACATCACGTGCGATTAGAAAGTTGAATCTGGACAAGATTTCAAATCTGAGACACCTAGCTCTCCTGAGAAGAGGGCAATTTACGACTGAGCTTTTTCAAGTGATGGTTTACTTCTATCTGACTTTATTTTTATGAAAACATCGATCACACAAGACACGTAGTTGTTGTAACTTTTTACACATGCCTTCCAGGTATATCTACGTAGAAGATCAATATCATCAAATCATAAAATTAGTTTCTTTTGAATAGTTTATTGTATGGACAAAAGTGAGAATTCAACTGTAACTTCTTCTTTGGCTCTTTAATTGAGTTCTTTCCCATAAGTTATTGTATGGACAAAAGTGAGAATTCAACTTGGAATGCTGTATTTTATGCAGCTTATTTACAATGTGATAGCAATTAGGTATAGTTACAAGGATAGGATCTAACAAAAAGTTAACAGGGACTATGCGAATGAATCATATTTTAACTTCATAGTTGGTACATACAGATGAACTTAAATAATTAAACATTTTTAATGAGGATCTTTGTCATTGTGTAATGATTTGAAATGCGTACATGACATATAAATCAGAGTTGATAGTAGCTTAAGATGTTAAATTTCTGCATGATTTGTATTCTCTAGGAACTAAAACAAAACCTTTCTTTTCCTAAATTGCTTCATTTGTAACTATATAATCAAACTTTAATGGGACCATTTCTCAAATTTGTAATATTTAACAGTGGTAGGCCTCCTCTTCCTGATACTGGTCAATGGTTGCTCCTGGCACTAAATGAGAAACTTCCTGAAGCAGTTGTTGAGATACTAAGGGCTCACATCATTGGCTTGCACCATTACTTGATGTTATTTATAATGTTGGCCTTCTCTGTACTATTTGAGTCTGTAAAAGCTCCTGGTCTTGGATTAGGTGCACGATACATGTTTACCATGGCAGTCGGCCGTCTTCTACGTGCAATAACTTTTGCGTCTACAATTCTGCCATCAGCCCGCCCATGGTGTGCTTCATCACGCTATAGTATCCCTGGACATCCTCATCGTTGGGCTCAGAAATATTATGTTCCTTATGCTTCTGATGCTAATGCCATTCGTCAAGTAATAGAACGGGATATAGCATATGGTAATTTATATGTTTATATTTCTAGGTCTATATTCTTAGCAGGTGTTTTATTGTTTTTAGTGTATCTATTTGTTACTTCCCTGTCTCCAGAAGTATGTCTTAAAGTTCTCCTCTTCTTTGCAGTTGATACTGTCAATTACACTGCAGACTACCGTCCAGATTGGGGTTCAATGAGCTTCCTAATAGATTTTCTGCGACCCAATACATCAGAAGGATCTTCATGGTACAGTCTGCTTAAAAAGGCTGGGGGCGGCTGCAATGACCTTGTATACAGTGGCCACATGTTTGTTGCTGTGCTGACTGCAATGGCATGGACGGTATTGTTTTAATTCACTCAGAACATGGTCTCTCATTCTTGTTATGGCTGTTGTCAATTCATAAATGACCAGAGTCATTGACCTTTCAACATCTTAACTTGCAGGAGGCTTATGGAGGGTTTAGCTCAGTTCTTATATGGCTGCTTGTTATGCACAGTGCTCAGCGGGAAGTACGAGAGCGCCACCATTATTCTGTAGATTGTGTTGTTGCCATCTATGTGGGTATTCTTCTTTGGAAGATGACTGGTTTTATCTGGTCGGCTAAGGGTGGAACTGGAGATAGCAGACTCACTAAGCTTGGGAAAATTCAAGGTAGACTACTCCAAGCAGCCAAGGATTCCGACATGGATGAAGTAAGGGAGCTTCTCAAAGATGTTGAGTTGGGGAATCAAGAGAGCCTGAAACAAGGGCCGAGCAAGGTCATGTGGTTGTTTGCTAGCGGAACTATTTTCTTCTCACTTACCATTGTTATTTTGGCCTTCACATGGACAAGCGATGGCTAACTTCTCCAGCATAATATTACCACGGTGTTGAGGTTAGAGATGACATTGGGTATGTATAATTTAGTTTCCCTTTTGACTGAGGGCTTATGTAGTTGTATTTGTTCAGGTTCTTTACTCCGTTACGACACAAGAAAGGCTTCGTCTTGGACAGTGTTCGCATGGGACGAGGAGAGTTTTACAGTTACATGTGAAACTTGGTTGTAGCTTTTGGTTAAGGAAGTCAATGTTTAGCTAGACTTGAGCTTACATTATCTTGTTCTAAGAGCTGTTGCCTTCACTTTCCATAGATTTATGAATTTTGCTTCGTACCTTTTTGTTATGAATCTTGCTTGTTTTGGCATTTTAAATTTTAGTGTTGGAGGACAGAATTTGGGATCGACAAGATATAAAGATATTATGGACAAGTAGAGACAACAATATGGAGGCTTATAAGCTTGCCAGATTCTCTATTTCTTTTAACGATGCTTCATTCTTAGATGTTTTACCTGATTCTAATTGATCTATAAATAAAAGCAAGCTTTTATTTCAAAAAATAAAGAAAAAAAAATGTTAGAAATAGAAAGCCGATTTGAGCCGGGAATTGAATTTTGAAATTTATATTAATCAGAAATAATAAATACGGATAGGGAAGTATTGCTCCGTTGCAAGGTTCAAGCTCGGATCGAAATTATATTTTTCTGGCCATTCCCCACAACTTTTAAAAACACTAATGTTCGAGTTTATTCTTGTTTTGGTCAACCCCGTTAAGTTGATAACAGACCTTTTTCTAACAATACTTATTTACTTTATCAAATTGATTCTAATTTTAAATAATTCAATAAATTTAATCTTTCACATTTACAAATCCTATCAATTTGATCCTCAAACATCCTAATCAAAGCTTCCAACTTCTAAAAAGAGGCATTCCACGTCTATAAATTTGTAAAACTTGAAAAAGAACAAAAAAAAAATTCTCTCAATTAACGAGCAATTTTCCAAGCCAATTGCTGATGACATTGAGTTTATCTTAAACCTTGTTTCCTTTTCTATTTTTCATTAATTTTCTTCTAAATATAATATTTTATAACCCTTTGATTGATAAAATTTTGGTTAAAGAAAATGAAAAAAAAATAAAAAAATATTTTAAATTTACTCTTGTCGTTAACAATATGATATTTCCTTATAGGTACATAGAAATATTCTTCAAAGTTGGTCCTTAAAATTGAAAATTAATTCCAAAGTTAAAAAAAATATGGCTTTGAAAAATCCAATTGTTCAATTAATAATTATATAGTAAAAAAAGTATGAACATTTAATTTTTCATAAGAAAAAAATGTGAAAGAATTAATTTAATTTTCTTTTGTTACATTGATAATTATTATTATTTTTAAAATTTATAAATTGGTTAAGAGATTATTATGTGTTCTATTTATCTTTAATTATTTTTTTAATTTTTAAATCCAAAATAAGCAATATGTATCACTAATAATATGATTTAGTGCCAAATCATTTACCAAATTAATTAAAATCCAAAATTATGCTACTCAAACTGAAAATTTATTTTTCACAAATATTAAATTATTTATATAATTTTATTATTTATATAATATTAAAATTTTTTGTTTTCTGTTATTTTAAATGGTGTTTAGTTAATTTCTAGCACTAATTTCTTAAAAATATAAACAAAAAGAGTTATTTACCAAATTGGATAATTTCAACCATAAATGAAACAATTAATAGATGTCGAATGCCTTTGTTTTAAAAGTTGAAAACTTTGATTAGGAAGTTTGAGGATCAAATTGATAGAATTTGTAAATGTGAAGGGTTAAATTTATTGAATTATTCAAAATTAGGATCAAAATGATAGAATAAGTAAGTATTGAGGGTTAAATGTGTTATTATATTAGTTAGAAAAAGACTTTTTTGTCAATTTAACAGCGGCTGAGTAAAACAGGAACGAATTCAAACATTAGTGCCTGATAAAAAAAATTTAAAATTGGTTGACCAAAACAGGAATGCGGGCATAGTTGAGTGACTATTTATATAGTTTACCCTAAAATCTATTAATTTGGATGAGGAAAAAAACCTTTTTGTTATACATCATGATTTTTTAGGAATTGATTATTGACAACAGTGGTTAATTTTCTTATCACAGAAAATCTTCAAAAAGATAAACGACTAATCATAAAATGTGCTTTATTGTCATGAAAAAGGTCTTACAAATATCTATTGAATGGATCAAGCTAGAATAGGTTTTAAAATTTTTGGGTTATTTTCAAACATTTAAGTTTGAAAAAGGGCCTCACATATTTAGTCGAGTTGGTTTTGGGTTAGAACAATCTAGATCGGGTTAAACCATGTTTTAAAATTATTGGATTAGTGCATGCCGTTTATTTTCACGTTTAGGAGATTTCAATTTTAGGTTTTTTTTTGTTTTCTGCATTCAGATCATTTCATGTTCAAGGCTTTAAATTTTTAGGTTATCATTTTAGTTTGGATGCTTTCATGTTTAGTAATTCACATTTAATTTAACATGAATTATTTTTAATCAATTTATTTTAGATTTAATTTACATTTTTTTGTTGATAAGCCATTGGCTTGTTGGCAAAAGTGGAGGTATCGAGTTTTGAATACTCAAGTTTGAAACCCATCATATGTAATTATTTGTGTGGGTTTTAAAGTCTCACTATGTTCTATAATGTTCTGATGCCAAGTGTGGATCTTAATCTGAGTTAGTTGGTTTTGTTTGGATTTTTCTAGTTTTTAGTCCAATTGTGTTGTGATAATTTGGTTCTAATTGTTCGAACATTTTTATACCTAGTTGTGTTGTAATAGTTCAATTCTATTAGTTTTGGATTTCTATTTGTACCATTAGTTTAAACTTTCAAAAAAAGTTATTTATATTTTTTACTCATTTTTTGTGTTTGATAATTGTTGTAATAGTTCAATTCTATTGGTTTGGAATTTATATTTGTACTTTAATTGTACCATTAATGTAAATTTTTAAAAAGAATTTATTTATATTTTTTACTCATATTTTTTTGTTTGGTAATTAAAGTCAATAACGTTAAATTTGTTTAATTTTTAAAATAAAATTAGATCAACATTAAAAAAATATTATTTATTTGATTTAAATTTATTATAAAATTAATGATCATCTTAAATAATTTTTGAAATAAAATAAATTATTATTAATTTAAATTAACTAACCTATAATATGAAAGTTTTTAATGTTACTAGGTTTAGTTTCTTTTTAAATTTTCATTATATACATTTTATTATTAATAACTTTTATGTATTGTTTGATAAACTAAAAAATTAAATACTTACAAATAAAGTGTTGACATGTTTAGTATAATTTTTAAAATTAAGTACAATATATAATTTAATGAAAATTTTAAAAATTTAAAGGCAAAATATTTAAAGGATAATGTTAAAATATAAAATAAAATAAAATAAAAATATTTGAAAAATCTATGTAAGTGATAATTAGTTCATTACCAAATTATGTTTAATCTAAAATGTTGTTATCAAACAACACCTTATTTAATCTACAATGTTGTTATTGTTAAAACATTTATTTAATCTAAAATTTTGATATTATAACATTTATATAATCTAATTTTTTTTGGATGATTTAAAATAGATGAAAAGGTTAAAATAAAAATCAATAAAAAAATCCTTTTATGATTTCAAAATCAATAAGAATAAAATAAAAATGAAAGGAAAATTTTAATTTTTTTATAAATTTTGTTAGTGGTGAATTTAGGCAAAGGTGAAGAGGGTGGCGGAGATTTGAGGTTCACCTTGTTCGATAAAAGGCGTAGAGCCATTGGATAAGGTGGCAAGAGATGAGAGTGAGGAGCAGGTGTAACACCTTGTACCCATCCTAAGGACCGCTATAGATGGAAGATGTCACTAGACTGCTTTCTTGTAAAAAAATTGAAAATTTATTTAAGAAAATAATTAAGAAAGTATTTTTATAAAATAATGGAAAATAGATAAAATGAAAATTTTGTTTTAAAACCATTTTGAATTGATTTAAAGGTGTTCAGAGTTGTCCGGGAGCACATATGAGCCTTGAAAGGCTCATTTTCCGCAAAATAGTTCAAGAGCATTATCAGGAACTCAAGGATTGATACCTAAGGTCTTGAGGTCCTAACCTAGGTCACTATACTATCCAGCAACGCATTTTGGAAAACAAGGGTGTGATACCTGTGATAGAGGTATTGGGCCCTAGGTCCCTGAAGTTGAAAATTGACTAAAGAACACCTTAAAACATGCCTAAACAAAATCACATCAATTCATCATGAACAAAAAAAATTTTAAACAAAATTTAAGATCATTTTGGCCTAAATACATAGCAAAAAAAAACATTCAAAAGTGGCATGGCTTAAACAAGGACTTAAGAAAATTCAAAATAATTTAAACTTTTCATTCAACATTTCATTATCATTCTTCAATCTAAGTTGTTATATGCATGCCAATAAATCAACACTAATGATATTCATACACTTGAAATACAACCTTAAAAGTTCGATGGGTGATGTGATGGTCCCAAACTGACACCATGGCTTCTCAACAAGTCCAAAACTTAAAAGTTCGATGGGTGATGTGGTGGTCCCAAACTGACACCATGGCTTCTTGACAAGTCCAAAACCTACATGTTTAAACAACTAACGCGTGAGCTTAAAAAGCTCAGTAAGTACTGAATGATAAACCTATTTATCCTATCCTAATATTAATGTTGAGTTCCTTAGCAAGAATTGTTTAAGGTTCAAAGTCATCATATCACCCCATTTTAATTGATTCAAATTTGATTATGAATTAGGGAGACCAACTTACTGATTAATGGTTCTTTAACGATTCTTATTGAGAATTCATGTTTGAGATTCTCATTAAAGGTACTAGTATTGTCCAAACTAAAGTTTATAGCCCTTTTTTTTTACTTAACTTTCTAAATTATACACATATGAGTTCCACTTATGGCTTTGAATTTATTATTTTACCTATAGTCTTTTAAGTTGTTAATCCTTAACATGTTCCACTTTAGAATATATTTTAAAATTTTAGTCATAGGCACATCTTATTATCAAGATTTTAATTTAATTAGCCTAAAATAAACACTAACAAAATGACTTAAATACACCGGACCCACCCCACACAACAACATTGCACATAAGTGCATCCATCCTTACACAACCAATCTACATCTAAGTCCTAAGCCTGAATGCACAGATCTTTGTATACAAAAATAAAGTTACCAAACTCCAGGCAAAATTTAGAATACATATATATCCCTATTGGCATGCCAATCGTATACTACTATTTCACTAAGTTTGTTAGGGCACAATATAGCCATAATTAACTTAACAAATCAAGAGCAATAACACATTTACTATTTATGCATATATAGATTTCAAAGTTTCATAATTTCAAAGATTTGCTAAAGAACTAATTGTCTAGCTATACATCTAGGCATTTTGAAAGCCTTGCTTATACGCGGTTCAGGTGCCATAATAGCAAATCTTCGAGAATGGTCATTATGACCTCATTTACAAATTCAAATTTTAGTTTATAACTCTTATTTAATTTTTTCACATATCACATCCATTAGTTAAACCAGGTGGTGGTAACAACATACTGATCAATAAATTTTTCGATAATGACTTATCAACACATTTCTCCTTATTTTCAACCATGTGTTGGTTTTATCAATCACTTTGCAACACATACATATTAATCACATTTTTATCACATTAACATTATATTTCATAAATTGCACATATTTCAATCACATTTTGTATCCATTCAATGGAAACTAAACTCTCATAGCACCTTATTAGCAATTTTGACACTTCATACTCAAAGTTCATTAAATTGTAACTTTCCCAATACTCTTTAATTCATAAAATTTGCAAACATACATTTTAATACCATTTTCATGTTTGTTCTACAATCCATTAAACTTTCCTAAACATATTAGCATAAGATAATTATGAGTATTCAAGGTACTTACCTTTGGATGCTCTAAAACACCAATTCAAGCTACCATAACTTGAATCCATGCTCAAATTAGCTTGGAAACTTCTTGCTCCACAAACCCCCATTTCCATAAACAAAAAACAAACCAAAGTAGTAATCAAACCCTTTCTAAACTTTCTCATAATCATCAAACTCAAATATCATTCAACGAGAGTTAGAAAAATGCCATTCTTATCTTTATGAAGCTTTCTCTCTCTAACTTCCATTTTCTCTCTCAAGAACCACTAAATATCCTTGCTGAAATTAATACTTTTAAGAGAGTATTCAAGCTCATGAAAGTGTTTTCTAGGTGATTTTTGACAAAATCCTAAGCTAGATGTCAAAATCTTTGAGGAGATTTAAAGAAAAATGCAAAGAAAATGGAAGGAGAATATAAGGATCTCTATAGAGGTGTGGTCGACTGTTGTTGGCTGTTGGGGGTTAGTTCTACACCTTTCTATCCTTAAAAAAATTTTCAAGTAGGCCAGGGGCCTCAAATCCACTATACAAGCCCAAAGCCTTAAAATAATTATGGTTCTCTTCTTTAAATAATAATCCAATAGCCTAATAAATTTCCATATACTAGTCATATCATCAAATTAATATTTCCAATATAAAACACTTGAAAAATGACAAAATTACCTTTTTATGGGAAAATTACTATTTTACCCCTTTTGACTATTTGTACAATTTCTTCTTAATAATAGGCCATTATCACAATGAAATATAAAAAATTCACTCATAATTTTTAATATGGATCCACGAATGGTGAAAATTACACCTTTACCCTTTTTTAGTAAACTTGGGAAATTTACAATTTAGTGCTATACTTTCAAATCTTTTCCAATTTAGTTCCAAATATGATTTTCATCACACCAATACTCATTTCTACTTACTTTTATGACAATGGATCAATAATAACTCATATCTCACATTTTAGGTGAGTTAAAAAATACGGTTTTAGAACCTCATTTACGTAAATTAAGTTCGTATGATTATACTAGGAGGATTTATAGAGTTAATATGAAAATATATTAAAGAATGATTAGGAAATTAAATAATGAAAATCATTAATTAATGCTCAAGTACTGAATTATAAAAGTCCAATCGCTATTGAATTTTAATTTAGACAATACTTAAAGAACTAATTAGCAATTATCCAAAGGAACTAAATGGTTATTAAACCATTTTTTCCTATGAGATAGTGGGAAATGATGATGATATCCATTTAATTTTTATAATTGTAATTAATGAATATATATGTTAAATTAGTAATAAACATGATTAATTAAGCCTAATTTATCATTAACTTAAGTACATATATAATTGAGTGGAAAAAGATGAAGTGATCTTCATTTCCCTTATTGTGCCATCCAAAGTGAGAGAAAAGAAGAAAACCTTGTTTGTCCATTTAGCATTCGATCTTCAAAATTTATCAAGTGAGTAATTTTATTGTGATTTTTATCAATTCTTAATCATCTAAGCTTAGTTCATCACACCCATACCTTATATTTTGTAATTTTTAAGTGTACATCAAGTTATCATTATTTGAGGTTGATGAAATTAAGCTTGATAATGATATATATATAGTTGATTAACTTAGATTTCACTAAGATTATGAGTGAAGATAGTGAAATTATCTTAGCTTTAGTTAATTTTGACATTAAGGACTAAATTGAATAAATTGGAAACTATCATGATGTAACACCCTAACCAGACTCCATTGTTGGATTAGGGTTACGGAGTATTACTAAACAATCAAAAACATTTTCACATTATACCATTTAATATTATAATCACATCATAAACCATTCTTACACATGCATACTATCCCTAAATCGAGCCCTCGATGCTCTAAAAATAACCTAGAAACAATTTGGGACCAATTTGAAATAGTTTGGAAAGTTTAGTAAAAATATGAAAATTTTACAACACAGGGGTCACACGACGGTATGGTCAGGCCATATGCTTCACATGGCTGAGACACACGCCCGTGTCTGAGGCCGTGTAACAATCGAACTAAGGACACAGGACCGTGTCCTAGCCCGTGTCCTCACCCGTGTAACTTTCTGAGTAGGGTTACACGATCGTGCCACATGGCCGTGTGCCAGGCCATATATTAGGCCGTGTAACTCACTGACTTGTACCCTAAAGAAATCATCAAATGACACACGGCCATGTGTCTTACATTACTGAATCACATGCCCGTGTCTTAGGCCATGTGGACCCAAATGAACCTTAAATTATAAGTTTACCATTTCAAGCTTACTTGAACCCTAAGTAATCCATTTACCAGCCAAAGACCTACTTAAAATGACATTAAACAAGTTTAAAACATGCTAAATCAACCATCCTAAGTGCCTAACCAATGTAGCCTCATTGGTACCACAAGTATATTCAATTTCACAAAAAAAAACTATCATTCAAAGTATGTTAAATCACACCATCTAACATTCAACCAATATGCCTAACATAGGCAGCTCAATGATAACATTCCATTAACACATACCATATATTTGTATAAAAACATCTTCCTTAGTTCACCAATCATATTACGTTAACTACTTACACTTAAGATCATACTTTAACATTTTACATATCAAAAGCATAGTAACGACATACAAGCCTATTACATGCCATATAATCTGAAATGAATGTTCCAAAAACTACCAAAAATGAGTGGATAGTGTGACTTGAGTGTCGATCCAACCGTCCAACCTTCAAAGTATCTACAAGAACAGTAAATAACACAAGTAAGCTCATTTAAGCTTAGTAAGTTCGATGTACTAAAACAATAAATCTTACCGAATTAAGTCTTACCCGTAAGTCATTCTTCGAATGAAAAATCTTGGTAAGGTATTCTGTTTAATGAATTTTGCAAGATTTGTTATTTATTAAATATTGATCTGAACATAGATAAATTCATCAGTTGAAATTTTGATGACAGGGAATTCTCCCGGTTGATTATTATTGTTTGAACTGTTGTATTTACTTTGGTAAGATTATTCGTTTAATGTGTCAAACTTACTAAGCTTCATTAAGCTTACTTGTGTTGTTTAATGTCATTGTAGATGCTCGAAAGGTTGGACGACCAGATCAACGCTCTAGTCACACTATCCAGCTTAATTCGGTAGTTTTTAGAATGTTTGGTTCAATTTATATGGCATGTAATAGGCTTTTGTATTGTTATTAGTAATTTTTGGGATATGCATGTATTAAGTATGATCTTTTGTGCAAATGGCCAACTATTATGATATATGGGAATAATGTATAGTTTCTACGCTAATGTGAATGATATATATGAGAGAAATATTGTGATTGAGATGCCTTTGATAGGTAATTTTGGTAGGTATTGCTTGAATGAATTGAAGAGTTGAATTGATGATTATTTTAATGTATAATTATATATACTTGTGGTACCAATGAGGGTACATTGGTTAGGCACTTATTAGGTTTGTTTTGGTGTTTTTTTACTCGATTAATGGCATTTTGAATTGGTATTTTTGGTTAATATTTGAGTTTCTTAAGGTCCAAGCAAACTTGAAATGATAAACTTGTGTTTAAAGGTTCATTTTAGGTCCACACGATCTGAGACACGGGCGTGTGTCTCAGCCCTGTGTGACACATGGCCATGCGACACGACTGTGTGTCCCTTGTAGGTAAAAGACATGCAAGTCAGGCAGTTACACGACTTAGCAGATGGCCTGACACATGGCATATGGCTTGGCCGTGTGACCCAAGTTAGTTAGTTACACGGGCACGGACACGGACACGGGCTAGGACATGGCTAGGTGTCCCTGTTTTGAATGTCCAAATGGCCTGAGACATGGGCGTGTGTCTTAGTCGTGTGAGTCACACGGTCTGACCACACAGTTGTGTGACCCATACAGTCCAAAATTTTCAAATTTTTCCTTAACTTTCCAAATGTTTCCAATTTGGTCCCAGATTGATTCTATGATATTTTTAAGGCCTCGAAGGATCGATTAAGGGATGTTATGAATGCATTTGAATGGAATTAGATTATGGTCGCATAGATTTATGAATTGAATGAATTACTATTTCATTTTTTCGGTAATACTCTGTAACCCTGTTTCAACGATGAATACAGGCTAGGGTGTTACACGGCGAGGGATACGGTTTATGGGTGTTACATTTAGTGGTATCAGAGTTACAGTTTAGTCGATTCTCAAACTGAATGTAATGTGTAAGACTAGAAAGTACATGTCATATAAACCTTGTTTCATTGTAAATTTTAAAGACATTATCTGATTCTGAACGTGATGAAACTAATGAGGGATCTAAAAGCAATAGCTAAAACGTTTAAAAGTTCATCGATTATGCATGTATAGTAGTTATTGTATCAAAATTATAAATAACAAAAAACAATCTAAAGTACAAAAAAAAACCCAAAGAGTTTATAAAGTATTTTATTAAAATTAAATCTAAGAGAATCCTCCAAATGCTGCATCCAAGTCCTACACACGGGTATTATCTAAAAAGTTGATGAAAACTAAAGGAGTGAGCTAGTAAGCTCAATGTGAGTTTTATATCAAGATAAATATCAAATATCACTTAAAACATATCAAATTTATTTTCAAACACATCTTAATCAAATATGCAAACTTTTATTATGCACGTGCTAATGTCAATGCAAATTTTTGATAAAAACAATTATGCATAATTTTTCAAAACATCCTACCCATCATCACTACACAACAAAAGGAGTTCTCTAGAACTCATCCATCCATGACACACTAATACATATGTGGAAAATGCCACCAAATTTGTAGACAAGCTGCCAATACACATAGTTGTGGTCAAGCCACCAAAATCGCAAACAAGCTGTTGAAATACATTTGTGGATAAACCGCCAATATTTGCAGATTATTAAATTGTCACATCTTCCTCCTTACAAATTGTCCCAACCCTATGTAATGCATCATGGCATGAAATCTCATTTACAAAACAATAGGCATGTTAAACATGCTTTCATTTACAAATTAATATCAATAGTCATGGTCATCCATGCTTACAAAAAGATCATATAGCCATGATATCACACAACATGAGATTAGTATGAAATCACATAGTAACAACACATATTATATCATATCAATAAGATTTCATTAAAAATAACTTACTGTTGTGTGTAAATATGTAATGCAAATGTGCAAATGTACACGTCAATTCAAGTAATATAATGATTAGTGAGTATCGTCTCTACATGGATTAGAAATTGATTAGAATTGGTAAGTATTACTGTAGATTTAACTGATGAAACTGTGTAAAAGAAAAAAACTATAAGTTTATGAAGGGAATTAATGAATGAACTAAAAATATCAATTATAACTGAAAAATGAGAAAGCAATCTAAATGTTAGAGCAATTCACAAAGAATAAGTAGAGAGTATTTTTTATGTGTAATGATAAATGTTGGCAGGGAAAATTTTCTAACATAATAATGCCCTGGAAAAATTTTGACTAAACTACTGCCCAGAGAATTACTACTGCAGTCTACTTCTTTTGAGAGTTAGACTTTAGTTATAATTCGGAGTCTGTGTATGTCTAAAAGACTCATGAATGATAACCACACTAATGTTCTTCACCTGTATAGATCGCAACTTCTATGTCTAGAGTGCTGTGAATATTCTTTTGAGTACTTGCCGATATCAATAGATTAATAATCTAATGTATTTAATCCTTTCAGATTCAAATCCATCCAAGAACATAACTGTTGGATCGCCGGCATCCTTACGGCGCAGCGAAAAATTTAAAATTCGGCGACCCTAACCACGGATCCATGTGTGAGGAACAAATCGGGGTGAAAAAGGTTACGAAATTACCTAATGTTTTTCTGAGTAGACAGCAACTTCTCAATAACGTGTAGTCTGATCTACAGTCGAACCAAGCCGCAATCTATTGAGACTCCGACCTCTACGTAATCCACCCAGTTGACTACGAACGGAAGAAATCCCCAAAACAGTTTTGAAAGTGATTTTTTTGATAGCTGCTAGACCCTCAAACAAAGAAAAATGGGATTCTTATATATCCTTTTATTTTTAGGGTTTTTAGGAATTAAATAAATATAATAATATTTTAAACCGAAAATTATAATTATATTAATTATAATATAATTTCGGTAAACCATATATTTATTTGAATTCATATGCTAACCAAATTCATGTCCTCATTATGCGTGCAACAACCTTGTACATAATGTGTTGGAAATTTGATTACCGAATTAAATTAATTCTATAATTAATTTAATTCAAGCGACACCCAAAAACAATACCAACTGTGGTTTATTCCGTTCATTTCAACTATAGGGTGTGACCCTGTAGGTTCCTGTAATGTTAGCAGTAATATTAGAACAATTCCAATGTTACAAACAATGAGTGGCATCTAGCAATGCATCATTGCTACCTAAGTCACAAGAGATCATGATTCGACATAACCTTTTATTATTACCCTTTTATGCAATAATCCTTAAGTCCTTTATATCTGGATTGGACACAAGTCATGGAATAGTCACACTTGTATAGTCCATTCCATGTTCCTTGATATCTTAAGCAGACTACGATATACAAATAAGTATGACATCTCATATCAACTTATTTGAGCATGGCCATGCATTTCTAGTCTCACTTAATCAAGTGGCCTAAGATATTACTCCCATTATGTAGGATGGACTTATTCTATATCGACCAACCATATCCCTCTACATCGATTGTGGTATATCCAACATCAGCCTTTATAGAACAACCAGTTACGGTGTACGTTTGACTGTATCAAAATATACTACTCACGATGTTGGGATTATGATGATCTCAAGTCTGAGGATCATTTACATATTAATCACTATGAGTAATGTCGTGACAATTACATAATAATCTAAGAAACATACTCATAATGGGTCAGTCCAATATGTTGTTCTCTAACACACATATTCATGCATCGATTCTGACATTCCATATCAATGACAACTCTTTATCATCAATCAACTACATGTTAGTCTTAATGCATTATCGTTGTCCTATCCAACAATAATACTTGACTAAGGATATTTTAAGAATAATCACATTATTCTTAGGACATTATTATAAAACAGTTTATTTATACACACAGAAAAGAAATTGAAATAATAATGGTAACGCCTTATATTAATAAACATGATAAATCAAGTATGTTTTTACAACCATCTCATGATTGATCTTTGGGCATACTCTAACAATAACATGCAGTTAACTATGTCTAGAGCTTGCATGCATGCATTCAAAATAAACATGAATTGAATGAAACAGTGATTTTAATCAGAATCATATCATGAGCATTACAAACAATTCAATATTCACCCAAATAATTCCAACCCAAAGATAATTAGGTCATAGATTGGGAAATGAAATCCAAATTAAATCATTCATCAACATTCTTCAAGTTTTACAAATCACAGAAATTAAAACCAAGAAAAACAAAACAAAGGCAAAACTATAGGAAGTTCTCGCTGCACCCCAGCTCTTCTCAAGATTTTACACAAAATTAGGGTAGATTTTTCGCGTGTGCAGATTTCTTTTCCATACAGTTTATCCACAGGATTCTGTTGTAGAGAGAGAAATAGCTCTCTTTCTTTTCTTTTCTCCTCACAATCTCTCTGTGTCTTTCTTCTCTTCTCTCTCCTTTCATAGGGTAAATCCGTCCCTCTCAGCACACATATTTTTCTCCTCTTTTTCATGGTGATTTATTTGGTACATGTACAGCTAGCTAAAAGTGATGTGGATTGAGTACTGCATCATCTTCCTGGAATTTCCATGGCATTTCTGTTGGGAATATATCCCACCATTTACCATGGCATTTCTGTTGGCAATATATCCCACCATTTTCCATGGCCATGTTTCACCTCCTTCATTCTCTTTTCCTCTTCCTCTTTCCTTCTTCTTGCCACTTTCATCCTACTTGCACCTACTACCAAAAACTACCAAACCTCTTTTCAACAATTAAAAGTAACATAAATTTACAGTTAAAACACAATCCAACCTTTAGTATGTAAACATATTTTCTTAATTACAAAAAGATACTTCAGTTTAGGGGCCTGAAATATAACATTTTTCAGGAGTTATCACACAGCCAAACCTGAATTATTAGTTTTCCTGAAGCAAATATGTATGCGTATTCATGAATGCAGGTATGCATGAGTTTGCCATAACACTACAATTACCACATATACTACTAAACCATCTAAAGTATATTTTATACCTCCATTCTCAGTAGTCTTCTATCTTAGAAAATTGGTTCAAATTTTATAGGTTTGTTTAGCATGCGAAGTGTAGAAAATGTTATCTAAAAATAAAATTTCCTAAATATTCATGCAATTCTGATTATAGCAAGCACCCCTTAATGTACTTAGTTTATCTTTCCACTAAAACTTAGTGTCTCTTCTTATAATTATTTTGTTATTGTATACTTTAATTATATTTTTTTGTAGGGACTTCATCTTGTCACATGATTTCTTTACGTGGCAATCTCAATGGAGCATACATTAGATTGCCAAGTATTACATCACGCTACAATTTGAATGTAAGTAGAGTGCCCTTAAATTGTTTTCTCTTCTTTTTTTACTCACTCTTATTTGATATTATTTTTCTGATCAATAATACAATGGAGCAAATAGAGTATTAGTGAACTACTCAATAATTTCAAACATTAGAGTGCTTTATAGCGTCTTTTTAATTTTCTTTTTAATTTACCCTCAGCTTTACCGTGGTATTTATTATTACACATTGCTAATTTACTGATCTTAGGCTCAAGAATATCTAAGTGTATTAAAAGAAACCCACTATAGACTAACTGCAATTATAATTAGGGCATTCCACTTTTAGAGACAAATTTTTCAAACAACTATCCTAAGCTAAACATACCTAATCCATTATCACAATTTTTTAAATTTATCGAAAAGTTATTATCCTTATCGAACATCATAGATAAAAAATATACTTAGCAAATTGTAAAAATTATTTGGTAATTATATATCATGGCAAAAAAAAAAATTTACATATCTAATGCATCCTATATACACAACACACCTCCAAAACTAAGGGATGCATTGCACTTAACATATAAAAAAATTGAAAATTTTCAGAAAATAAAACACATAATTAAAATATGGAATTTCAATGATAGAAAAAAATGAATACATGAATTAGAAATAAAAGCTTGGACAAAATATGTGTTACTCTTAATTTAGTTTGGCGGACTTCTTGGTTGCACGTTTGTAACGTTGCTGCCTCTCTGTGTCACGACTATCAACTTGGACTACTTTTCCAGTAGTTGTCTTGTAATGCTTCCTTTTAAGCTGATTAATAGACACCTCTTCTTCTTCATCAGAATCTAATTTTGTGAGTTTATTAATCCGTTGATAAACTACACATTCTTGTGCGATCATAGGTGTTTTCGATCTTGGTGTGATGGTAGTGGTAGTGTCTGTAGGTGAAGTAGCTTTTGTCACATCATCATCTTCCTTCTCAGATTCAACATGGACAGATTCAATTTTCTCTACTTCTCTTTCTCATTCGGTGGTTTGCTTCTCCGCGGTAAGTTCTTCACCCTTATCATCATCCTCCTTAGGCTCCAACAACAACTCTTTAGGAAAAACAGGGAATGCAGGCATTGGACGAGTAAAGTTCTTTTTAAGGGACTTCTTAATAGCTTTGTCCCTTCTTCTAACATAGCCCCAGAATATGGCCATTTCGTGTTGAGCCTTGCTAAGATCAATGGCCATCATCTGTTTTTGCTTTTCCAATTTTGAAATTGTTGCTGCAAGACCTCTAGAGTCTTGACCACCTTCTGTTCAAATGCATTCTTAGAGGTTGATGGAGCAGCATCATTGGGCTGGGTGGAAAAGATGTCGGGTAAGAATCCGAATTCTGTGGTAGCTCCTCGCCAGAAAATTTCAGAGCAATGTGCTTAGTGACAGTACCTTTGTTAGGGATTCAATCTTCATTGACTTGAAGAGGAACGTTGACCTTCTAATAGAGTGCAGTGATAAGCGATGAAAATTTCAACGTATTAACATTTTTCTGAGCATAAGGTAGACTTCTCGAAAGATAATGTTCCCAACATTTATCCTTCGTCCCACTGTAATCGAATGGAGTAGCAGCAGACGATCATTTGACATTGTAAAATTGTGGGTGGATAGAATGAGATGAGTTTTGAGGAAATGATACCAAACCCTGCAATGGGGCTTCAAAGTTACCCTGTCAATGGTGTAACAATTATTCCTTGAGACTGTCCATTTTGTGCGCTCAACACAGACATCAGTAAGCACGTGGTTTAATTTTTCTGTTATCATTGGGACCATCATACAACCCTTATTGTGCATTTATTGAGTCGACATCAAACAATACTGAAGCATCCTGCACATATATAAAGGAATTTTTAAGGGAAGTAAGGTGATCGTAGAACTCCTTTACTACTTTAGGGAAAACATCATTAGGATGGAGACAGAAAATCTGTCATCCATGTTGGTTCACGATTTAGGAAATGGTTTTAGTATAGCCCATAAAAGGGGCATCTTGAAAAAGGAATCCTTTTTCCATGCACAGAGGGCGTTTAGAGATGTTTTGGTGGTATTTGGTTTTTGATGTCTTGACGAGCCATTGCATAAAAGATGGTAACTATAAGAGTGAAAAAGATGACACCTTTAAAAGTTTGGAATGAAAACTAAGAGCAAAATAACAGAGAAATAAAATGAAGGTAACAGTGAAGAGGAAACTAAATCGACTAGGGTAAAAACTTGAGGGGAAAGAATCTGTGACGTGGGTGATAAGATTGGGCCTTAATCATGGTCTGACATAAGTAACAGTAAATATTTAAGCAGGAAAAAATGAAATACTAAGTAAATTTATTAAACTAAAAAGTGGCTAATAGAATGAGTCAGTTGAGGCCTACAAACCTGGGCCGCAACGTACTTCCAACAAAAAGAAAATAAAAGTTAATTAAATTTATTGAATCAACTGAAACAAAGAGATTAAAAATAAAATAATTGAATAAACAGTGTACGAGAGAAATATTAATCAGTTTGAGAAAATGATGGAAGTTTTATCACAAAGTATAGGAGCTCCAAAGTAATGCTTTAACAGCTGGCTATTGACTTTGAAAGTAGACCCATTTTTTTCGTCTTTGATGTCTACCGCTCCATGAGGATATATACCTGAACAATTTCAAATGGACCCGACCACTAAGACTTTACTTTGGTAGGAAACAATTTAAGCCTAGAATTGAAAAGCAAGACTTGTTGTCCAGGAACAAATTGCCATGGAAAAAATTTATTGTCATGCCATCGTTTGGTCTTTTCTTTGTACATTTTGGCATTTCCATAGGCTTGAGTTCAAAAGTCGTCCATCTGATTCAGCTTCAGTAAACGATTATTTCCACTGAATTGCCAATCCATATTCAGTTTCTTGATTTCCCAGAATGCCTTGTGTTCCTATTCAACAGGCAAGTGGCATGGTTTACCATAAATAAGCTGGAAATTTGACATACCCAATAGTGTCTTGAAAGTTGTTTGATATGCCCATAAAGCTTCATCTAGTCTTGCTGACCAATCTTTTCGATTGGGATAGACTACCTTTTCCAGAATATTTTTAATCTCTCTATTAGAGATTTCTTCTTGTCCATTCTTCTGGGTTTGATATGCCGTGGCAATTTTATGTTGCACCCTATATCTGTTAAAAGAATTGGCAACTAACTTGCAATCAAAGTGTGAACCTTCATTACTGATTAGAGCATGAGGGGTACCAAACCGCATAAAAATATTTTTAAGAAATTTCAGTACCGATTTGGCATCATTTGTTGGTAAAGCAGCAACTTCAACCCACTTGGAGACATAATCAACAACAACCATTATATAGATATTGCCCCAAAAGGGTGGAAATTTCCCCATAAAATCAATTCCCCAAACATCAAATAATTCCACTTCTAAAATATTTTGGAAGGTCGTTTCATATCTCCTGGATAGATTTCTAGTTCTTTGACAACGATCACAGGCCTTGCGGAATTCATGAGTTTCTTTAAACATTGTCGACCAATAAACACTAGATTGGAGAACTTTTACAGTAGTTCTCATACCCCCAAAGTGGCCTCCATATGGTGTTGAATGACAGTGGTGTAGAACACTCTGAATTTCATCATCTAGAATACATTTTTGAATGATTTGGTCTGCACACTACTTGAATAAGAATGACTCATCATAGTAGTAATACTTAACATTATGGAGGAATTTCCTTCTTCCTTGAGTAGAGAGCTCAGGTGGTATTAATCCACTGACTAGAAAATTAACAATATCAACATACCGTGGTAATGCCATGACAACCAAAAACTGCTCATTAGGGAATTCATCTTTAATCATCTGAATATTACCATCTTCATTCCCTGTTTCTAGGCATGATAAATGATCAACCACTTGATTTTTTATGCCCTTCCTATCTCTAATCTCCAGAACAAATTCCTACAGCAACAATATCAATCGAATTAATCTTGGTTTAACATCTTTCTTGGTCACGAAGTACTAAATAGCAAAGTGGTCCATTTACACTGTGACTTTAGTGCGCACGAGATAATCTCTAAATTTGTCGAAGGAAAATACTACAGCTAACTGATCCTTTGCAGTGGTGGTGTATTTTGTGAATCTAACAATGTACGACTAACATAATATATAGCATGAAATATCTTGGATTTTCTTTGTCCCAAGACTGCTCCTATGGCAAAGTCACTTGTAACACCCTTAACCCGTATCTGTCGCCAGAATAGGGCTACGAAGCATTATCGTACAAACTGAACATTTTACATACATTTCAAATGTTGACATAAACATGATATAATCCATTCATTTACATACATATTGTCCCCTTAATCAAGCCCTTGAGGCCTTAAAAAATACTTTAGAAACAATTCGGGACTAAATTGGAAACATTTTGAAAGTTTAAGAAAAAGTTAGAAAATTTGGACTGCAGGGGCACACGGCATATGACTCACACGGCTGAGACACACGCCCGTGTCTGAGGCCATATAACAACTGAAATAGGGACACACAGCTGTGTCCAAGCCCGTGCCCTTACCCGTGTAACTTTCTGAGTTTGGTCACGTCGCCAAGCCACACGCCCGTGTGCCAAGCCATGTAACTCTCGAAATAGCCACACATGCCCATGTGCCAGGCCGTGTGCTAGGCCATGCAACAACCTGAATTGCATGGATTAAAACCTACAGAGGACACACGGCCATGTCACCTGGCCGTGTGTCGCCTGCCACACGGCTAAGTCACAAGCCCGTGTCTTAGGCCATGTGGACATGAAATTGGCCAAAATCAAGCCATTTTCAGCACCAACTTATGCAACCACCTAAAAGCATTTTGTGCACATGATCAAGGCATCATAACATGACCAAAACCAACATGAAATGACCATTTCAATAATCCAAAATCATTCAACCAATATGCCATACAAAGCACCCCAAATGCAAACATACAAACTTACTTAAACTTACATATATACTTGACCACATTTCATTCATTCACATCTAGTTCAATACCATCTCAAAACTTACCATGTCTTGACCATTATTACTTCAACATAAACATACCATTTAAGTCATACTATGCATGCATCACAAGCACTAAAATGACACAATTCAACCATCATCAAAATGGTACCGAAACAACCAACTTATACATACAAAAATCAACATCTAAGCATTCAACTAAACATCGAACACAAGTCCACCTATACATGCCACTATAACCTTAGCCAAAACATCAAAATCTATCGATATATTTTTTGGATAGTGTGATAGATCTCCAACGAGCTTCCAAACCGATCGAGCTTCTGGTTATCCATAAAACATAGGAAAGAAAACTACGTAAGCACATAATGCTTAGTAAGTCGGTAAAACATGAACATAATTTACCATTTCAATACATAACATTAGTATTAAGCATAACATAATCCAACCACAAACTTGGCACAAGCCTAAGCACCATCAACAACACATGTTAGTGCATTCAAACATAATTCACTGGAATTAACATAAGGTAAGCCATTATACACGAACATACTTCATTTGAACTCATCATTTTCATGGACATAAGTATACTTCTATTGAAGATTACCATTTCAATCCTTTTCATAAATAAATGATTTAGTTCATTGGAACACTTACCGTTCCTTTCCTTTTCATGCCCGTTGAACCATTTAAAATATCATCGGATACTCACAAAATCTCACACAAAGTGTGTTAAACATATAATCGTAACCTTTCCTTTACATCGTTGCTCACACGAGATGTGGGTCAAAATGTAAGCTACACAATGCTGCTCATATGAGTTGTGGAGTATCCATAACAAATGCAGGACCTCAGTCATCGGTAGGACATTCAAGACTAGTACCCGAAACATGAAAACCCTAATGACATGTCATTTGTATCCTACGAATTCCTAAGGTTCAAATAGAGCTCGATAATCATCAGGGCATTATTGGATATTCATCATTAAATTATATAACAATTAACACTACAACATATAATCAAAAATAGTATTAGAAACGATACTTATTCATACAAACTTACCTCGACGATTTAAGCGTAAAAATAAAGTCGATCAATCCAAGGCTTTTGCTTTTCTCGAATCTAAATCCGTACGAGGTCTATCTTGATCTAAATAGGTAAAATTACTATTTTTCCTCTAACATTTTAACTTTTTACAATTTAGTCCTTAAGCTCATAAATTGAAATTTAAGCATTTTAATCATAATCTCATGCTACCTGAATTCAATAGGGACCTATATTAGTTCATACAAGCCATTATTTCAGAATTTCACCATGAAATTTTGTCATTTTTTACAAATAGGTCCCTAAATGACAATTTCATCAAAAATTACTTTACAAAACTTGTTTATTTATCAACAATGACTAATAATCTTTCATAAAACATCAAGAATCATGTAAAAACATTCATGTAAAAACCCTAAATCTTTAACAATTTGGGAAATTGATCCTCGGGCTAGCTAGGTTAAGCTACATCGATTTCAAAAACATAGAAATAATTAAAAACAGGATCAAAAATCACTTACATGCAAGCTAAATAAGTGACCGAAGCTTCAAACTTTAGCTATGGCTTCTCCTTCATCAATTTTCAGTTAATATAAACTAAGATGATACACCTTGCTACCTGAATGACTCGCAGACTTTTAGAAAAAGTCGTAAGTGCAACCTTGGATCCTCAGTAGGCAACCCACTAAATTGCCCCACTATTTGTAGAATTTGAAACATCATTGGCTTTAATTCAAAATGCTGAGCTTAAATATGCGGCCTGACATTTCTTGGATTTAAATCATCTAAGATTGGCACTACATGTTCTCTGATGGGTTTGTCTTTGTCATCTATAATTTGAGGAATATCAACATCCCTTCTTTCCTGATGTAGTGGCTCTTTTCTAACCTAATCGTTTCTAATTCTTTCCATTTCTCGCAACTCTTTTCTCATTCGCCTTAAGGTTCTCTCAGACTCTAGATTTTTTAGAATTATTTCTATGTATGCACTAGCAAAGATTTGAAAAAGAAAAATCAAAATAACTAATTAAACTAAACTATCAGAATTTAAACAGATAATAACAAACCAATTTTCACCAATGTTGTCGATCCCCGGCAACGGCGTCAAAAACTTGTTGTGTGTAAATATGTAATGCAAATGTGTAAGTGTACATGTCATTTCAATTAATATAATGATGAGTGAGTATTGTCTCCATAGGAATCGAAAATTGATTAGAATTGATAAGTAATACTATAGATTTAACTAATGAAACTGCGCAAAAGAAACATATATAAATTGATAAAGGGAATTACTAACAATATCAATTATAACTGAAAAATGATAAAGTAATCTAAATGTCGTGGAAATTCAAAAAGAACAAGTAGAGAGTATATCTGCTGTTGAATGATAAAGGTTGGAACTACTCAAGGAATATTTTCTAACATAATAATGCCATGGAAAAATATTAACTAAACTATTGCCAGAGAATTACTAATGTAGTCTACTTTTTTCAAGAGTGAGAATTTAGTTATTATTCAGACTTTGTGTATGTCTCCAAGACTCACGAATGATAACCACACTAACGTTCTTCACCTGTATAGATTGCAACTTCTATGTCCAGAGTACAACAAATATTCTTTCGAGTATTCGTTTGTATCAATCGATTAATAATCTGATGTATTTAATCCTTTCAGATTCAAATCTATCTAAGAACATAAAATTCAGTCAATTATGTCTAGAACTTGCATGCATGGATTCAAAATAAACATGAATCAAATGAAACAATGATTTTAATTAGAATCATACCATTGGCATTACAGATAATTCAATATTCACCCAAATAATTCAAATACAAAGATAATTAGCTCATGGGTCGGGCAATGAAATCCAAAATTAAATCATTCATCAACATTCTTTAAGTTTTACGAATCATAGTAAATAAAACCAAGAAAAACAGAACAAAGGTAGAACTATAGAAAGTTCCCGTTGCACTCTAGCTTTTCGCAAGATTTTACGCAAAACTCAGGGCAGATTTCTCTTCCTCTTAGTCGCCTCTATGAGCTCCTCTTTTACGCTTCTACCCTCTTCTTCTCTTCTAAATTTTCCGTACAGTTTCTCCACTGGATTCTATTTCAGAAAGAGAAACTGCTCTCTTTCTTTTCTTTTCTCCTCACAATCTCTGTGTGTCTTTTTTCTCTTCTTTCTCCTCCTTTATAGGGTAGATCCGTCCCTCTCAGTACACAAATTTTGATCCTCTTTTTCAAGGTGATTTATCTGGTACATGTACAGCTGGCTAAGAGTGACATTGATTGAGTGTTACGTCATCTTCCTAGAATTGTCATGGCATTTCTGGTTGCAATCTATCCCACCATTTGCCATGGCAATGTTTCACCTCATTCGTTCTCTTTTACTTCTTCTTGCCTCTTTCATCCTATTTGCCAAGACAGATGTGAGTCTGCCAGATATCGATCCCACAGGGATGGTAGTCTTTTGTCTTTTAATGTCGGTGCAATAACTAGATATAAACAAGATAAATTGTGAGGATAGTTTTTGATGCAATAACTTGAAAACAATAAAATAAAATGTGATAATAATAAACTGAGATCCCCAAAATGAATCTTCAGCAGAATACTAAATGCTCACAAGGTATAAAAGTATAAGTGATTGTCGAGGCAATAAAATTCAATGTATATCTTACCCAACATTACTCCTCTATCTAATCTGAGGCTTAAACATGCATATTAACCTCACCTTCTAAAACTGGATATATGACACTATTAAGAACAAGTGGACTAAATTCCTCTAATCCTCACTCAACTTCAGTTGAAATGCTTGTTGGCTCAAACTGTCACTGCATTTTCCAGTGCCAGTGACTATTATAACACTTTTGTGTTAAAAAACATTCAAACCCCAAGATTAAACAATAAAAGCAAGCTTGAATAAGATAACATTTAAACAAGAAATCAATACTTCCATACAATCAGAAATCAAAGAGTAATCACTAGCATTTAAAAAGAAATAAGAAAGAATCGAATGGAGAATACTATCCTCAGACAACTCGACTGAATCTCTTTATTCCCTCTTGTCTCGAACTTAGGTCTCCTTGTCAAGAGCTAGTCTACATTTGGTTTTACGTTGGCTCACCCGTGAGAGGCTTAAGCTGCCATGGTTGCAAGCTTCAAGGTAGGACGGTGATGATGCTGATGATGGAGAGAAAAAAACTATTTTTTTCTCACGTCCACCTTTATGTCCTTTGCAAACAGTACAGGTGTCCTTTCCTCAAAATTATTTTGTCCTTGCACATACAGGTTGGTTATATCAGAATGGACAGCTCACACAATTTTGGTTCTTATCTGGACAGGTGTCAGATGAGGCAATAATTCTGGACGCAATCTAGAATTAACTCATGCAACGATATTAAGGGTAGCTGTCAAGTGCAGCAACAATTCTGAACAATATCTGGGATTAACTCATGCAGCGACATTAATGTAATAAGATAGCAACATTAAGGATAAAATAGGCTAGGATTCACTAAGTTATAAAATACAATTTATTAAACTGAAAATGTTAAAATGTATGCCAAGGATAACTAAATGGGAAAAATTTAACCAATAAGTAAGGGGGAAAACCTGTGTTCTTTCTAGTACTATCATCTAGTAATAAGTCTAAAATGCAAATATATTTTCTTAATTACAAGAAAATACTTCAAGTTAGAGGCCTGAATTATAACTCTTTTCAAGAGTTATTACTTACCTTAATCCACATAATAACTCACATGATATTTTGCTATGTCTTATGTTTGTAAAAATAATTAGTTAATCATAATCAAAATAATCACATATTGAACTTGAATGAAACACACACCTTAATCTTGTCCAAAATGTGAATCCTAATCCAAACTTGAATAATTTAGTTCCAAATGAGTCAAGACTAAATTAATACTTGACAAATAAAATTGAAAAATTAGAATCATTTATGTGCACTTGAAAAAATATTTCCCACCAACCAATAATATCCAACTTACCTTCCAAACCTCTTCCACCAAAATTCCAACTTGGATTCACAAAAAGATTATGACTCCCGAATCAATCCTTATCTAAAATAACCATTTTATTAAAGAATATACAACTTTAATCCAAAGGAAATATCTGAAACTAAGACTTACTTTATCTTAATAATTACACCCTTACTTCAAAGATAAAAAAAAGCTACAATTGATGATGATCTATTTGATTTTGAGGATCTAACCATTGAAGGAAAAATAATAATAGATTAATTGGAATTACCAAAAGAAGAAAATAGGATATTAAGAATTGAAAAATAAACATAAAAGAATAAAAAATACTTTGTTTACCAATAATTGTCAAGGATGATAAATGATGAAGAACACCCCAAAATGATTTTAGGATTCAACAATATGAAGAAATAAAGTAGGGAAAAGAATTAAATCTATGAGAATTATGTTGTTATAAAAAAATAAGAATGAAAAAGAAAGTATTGGTGATATTCAAATGAAGAAAGAGAAACAAAAAGAGCTATAAAAGAAAACGGTTTTAAGGTGGTGCAAGGGTGGTGATAGGTGGTGGGAACACAAATTAGGATATTGAAACAAATTTTCTCAAAATAGAAAACGATCTAGAGGATAGAACTCGAACTCAGATATCTCGAGCAACACAAAGAATGATCCTCGAAGAGAAGGGAAAGAGCACATGAAAGCGATTGTGCTTCGTTTGGGTAAAGTACTGAGTAGCCAAGAAAACCTAACTCAAGAGGAAGACAAGGGGGATACAAAGGTTCTTCATAAAGATCCTCAAGAAGTTGATTCTGAACCAGAACTATAGAATGATTTTGAACTGGTAGCTGAGCCGGAAGATAAGCCAATAGGATAATCGACACTGAAAAGGGTATCGTTCCCTTCATAGTTAGAAGAAAAACATAGATGGGATGAGGAAGAATTTGTAAGATTTTTGAAATTATTTAAATCTCCAAATGTTAACTTGCCATTAATAGATATAATTGAGAAAGTTTCTAAGAATGCCAAGTATTTAAAACAAATTATGTCTAGGCATAGGAAAATAAAAACATGAGAGCAAGTTAGCGTAAGCGCCTCATGTAGTGCGATTATTTCAAAATAGATACCCCCTAAGCTAAAAGACCTGGGGAGTTTTACAATACCTATAGAGACATGGGACATTCATTTTAGCAAGACTCTATGTGATTTAGGAGCCAATATTAATTTAATGCCCTTATCTATTTATGAAAAACTCAGGTTAGGGGAGATTAAAAATACCCAAATTACACCACAGTTGGCTAATAGGTCTTTAGAATATATGAAAAGTCTACTAGAATATGTGTTGGTTAAAGTGTTGAGATTTATCATCCCAACAGATTTTATAATTTTATATTTTGAGGAAGACCATGAAATACTCATTCTGTTGGGTAGACCATTTTTAGGAACACCAAGGTCCACCATTTACCTAGAAAATAATAAGTTAAAAATGAGGATCAATGGTGAGACAAAATCTTTAAATGTGGTTATCGATAAAATGAGGAACATAGAGAAAAAAATAAGGAGACAATGCTTTGGAATATCTGTAAAAATTCGTAACAACCCTAAACCAGGGAAAGTGTTCTCTATAATAAGTGCAGGAAGAAAAAGTAAGTTCAGAGAGTGAGATAAGCGAAGGAAGGTGGAGTGGCATGATGGATGTTGGACCAATTCTGATAGAACCACAACTAAACAAGGGTTCACATATACATTAATCAAAGCTAATGAGTGAATCCAACAACAAGACTTAACATTCTTTGGGGTTGTAAAGCTTATGTTAAACATTAAACGTCTACTAAGCTCAAACCCAAATCTCAAAAGGGCATCTTTGTGGGATATCCTAAGGAAACTAAAGGATATTATTTCTTCAATCCTGCTGAGAAATAAGACAATATTTTTCCTTGAAAGAGAGTTTGTCTCTAAAAAGGGAAATGGTAGAAGAATAGATCTCGAAGAAATTCAAGAAAAACAATAAATTACTGAACCAAAGATTGAACAACAACGGTTCCACAAGTTGTTACGAAACAATCAACTATTTTGGAAACACAACTACCGCAAAGATCTTTAAATGAACACCATGTACCTGAGAGATATGGATTTCTCATTACAACACATGGTGATATTCTACTTATGGATCAAGATTAGCCTAGGACTTATCAAGAAGTGGTGGCAAGCCTAGATTCTGATAAATGGCTTGTGGCCATGAGGTCTGAGATGGATTCCATGTCAGAAAACCAAGTATGGATCTTGGTTGACCCACTTGAAGGGGTAAAACCCATAGGGTGCCAGTGGGTTTTCAAAAAGAAAATTGGCATGATTGGTAATTTACAAACATGCAAATGGCGATTAGTCGCTAAAGGTTTTGACAAGTTCATGCTATAGACTATGATAAAACCTTTTCTCCGTTTGCTATGTTTAAATCCATCCAAATATTACTTGCAATAGCTGCATTTAATGATTACAAAATCTGGCAGATGGACGTCGAAACATATTTCCTTAAAGGCAAACTGGAAGAGGATGTATACATGGCACAACCTAAAGGTTTTATCGATCCAAAAGATGTTGGTAAGATATGCAAGCTACAAAGATCCATTTATGGATTAAAAAAAGTTTTTTGAAGTTGGAATTTTCATTTTAATGATGCAATCAAAGAGTTTGGTTTTATCAAAAATGAAGATGAGCCTTGTATTTACAAGAAAATTAGTGGGAGCACTATTGTATTCTTGGTATTGTATGTAGATGGCATAGTTATCATAAGAAATGACATACCTACCCTACAATCTGTTAAAACTTGGTTAGGAAGTTATTTTTCTATGAAGGACTTGGGCGAGGGTACATACATTTTAGTTGTCAAAATCTATAAGAGAGATCAAGATGACTGTAACACCCCGAACCCGAGACCGTCACCGGAGTCGAATACGAGGTGTTGACAGACTTTTAAAAATTTTTTTTCCAGACACTGCCCAGTCTGAGTACTAGTCGCTTCAAAAATCATATCTTGAGTTTCACAACTCGAAAATCAGTTTTGTGATTTTTCCCTGAAACTAGACTCATGTCCCCACCTATATATTTTTTTCTAGAATTTTTGGTCGGGCCAATTAGTACAGTTTATTAGTCAAAGTCTCTCATGTTACAGGGGTCGACTACACTGACCTTTTCCCATTACGACTGGTATATCTCTCTGCACAGGGCTTCAATACTAATACCGTTTGTTTCTATGGAAACTAGACTCAGAGAGGAATCCATACATATATGGTATGACCCCTAATTATCTCTGGTCAATTTATAGTGAATTTCCAAAGGCGGAACACTGAATCCAGAAACTGTTCTGGCCCTGTTCCACAAGAACCCGAATATCTCTTTCTGTACTGTTCCTATAATTGTTTCGTTACTTCCATATGAAAGTAGATTCATCAAGGTTCGATTACATAATTTATTCACTATTTAATTCCACTCCTACGAATTTATGTGATTTTTCAATTCTACACCACTGTTGCTGTCAAAATCTGTTTTCAAGATAAACTTTACCTATTTTGTGGTTACCATGGACCAACTAGGGTTTTGCCATACATAGGTCCACATGTGATCATATTTAGCCATTCCAATGGCTGATCATTAGCCCAACACTTCCATTTCAATCCATAGTCACATCGTGAAACCATATATATACATACATAAACACAAATGGTCTAATGCCATACTCCACATCTACAAGCCATTTTCGCATGGCTTTACACACATACATCACAAAAGAACTTAAACAACAGGGGGTAGTCCTATACATGCCATATCCAGAGTTCAACTAAAGAGTACCAAAAGAGCTTGATAGTGTAGATGACTTCGACTTCGCTGATCCCGAATCCGATAGCTAACGAACAAAATCTATAAAACAGAGAGCCAAAGCAACCGGGTAAGCATTTTAAGCTTAGTAAGTCTCAAGTAATGAAATCGGCTTTGACTACAGTATTACATTCACATAGCTAACTAAGTCATTTTATTTACACGCATTCTCATAATCCTACTTACTTCACACTTCATCAACATATATACACAAGGTATCAACCTTTCTAAAAGCCGAAAATTCGTTAGCCGATCGCACGAATACTATTTAAAACGAATCGACTTTTCCAATGCACATGCAACATACCTTATCGTTCGGGTTGGTCGAGCATATTTATTGAATTAGTTACAGCACAAAACGCTCACATTCAAACCCAAGTTTCTTCGGTATTTAACCGAATACAACCGCAAACACATTTGCCTTCGGGTCTTAACCCGGACATATCAACTTGCATAATTGCCTTCGGGTCTTAGCCCGGATATATCATCTCGCATAATTGCCTTCGGGTCATAGCCCGGACATATTAACTCGCATAATTGCCTTCGGGTCTTAGCCCGGATATATCAACTCGCATAATTGCCTTCGGGTCTTAGCCCGGATATATCATCTCGCATAATTGCCTTCGGGTCATAGCCCGGACATATTAACTCGCATAATTGCCTTCGGGTCTTAGCCCGGATATATCAACTCGCATAATTGCCTTCGGGTCTTAGCCCGGATATATTAACTCGCATAATTGCCTTCGGGTCTTAGCCCGGATATATTAACTCGCATAATTGCCTTCGGGTCTTAGCCCGGATATATCAACTCGCATAATTGCCTTCGGGTCTTAGCCCGGATATATTCCAATGCTCATGCACACATATATCAATAATCATAACACATCCATATCATTTCTTCGTTACTAAGGCTCAAACACAAAACATTTATTAAACCTTTCAAATTTCGGCTCAGTAGCCGCACACAAAGAGCATAATTTCAATTGGCTTTATAACATAGTCTCTAAGCACATTCGACTATCCGTCATAGTATGACTATTCATTTCAATATAATTCAAGTAGGGTCATTACTCGAAGACTTACCTCAAATGTCGTCGAACGACTTCAACGGCTATTCAATTACTTTTTCCTTCCCTTTATCGGATCTAGTTCCCCTTTGCTCTTGAGCTTAAGTTCAACAAAATTTAAAATAGTCATTAATCGACTATTCAATTATTACTTTCAGAATAATATTATATATATTGATCCGACTTTCACACACATAGATTATAGTAAGCTTTATATTAATCAATAAATAATTCATCGGCAAACTTTCATTAATGTTTACAACAAAATCACATATTCACTACGAGCTGTTTTCCTGAGCAGTAGTTACTAAATTACTTATAACTGGAGCTACTAAACTCCAAATCACTTGCCGTTAATTTTCCCTGAATATAGACTCGTATATCTTCCATCCATAAAATTTTCAGAATTTTAGGCTTGGCCAATCAATACCAGATTTTTCTTAAAGTTTCCCCTATTTCACTGTTTGACTATTCTGACCACTCTTCACTACGAATCCAATTTCTCACTTTACAGAATTCCAAATGTGTTGTATTTAATCTCATTTGAAACTAGACTCATTAAGGAGTCTAAGAATATAAATTTTATCTTATAATCATTTTTGTACAATTTATAATGATTTTCTAAATACAGAACAGGGAATCCAGCAGTCATTTTGACTCAGCCCCACAATACTTCAAATATCTCTAGATCGGCAACTCTTTTGTTTCTATAGTTTCTTTTGTAAGAAAATAGACCCTTGAAGCTTTAATGACATAATTCACTCAGCTTCTAATTCAGCTCCTACAAATTATGGCGATTTTCAAAAACCACCTTACTACTGCTGTCCCAAGTAGATTATGACCTAATACAACAATCTCATATAGGTTTCTTCTAAGCTAACCATAACCGAACCATTTAGTCAAGCTTAAGGCCGATTCTATTTTGTTCAAATTAAGGTCATACTCCCTTAAAAGAAATTCTAGCCTTCTTAACTTTAATTAGCTACTACCTATTCTTTAAACATTAAGTACAATGCACTTAACATTTAAACCTTTATACCGAATTTGCTCACACAATAGTCCTTGACCGAAAGTTCTTAGACTCTAGCTACCCTAATGTCATTCCTTGAAACACATCCGAATATCACGTTCAACACCTCCCATCAACAAGTTAAAATTTCTCAAATTCAATTACTAGTGCTTTTATAAAACATAAACAAAAATACATTAAACATTATCTCACCAAGAATCAATAGCATAACCGAATACATATATTTTTTTCTTTCTCTCTAAACTAGATTCGGCAATCCCATAAGCCATATTAACCTTAACTTTCAAGCTAAAACAATTAACAATTTAACACATCCAACCTAACTATCCATCTAATGTCATCAAAACTTCTACTAAAAATTTTAAGCTCCTAGGCCGAAATTCAACCCTCATAATAACCTAATTTCAATCCAAGATTCAAGTAGCTTTTAAACCAATCCTCCAAATTATGCATACATTTTCAAGAGTGGCATAAAACATACCTTTTTGTATCAAAACACCTTAGCCGAAATTCAACAAGAGTTTTTCTTCTTTCTTTCTTCTAGTTTCGGCAATGGAGAAGTAAGGATGAAACACTTTGGTTTCTCCTCCCACTTCTCATTATATTATTTCCTTTCATACTATAATTCCTTTAATATCAATTATTAAATCATTTGTTAATACAAAATTATTTTAATTTTTGAATTAGTGGAGCATATTCCTTCCTTGGCCGGCCACCATGTTTATCATGGGTAAATTGACATGCAAAACCCCTCCTTTCAATGCATGTACTATTAGACCATTGTAAAATTAACCTCTCACTTTCCAACAAAGTTTCATATAAGTCCATATTAATAAATTCACATAAAGATGATCAAATTAATGCATGAGACTTTCACACATGCATTTACTCACATCATAAACACAGAATATAACTTTTAATTATTTATAAGACTCGGTTTAGCAGTCCCGAAACCACTTCCCGACTAGGGTCAGTTTTGGGCTGTCACAACTCTCCCCCACTTAAGAAATTTTCGTCCCCGAAAATCTTACCGGTGAATAGGTTTGGGTATCGTTCTTTCATCGAGCTCTCAGTTTCCCAAGTAGCTTCCTCGATCCCGTGTTTGAGCCATAACACCTTAACTAACGGAACCCTTCTGTTTCGCAACTCTTTCACTTCACGAGCTAGGATACGAATCGGTTCTTCTTCATAACTCAAGTCAGATTGAATTTCAACTTCCGAGGGATTAATCACATGTGACGGATCGGATCTATAACGTCGTAGCATCGAAACATGAAAAACATTGTGAATCCTTTCAAGTTCAGGGGGTAAAATCAATCTATATGCCACTGAACCAATTCTTTCGGATATTTCATACGGCCCAATGAATCTTGGGCTCAACTTGCCCTTACGGCCGAACCTGAGTATCTTTTTCCAAGGTGAAACCTTAAGGAACACTCTGTCTCCCACCTGATACTCGATGTCTTTTCGTTTCAAATCTGCGTACGACTTCTGACATCCGTGGCTACTTTCAGACTTTCACGGATTACCTTTACTTTCTGTTCAGCATCTTTAATCAAATCAACTCCGAAAATTTTACTTTCACCGAGCTCGGTCCAAAACAATGGTGTACGGCATTTACGACCGTACAAAGCCTCGTAGGGTGCCATCTTAATACTTGTCTGAAAACTATTGTTATAAGCGAATTCAATCAAAGGTAAGTACCGTTCCCATGAACTACTGAACTCGAGGATGCAACATCTCAACATATCCTCAAGTATCTGAATTATCCGCTCGGATTGACCATCTGTTTGTGGATGAAAAGCGGTGCTAAAATGCAGCTTGGTACCCAAAGCTTCTTGCAATTTCTTCCAAAATCGCGAGGTGAATCTCGGATCTCTATCCGACACAATAGAAATCGGTACCCCGTGTAATCTCACAATCTGAGAAACGTACAATTCAGCTAGTTTATCCAATGAAAAATCCGTACGCACGGGGATAAAGTGAGCCGACTTAGTTAGTCTATCGACAACAACCCATATCGCATCCTTCTTACTTGCTGACAAAGGCAGTCCGGACACAAAGTCCATTGTGACTCGATCCCATTTCCACTCGGGTATCATGATCGGCTGGAGTAATCCTGAAGGCACTTGATGTTCCGCTTTCACTTGTTGACATATTAAACATCTCGAAACAAAGTCGGAGATGTCCAGTTTCATACCATGCCACCAAAATTGACGTTTCAAATCGTTGTACATTTTCGTACTCCCCGGGTGAATTGACATTCGGCTACAATGGGCTTCGTTCAGAATCATCGAAATGAGTTCCGAATTCCTTGGAACACAAAAACGATTTCTGAACCTCAAACAATCATCGTCATCAATTTGAAACTCTGATCCCTCGTTCGGAAAACACTTAGCCCGTTTTGCAACCAATTCATCATCGACTTTCTGAGCTTCACGAATTTGGTGAGTCAATAATGGTTTAGCTTTTAATTCAGCTACTAACCCATTGTCTGGTAGAACAGACAAATGCACGTTCATCGCTCGTAAAGCAAACAATGACTTCCGGCTTAAGGCGTCCGCAACCACGTTAGCCTTTCCCGGGTGGTAATCAATGACAAGCTCGTAATCTTTCAACAACTCAAGCCAACGTCTTTGTCGCAGATTCAAGTCTCATTGAGTCATCAAATATTTGAGACTTTTGTGGTCCGAAAATACATGGCACTTCTCACCAAACAGATAATGTCGCCATATTTTTAAAGCAAATACGATGGCAGCTAGTTCGAGATCATGGGTCGGATAATTCCTCTCGTGTGGCTTCAATTGTCTCGACGCATAGGCCACGACTCGACCTTCTTGCATTAATACGCAACCCAACCCAAGTAGGGATGCGTCACTATAAATGACAAACTCTTTACCTGATTCGGGTTGCACCAAAATTGGAGCTTCAGTCAAATGAGTTTTCAGTCGGTCGAAACTTTTCTGACATTTCTCCGTCCACTCGAACCTAACATCCTTTTGAAGTAGCTTCGTCATTGGTGTGGCTATCATCGAGAAACCCTTCACAAATCGTCGGTAATAACCGGCGAGCCCCAAAAAGCTCTGAACTTCAGTAACATTTCTCGGAGGTTTCCAGTCAAGTATGGCTGAAATTTTGTTCGGGTCAACTCGAATACCCGACGCGGATACCACATGACCCAAGAAGCTAACCTCTCTTAACCAGAACTCACACTTACTGAACTTAGCATATAACTGCTTATCCCGTAAAATTTGCAACACTAGTCTCAGGTGCTCAGCATGTTCGGTCTCATCTCTTGAATAGACCAAGATGTCATCAATGAACACAACTACGAACCGATCCAAATATGGTCTGAAGATCCGATTCATCAAATCCATAAATACTGCCGGGGCATTAGTGAGCCCAAACGGCATCACTAAGAATTCGTAGTGACCGTACCTCGTTCTGAAAGCAGTTTTGGGTACGTCTGAATCTCAAATCCGCAACTGATAATAACCCGATCTCAAATCTATTTTTGAGAACACTGAGGCCCCCTTTAGTTGATCAAACAAATCATCGATACGCGGTAATGGATATTTATTCTTTATCGTCACTTTATTCAGTTGACGATAGTCAATGCACAACCTCATGGTTCCGTCCTTCTTTTTTACGAACAATACTGGTGCACCCCAAGGTGAGAAACTTGGCCAAGCGAAACCTCTATCCGTCAATTCTTGCAGCTGAGCTTTCAACTCTTTTAACTCAGTTGGTGCCATACGATACGGAGCTATCGAGATCGGCGTAGTCCCAGGTACAAGCTCAATACCAAACTCTACCTCCCGAACAGGTGGTAAACCCGGTAATTCTTCCGGAAAAACATCCGGGTATTCACAAACCACCGGCACAGATTCGGGTTTCTTTTCTAATTCTTTGTCACCAAGTACATACGCAAGGTATGCTTCGCACCCTTTTCTTACATATTTCTGTGCCAACATTGCTGATATTACAGCTGGCATCCCCTCCAAGTCCGCGGACTCAATTCGGACTACTTCGTTATTTGCGCACCTCAAATCAATAGTCTTGCTCTTGCAATTCACAATCACATCATGCACGGTCAACCAATCCAACCCAAGGATAACATCAAATTCATCAAACGGCAAAAGCATCAAGTCCGCTGGAAAACAGGAACCTCGAATTGCTAGGGGACATTTCTTACACACTTTGTCGACAAGTACATAACGACCCAAGGGATTTGACACCCGAATTACAAACTCAGTAGACTCAATAGGTAAAGTCTTACTGGATGCTAAGGTTTCACATATGTAAGAATGAGTAGAACCGGGGTCAATCAAAGCAATTACATTAGTATCAAAGAGAGTAAAAGTACCGGTAATAACATCAGGCGAAGAAGCATCCTCGCGGGCACGTATAGCATATGCTCTAGCAGGTGCACGAGCCTCGGATCTGGTCGTAGCATCTCTAGATCCTCTCTGACCACCACTAGCATTGCCCATAATTCTAGATGGTCTACCTCGAGCAGTGGTAGCACCCGGTTTCCCACTCTGATTTACATTCTGTTCGGACAGCCTCGGGCAATCTTTAATGAAGTGGTCCACTGATCCGCACTTGTAACAGGAGCGGTCATGGAATCTACAACTCCCCAAATGCCATTTACCGCAATGTCGACATTCCGTTCGGCCTCGACGTTCATTCCCAACACTGGCGACTGAAGTGCCTCGTGTACCCACAGGGGGTCGATCACGATCTCGTCTAAAAAGGCCCGAAGTGCTTTTAGACCGGCCCACATCATCTCGAAATTTCTTCGATGCCTGTTGAAGAGACCTTCCCGAGGATCTTTTACGAAACTCCCCGGTTCCCACCTCAACTTTTTGTTTTTCCTTTCTAAGCTCTTCGGCTTTACAAGCTCACTCGACAAGTACTACGAACTCTCGTATTTCAAGAATGCCAACGAACATTTTTATATCTTCATTCAGCCCATCTTCGAAGCGTTTACACATGACAGCCTCGGACGAAACACATTCCCGAGCGTATCTACTAAGTCTAACAAATTTTCGCTCGTAATCAGTAACTGACATAGAACCTTGCTTAAGCTGAGAAATTCCTTCCGTTTTTGATCAATAAATCTCTGACTGATATACTTTTTCCGAAACTCAGTTTGGAAAAACTCCCAAGTTACTTGCTCCCGGGGCACAACAGAAGTCAGAGTACTCCACCAATAGTAGGCAGAATCACGTAGCAAGGAGATAGCACACTTTAGGCATTCATCGGGTGTACAAGATAGCTCATCGAGTACCCGGATAGTGTTGTCCAACCAAAATTCAGCTTGCTCGGCATCGTCGCTATCCGTAGCTTTAAATTCAGTAGCCCCATGTTTTCGGATTCGGTCAACTGGGGGCTTATTTGACCTTATTTGGTCAGTTACCGGAGGTATTGTAGGTGCGGGGGTGGTGGTTGTCGGGAATGGAGGTTGTGGAACAGCCGTATTAGTTCGAATGTATTGGTTGAACCAATCATTCATCACGCTATAGAAAGCTTGTCTAGCTTCATCGTTCGGGTTACTCGCATTAGGTTGAGAGTCCACCGGCGCTGTCCCTTGTGCGGGAGCAGGCGCTACACTCTCAAGATCATCAGCTACCGCTCGGTTAGGATCGGGATCCATTACTATAAATAAACACATTTGCAAATGTCAGAAATCACCACACTATCAATTAATCACATAAAATGGCATGTATAGCTAGACCCCAACACATTACGGTAGTCCTAGAATCGACTAAACCGTAGCTCTGATACCACTCAATTGTAACACCCCGAACCCGAGACCGTCACCGGAGTCGAATACGAGGTGTTGACAGACTTTTAAAAATTTTTTTTCCAGACACTGCCCAGTCTGAGTACTAGTCGCTTCAAAAATCATATCTTGAGTTTCACAACTCGAAAATCAGTTTTGTGATTTTTCCCTGAAACTAGACTCATGTCCCCACCTATATATTTTTTTATAGAATTTTTGGTCGGGCCAATTAGTACAGTTTATTAGTCAAAGTCTCTCATGTTACAGGGGTCGACTACACTGACCTTTTCCCATTACGACTGAGATATCTCTCTGCACAGGGCTTCAATACTAATGCCGTTTGTTTCTATGGAAACTAGACTCAGAGAGGAATCCATACATATATGGTATGACCCCTAATTATCTCTGGTCAATTTATAGTGAATTTCCAAAGGCGGAACAGTGAATCCAGAAACTGTTCTGGTCCTGTTCCACAAGAACCCGAATATCTCTTTCTGTACTGTTCCTATAATTGTTTCGTTACTTCCATATGAAAGTAGATTCATCAAGGTTCGATTACATAATTTATTCACTATTTAATTCCACTCCTACGAATTTATGTGATTTTTCAATTCTACACCACTGTTGCTGTCAAAATCTGTTTTCAAGATAAACTTTACCTATTTTGTGGTTACCATGGACCAACTAGGGTTTTGCCATACATAGGTCCACATGTGATCATATTTAGCCATTCCAATGGCTGATCATTAGCCCAACACTTCCATTTCAATCCATAGTCACATCGTGAAACCATATATATACATACATAAACACAAATGGTCTAATGCCATACTCCACATCTACAAGCCATTTTCGCATGGCTTTACACACATACATCACAAAAGAACTTAAACAATAGGGGGTAGTCCTATACATGCCATATCCAGAGTTCAACTAAAGAGTACCAAAAGAGCTTGATAGTGTAGATGACTTCGACTTCGCTGATCCCGAATCCGATAGCTAACGAACAAAATCTATAAAACAGAGAGCCAAAGCAACCGGGTAAGCATTTTAAGCTTAGTAAGTCTCAAGTAATGAAATCGGCTTTGACTACAGTATTACATTCACATAGCTAACTAAGTCATTTTATTTACACACATTCTCATAATCCTACTTACTTCACACTTCATCAATATATATACACAAGGTATCAACCTTTCTAAAAGCCGAAAATTCGTTAGCCGATCGCACGAATACTATTTAAAACGAATCGACTTTTCCAATGCATATGCAACATACCTTATCGTTCGGGTTGGTCGAGCATATTTATTGAATTAGTTACAGCACAAAACGCTCACATTCAAACCCAAGTTTCTTCGGTATTTAACCGAATACAACCGCAAACACATTTGCCTTCGGGTCTTAACCCGGACATATCAACTTGCATAATTGCCTTCGGGTCTTAGCCCGGATATATCATCTCGCATAATTGCCTTCGGGTCATAGCCCGGACATATTAACTCGCATAATTGCCTTCGGGTCTTAGCCCGGATATATCAACTCGCATAATTGCCTTCGGGTCTTAGCCCGGATATATCATCTCGCATAATTGCCTTCGGGTCATAGCCCGGACATATTAACTCGCATAATTGCCTTCAAGTCTTAGCCCGGATATATCAACTCGCATAATTGCCTTCGGGTCTTAGCCCGGATATATTAACTCGCATAATTGCCTTCGGGTCTTAGCCCGGATATATTAACTCGCATAATTGCCTTCGGGTCTTAGCCCGGATATATCAACTCGCATAATTGCCTTCGGGTCTTAGCCCGGATATATTCCAATGCTCATGCACACATATATCAATAATCATAACACATCCATATCATTTCTTCGTTACTAAGGCTCAAACACAAAACATTTATTAAACCTTTCAAATTTCGGCTCAGTAGCCGCACACAAAGAGCATAATTTCAATTGGCTTTATAACATAGTCTCTAAGCACATTCGACTATCCGTCATAGTATGACTATTCATTTCAATATAATTCAAGTAGGGTCATTACTCGAAGACTTACCTCAAATGTCGTCGAACGACTTCAACGGCTATTCAATTACTTTTTCCTTCCCTTTATCGGATCTAGTTCCCCTTTGCTCTTGAGCTTAAGTTCAACAAAATTTAAAATAGTCATTAATCGACTATTCAAGTATTACTTTCAGAATAATATTATATATATTGATCCGACTTTCACACACATAGATTATAGTAAGCTTTATATTAATCAATAAATAATTCATCGGCAAACTTTCATTAATGTTTACAACAAAATCACATATTCACTACGAGCTGTTTTCCTGAGCAGTAGTTACTAAATTACTTATAACTGGAGCTACTAAACTCCAAATCACTTGCCGTTAATTTTCCCTGAATATAGACTCGTATATCTTCCATCCATAAAATTTTCAGAATTTTAGGCTTGGCCAATCAATACCAGATTTTTCTTAAAGTTTCCCCTATTTCACTGTTTGACTATTCTGACCACTCTTCACTACGAATCCAATTTCTCACTTTACAGAATTCCAAATGTGTTGTATTTAATCTCATTTGAAACTAGACTCATTAAGGAGTCTAAGCATATAAATTTTATCTTATAATCATTTTTGTACAATTTATAATGATTTTCTAAATACAGTACAGGGAATCCAGCAGTCATTTTGACTCAGCCCCACAATACTTCAAATATCTCTAGATCGGCAACTCTTTTGTTTCTATAGTTTCTTTTGTAAGAAAATAGACCCTTGAAGCTTTAATGACATAATTCACTCAGCTTCTAATTCAGCTCCTACAAATTATGGCGATTTTCGAAAACCACCTTACTACTGCTGTCCCAAGTAGATTATGACCTAATACAACAATCTCATATAGGTTTCTTCTAAGCTAACCATAACCGAACCATTTAGTCAAGCTTAAGGCCGATTCTATTTTGTTCAAATTAAGGTCATACTCCCTTAAAAGAAATTCTAGCCTTCTTAACTTTAATTAGCTACTACCTATTCTTTAAACATTAAGTACAATGCACTTAACATTTAAACCTTTATACCGAATTTGCTCACACAATAGTCCTTGACCGAAAGTTCTTAGACTCTAGCTACCCTAATGTCATTCCTTGAAACACATCCGAATATCACGTTCAACACCTCCCATCAACAAGTTAAAATTTCTCAAATTCAATTACTAGTGCTTTTATAAAACATAAACAAAAATACATTAAACATTATCTCACCAAGAATCAATAGCATAACCGAATACATATATTTTTTTCTTTCTCTCTAAACTAGATTCGGCAATCCCATAAGCCATATTAACCTTAACTTTCAAGCTAAAACAATTAACAATTTAACACATCCAACCTAACTATCCATCTAATGTCATCAAAACTTCTACTAAAAATTTTAAGCTCCTAGGCCGAAATTCAACCCTCATAATAACCTAATTTCAATCCAAGATTCAAGTAGCTTTTAAACCAATCCTCCAAATTATGCATACATTTTCAAGAGTGGCATAAAACATACCTTTTTGTATCAAAACACCTTAGCCGAAATTCAACAAGAGTTTTTCTTCTTTCTTTCTTCTAGTTTCGGCAATGGAGAAGTAAGGATGAAACACTTTGGTTTCTCCTCCCACTTCTCATTATATTATTTCCTTTCATACTATAATTCCTTTAATATCAATTATTAAATCATTTGTTAATACAAAATTATTTTAATTTTTGAATTAGTGGAGCATATTCCTTCCTTGGCCGGCCACCATGTTTATCATGGGTAAATTGACATGCAAAACCCCTCCTTTCAATGCATGTACTATTAGACCATTGTAAAATTAACCTCTCACTTTCCAACAAAGTTTCATATAAGTCCATATTAATAAATTCACATAAAGATGATCAAATTAATGCATGAGACTTTCACACATGCATTTACTCACATCATAAACACAGAATATAACTTTTAATTATTTATAAGACTCGGTTTAGCAGTCCCGAAACCACTTCCCGACTAGGGTCAGTTTTGGGCTGTCACAATGACTCCTAAGTCTAAGCCAAAGTACATACATAGCTAAAGTACTGAAAAAGTTAGTACGGAAGAATCTAAGAGAGGATTCCTAACTATGAGACATGGCATTTCACTCTCGAAGGAAATTTGTCCTTCAAATTCACAAGAGAGAGAATATATAAGTAAGATATCATATGCTTTGACTATTGGATCTATCATGTATGCAATGCTATGTACTTGTCCAGATGTATCATATAATTTAAGCATGACAAGACGGTACCAAGTAGATCCCAGTGAAGGTCATTTGATCGTAGTTAAAAATATCCTTAAGTACTTGAGAAGAACTAAGGATAAATTCCTTATATATAGAGGTGAGGAAGAGCTGAGTGTAAAACGTTACACTATGCTAGTTTCCAAATCGACCAAGATGATTCATGATAGCAATCTGGTTTTTTATTTTGTCTTAATGGTGGCACTATGACCTGGAAAAGTTCATAGCAAAATATAGTGGATGATTCTACAACTGAGGTCGATTACATTGCAGCTAGTGAGGCTACAAAAGAGCCTGTTTGGATCAAGAAGTTCATTTTTGAACTAGAGGTTGTGCCTAGCATATCAGATGCTATAGAACTTTATTGTGACATCAATAGAACTATTGCACAAGCAAAGGAACCTAGATCCTATAAATGATTTTAACATAAACTTAGGCGCTTTCATCTCATTTGAGAAGTCATTGATCGAGGAGATGTGGAAATATGTAGAGTACCAATGGATGAAAACATCGCTGATCCAATGACGAAGCCTCTGACATAGCAGAAATATGATCATCACACTAAGTCACTCGGTATTAGATATATGATTGATTGGTTTTAGTGCTAGTGGGAGAATGTTAAAGTATGCCCAAAGACCAATCATGAGATGATTATAATCATATACTCGTTTTACCTTGTTTATTAATATAAGACATTGCCATTCTTATTTCAGTTTCTTTTTCTGTGTATATAAATAAATTGAATTGTAATAAAGTCCTAAGAATATAATTAATCTTAAAAGGTCCTTAGTCAAGTATTATTGTTGGCTTGGAAAAAGATAATTCATTGAGACTAATGTGTAGTTGATTGATGACAAATAGTTGTCATTGAAATAGGGATGTCAAAATCAATACATGAGTATGTGTTTGAGAACGACATGTTGGATTGACCCACTATGAGTATGTTTCTTGGATTATTATGTAATAGTCACAATATTACTCATAGTGATAACTATGTACATGATCCTTAGACTTGAGATAATAATTGTCCCAACATCGTGACTCGTATATTTCGATACAATCAAAACATCTACCGTAACGAGTTGTACTATAAAGACTGAAGTTGGATATACCACAATCCATGTAGTGTGATATAGTTAATCAAGATAGGATTTTTCCCTCTTACATAATGGGAGCAATATCTTAGGCCTCTTGACGGGGTGAGACTAGAATTCCATGGTCATTCTCGAATAAGTTGATATGAGTTATGACACTTATCTGTTCATTGTAGTCTACTCAGAAAATCAAGAAATATGATATTGGACTATACAAGTGTGACTATTACATGACTAGCCTCCAATCTAGATATTAACGATAAAATGATATAATATATGAAAAGATTATCACAAAAAGCTAATGTTGAATCACAAGTTCTTCTAACTTGGGTGGAAATGATGCATTGCTAGATGTCACTCATTGCTTATAATGTTAGAAACATTCTAGTATTACTACAAACGTTATAATAACCTACAGAGTCACACCCTTTAGTTGAAACGAAAAAAATTCAAATAAATTTGGAATTGTAATCAGTTGTTGTAACACCCCCAACCCGTCTCTATCGTCAGATTAGGGTTACAGAGCATTACTGTACTATTAGATACATTTAACATTGTAACACCTCTAACCTGTATTCTTCGTCGGAATAGGGTTATTGAGCATTACCGGAGATTTCAATTCAAAACAATCAAAATATTAAAACATTTAATTCACATCATCAATCATAGCAAAACCAATCAAAGGCATACATATAGTCCTTTATTCGAGCCCTTGAGGCCCTAAAAACAAATTAGAAACAAATAGGGACTAAATCAGAAACATATAAAAGTTTTTGAAAAAAATTGAAAATTTTCAAACTGCAAGGGTCACACGGCCTTGTCCTAACTCATGTTCGTGCCCGTGTAACTCTCTAAATTGGGTCACACGGCCAAGTCACACGCCCACGTGCCAGGCCCTGTACCCTTCGAAATGGCCTCACATGCCCATGTGTCAGGCTGTGTGATACGCCGTGTAACAGCCTAACTTGCAACCCTTAGAAACCTACAGGGGACATATGGTCGTGTCTGTGCCCGTGTGGACGTGTCTATGCCCGTGTGGACTAAAAATAAGCCATTTCCAAGTCATTTTTCTCATCAATTCAAGCACATACTTACAATCAAATTTCCACATATAAACAAGCTTTCAAATTGCATTAAAAACATGCATATCCCAATAAGGTGCATAAGCATTCAACCAATATGCCCAAAAGACACCTCAATCACAACAATTAGACATGTATAACCATATGCACAATTTGACCAAAATTTCAACTAACTTAAAACTAAGTTTATATTAAAACTTACCACTTTGTTTACCTATAAAATTTCACACCAAAAGTACCAAATATATCATTTAACATCTAGTACCAATAGCGATATATGTCATATATAATAAGTATACCAAATCACCATATTCAAACATATCAGAATACCATATATAACATGGATTTTTAACTACCATTCCATCTTCAATCATTCAAGCATCATGAGCCAAGATATCAACCATTTTAAGATAAAATATATACATGCCAAAATTAGTACCATTTCATCACCCAAAATACCATAACCACAAGCCACAACAAATGGCTACATCATCAAACAAAATACCTATACATGTCATTATAACAAAAACTAGAAACATCAAAATCTATCGATTTAGCCAATGGATAGTGTGGTATAACTCCGACAAGCTTCCAACCCGAGTGAGCTTCTGATTCACTATAAAACATGGAAAATAACATAGAGTAAGCATAAATGATTAGTAAGTTCGCATAATTTAAAACTCAACTTACCATTTCATCACATAATAAGTAAGTTAAACATGGCATAATCAACCAGAACTTGGCCAAAGCCTAAGCATTTACACCAAACATGTCAGCCATATAAGCATATAACATTAGCAATTAATCATGGATGATCACAACATTTAATCATGTATCATATGCATATATCATCCATCTCAAATTTCATTATACCATGTATCACCAATTGAATGTAATTCACAAGTGTTCATGTCTTAGTTCGTATTGAACTCTTACCATTCTCTTTCAAACCATGTCCATTGAACCATTTAGAATATTGTTGGATACCCGAGATAGCTTACACATAGTGTGCTAGCTCATATAACTGTAATCTGACAATTCTTGTACATGTATGCTCACACAAGCTGTAAATCAAAATGCTCACACGAGCTATAAATCAGAATGCTCACACGAGCTATGGAGTACCCGCAACACATGTTGTTCCTCAGCCATCGATAGGACATTCAAGACCAGCACCCGAATCATGTAAACCCTAATGACATGTCATTTGTATCCTACGAATTCCTAAGGCTAAAACGGGGCTCGGTAGTCGATGTAACATTGTTGGATATGCAACAGATTAATAATAACAGTCCATGATACATATATTTATTTTAACACAAAACATATAAATGCAATATAATTACACAAACTTACCTCGACGATTAAACGTAAATACGGAGGCGACTATTCTAAAATATTATCTTTTCCCTGATCTAAAGTCGTACGAGATTTTTCTTGATCTAAACAAATAAATTCAGCTCCATTTAATACTTACATTATTCAATTTAACCCAAACTCATTTTTAGAAAAATTACATTTTTGCCTGTATAATTTTGATTTCATTTCAATTTAGTCCCTAGCTCATAAATGAAAATTCAAGCAATTTTCCTAAAACCCACCATAGCTAAATTTCATATAGGTCCCTAGCAAGCCCTATATTTCATTTATTTCATAATTTCACCATGAACATTTTCTATTTTACAATTTAATCCCTATTTGATAATTTCATCAAAAATCAATTAAAAAAGTTGTTTATCTATCAACAACTAACCATTTTCTTCCATAAAAATAAAAAAACTCATACACATTCATTCATGGAAAGACCCTAACATTTTAATATTTTTACAAATTAGTCTCTGGACTAACTGGATTAAGATACAACGATCCCAAAAATAGAAAAATCATTAAAACAGAACAAAAAATATTCACATGCAAGCAAAATAGGGTTGGTCGAATGTTCAAGCTTCCATGGATTCTTTTCCTTTTTATTTTCGGTTTAAGAAAGAGTAAAAAGATGATACATTGATTTTGTTTTATTTTATTTATCATTATTTACCAAATTGCCATTTTATCCTTAAAATTTATTCATAATTTCATTAATAACAAGCCATGAACATCCATTATCTTCATTAATGGTCTAATTACCACATAAGGTCTCATACTTCAAGGTTCTCTAGCCATTTAATACCTTTAGCTACTAGAACTCTACTTTTGCACTTTATGCAATTTAGTCCTTTTTATCAAATAAAGCATGCAAACGGTAAAACTTCTTAATGAAATTTTTATACGATAATACTAACATGCTGTAGAAATTAAAATAATAATAAAATAAATATTTCTACATCAAATTTGTGGTCTCAAAACTACTGTTCCGATTTCACTGAAAACTGACTGTTACAATTCTCCCCTTTAAACAGATTTTCGTCCTCGAAAATCCTACCAGAAAACAGGTTCGAATATTTTTTTTTCATAGCTTCCTCCGGTTCTTAGGTGGCTTCCTCTATCACGTGACATTGCCAAAGAACCTTTACTAAAGCTATGTTCTTATTTCTCAATTCTTTAACCACTCGAGCCAAAATTCAGATCGGTTCTTCGCCGTACGACACATCAGGCAGAATTTCAAATTTCGCTAGTGAGATATCATGTGAAGGGTCAGATTGGTACCGTATTAACATAGATACGTGAAACACATTACGAATCTTTTCTAACTCTAACAGTAAAGTTAATCGATACGCTACTGGTCTGATTCTTTCAATAATTTCATACGACCCAAATAAATCGCGAACTTAGCTTTCCTTTGCATCCAAAATGAGGAATTTTCTTCCACGGCGATACGTTCAAGAATATTCTGTTGCCAATTTGAAATTCAATGTTTTTACATTTCAAATCTGCATACGAGTTTTGTCAATCCGAAGCTACTTTCAAACTATCCCGAATCACTTTTACTTTTTCTTCAGTCTCTCACATTAAATTAACCCCGTGAATCTTTTTGTCAGTGAGCTCAATCCAATATAATGGATTTCAACATTTACAACCATACAAAGCTTCATATGGTGCCATCTTTATGCTTGACTGATAACTGTTATTATACACAAATTCAACTAACAGTAAATATTGCTCCCAGTTGCCGTCAAACTCTAACACACAACAATGAAGCATATCCTCGAGTATATGAATTACTCGCTCAGACTGACTATTAGTCTGAGGATGAAATGCAGTGCTAAAATGCAATCGCGTACCTAGAGCTTCCTATAACGTTTTCTAGAATCGTGATGTAAACCGCGGATCCCTATCTAAAATTATAGAAATTGGTACCTCGTGCAATCTGACAATCTTAGCAACATATAACGCAGCTAATCGCTCAAGGGAATAATTTGTACGTACCAAAAAAAATGTGCAGACTTCACTAGATGATCAACGACAACCCGAATTGCATTTTTCTTTCGCAGAGACAACGCCAATACGAAGTCCACCTCAACTCGCTCCCATTTCCATTCCGGTATCATCACTGGCTGTAATAAAACAGAAGGTACCTGGTGTTCAGCTTTAACTTGCTGACAAACTAAACATCTCGATACGAAATCAGAAGTCTCCCGTTTCATTCCCAGCCACCAATACATTTGTTTCAAATCACTGTACATCTTATTACTTCTTGGATGAATAGACAAGTTACCACTATGAGCTTCTTGTAAAATCTTCCGAATGAGCTTTAGATTCTTCGGTACACAAATCTTGCCCCTGAAAATAAACAATCATCGGATCCAATATGGAATTCTGAATCAGAAATTAAGTTACTTTGTGCCCATTTAGCTAAAAACTCATTATCACACTTCTGAGCCTCGTAGATCTGTTGTAAAAACATTGGTCTAGCTTTCAACTCTGACAAAAATGAACCATCATCAGACAACGTCAGGCGCATATTCATTGCTCATAAAGAAAATAAAGATTTTCTACTTAGAGCATCTGCAACTACATTTGCTTTACCCGGATGATAATCAATAATCAAATCGTAGTCTTTCAATAGCTCGAGCCACCTGCGCTATCTCAAATTCATATCTTTCTGCGACATCAAATACTTTAAACTCTTATGATCGGTAAATATAAAACACTTTTCACTGTACAAATGGTGTCGCCAAATTTTCAACGCAAATTCAATAGCTTCTAGTTATAAATCATGTGACAGATAATTCTTTTCATGCGGCTTTAACTGTCTGGAAGCATAAGTTATCACTTTACCTTCCTGCATCAAAATACAGCATAAACCATTCAAAGATGCTTTGCTGAAAATCATAAATTCTTTACCCGATTCATGCTGAACTAATACTAGTGCCTCGATCAACAATGCTTTCAATTGATTGAAACTTTAATAAAATTTCTCGGACCATTCAAATTTCACATCTTTCTGTAATAGTCTTGACATCGATGTAGCTATCATTAAGAATCCCTTGACGAATCTTCAGTAATAACTGACTAATCCTAGAAAACTTCTAACTTCAGATATATTTCTCGGTGTTTTCCAATCAATAGAAACTAAAATTTTGCTCAGATCAACTCTGATGCCATCGACCGATATAATATGTCCTAGAAAACTAACTTCCCAGAGCCAAAATTCACATTTTTCAAATTTGGCAAACAATTGCTTATCACGCAAAGCTTGCAGTACAATTCTCAAATGCTCGGCATGCTCAAACTCATCTCGTGAATAAATCAGAATGTCGTCAATGAATACCACAACGAATCTGTCTAAATACGGTCTGAAGATTCTATTCATCAAATCCATAAAAATGGCGACTGTATTAGTTAAACCAAATGGCATCACAAGAAATTCATAATGTTCGTACCTGGTCCTGAATGAAATTTTAGGCACATCTAAATCTTTAACTCATAGTTGATAATAGCTACAGCGAAGATCAATCTTCGAAAATACTGTTGTGCCTTTCAGTTGGTCAAACAAATCGTCAATTTTCGACAATGAATATTTATTCTTGATTGTAAATTTGTTAAGCTGACGGTATTCAATACACAATCTCATTGATCTGTCGTTTTTTTAACAAACAGATCAGGTGCACCCTAAGGTGAGAAACTAGGTCGAGCAAAACCCCTATCTATCAATTCTTGCAACTGTGCTTTCAAATCTTTCAATTCAGTAAGAGTCATTATATAAGACGCTATCAATATCGGTGATGTTCCTGGTACTAATTCAATAGCAAACTCAACTTCTCTGATCGGCGGTAATTCGGGTAACTCCTCTGAAAACACATCAGGATACTCTCAAACCACATACACTGATTCAAGTTTCAACTCAGATACTTTAGAATCCAGTACATATGCAAGGTAAGCATCACAACCTTTTCTCACATATCTCTGCACTGACATAGCTAAAATAACAATAGGCAACCCACTCAAACTGTCTGATTCAATCCAAAGCGTCTCATTGTTCTGACATTTCAATATAATAAAATTTCGTCTATAGTTCACAATAGCATTGTGTAGAGTCAGCTAATCCATGCCCAAAATCACATCAAACTCATCAAATGGCAATAGCATTAAATTAGCTGAAAAACTGTAACCCTAAATCATCAATGGACAGTTCTTGCAAACCTTATCAATTAACACATATTGACTTAAGGGGTTCGACACTTAAACAATGAATTCAGTGGACTCAACAAGTAAATTCTTACTTGAGGCTAAATTCGTGCATACATACGAATAGGTTGATCTCCGATCAATCAAAGCAGTAACATCAGTATCAAAAATACAAAAAGTAGCAATAATAACATCGAGCGTAGAAGCTTCCTTTCATGTACGAATGGCGTAAGCCCTAGAGAGTGCTCATGCTTTAGATCTTATAGAAGAATCTTCTGGAATCTTCTGTTCCACCACTGTTGCTACTCATATTTCTAAGATTACGGGATGGTCTACGTCTCGCAGCACTGTTTCTCGGCCTCATAATCTGAACTTTCTCTTTCTCGAACTTCTCTGGGCAATCTCTAAGATAATGATCGAATGAACTACACCTAAAACATGCTCTATCCTTCAATCTACGTTCGTCGATATGTGGTCTTTTATAATGCTTGCATTCGGGCTTGTTATCTCTAACACTACCTACATTCGCTACAGATGTAGCCCAAGCCTTTGGGCTCGAACGTCGATTACCTCTGTCTATCCTAGAATGCCCCACTGAAGCTGTAAAATAGTTGTGGTATTCCTTTGGTCTCTTTGATGATGACTGATATGACTTTTTAGTCGATCTCTTTTTCGAGTCTTTAGTTTCAAAATCAACTTTTCTTTTCTCTTTGCTAAGCTCTTCGGCTTTATGTGTCTGATCAACTAAAACAACAAATTCATTCAGCTTAAGAATCCCAACTAGAAGCTTTACATCTTCATTTAAACCTTCCTCGAATCGTTTACACAGGGCGGTCTTGGTTGGAATGCATTCCTGACCATATTTACTCAGTCTGAAAACTCTCATTCATACTCTAACACAGACATACGGCTCTGTTTGAGCTAAAAAATTTCCTTGTGTTTCTGATCAAGAAATCTCTGACTAATGTATTTCTTTCGAAACTTGGTTTGAAAGAATTCCCAGCTTATATGTTCTCTCGGCACCACTAAAATCAACGTGTTCCACCACTGGTAGGCTGAGTCTTTCAACAAAGATACTGTACACTTAACACACTCGGCGGGCGAACAAGATAGTTCATCAAAAACCCTAATCATGTTCTCTAACCAGAATTCCACCCTCTCAAGATCATCCTCAACAATGGCTCTAAGTTTTTCAACTCCGTACTTATAAATCTTATCAACAGGAGGCTTATTAACTCGTAAAGGTTCCAAACCTTAAGGAATAATGGAGATCGATTAGGGAACGAGTGGGTGGAGGTTGTTGAGCAGCCAGGTTTGTACGTACAAACTCGATGAACCATTCACTCATCATCTGAAAGAAGGCTTCCTTAGCCTCTCCTCCTCGGCCTTCAGATACGGGCCTTGTACTACTTGACGCTACTTTGTGAATGGAGGCTTGGGCATTACTCTCAACTTCATCGGAGTAGCTCGGTTGAATGTCATTACTATAAGAAAACGTGTTCCAAAACGGGATAAAAGTTATCACACAATCACAGGTTATATAATGACATGTATATCTAGACTCAACCATGCTACATTCAATCTGAGAATCGACTAAATCGTAGCTCTGATACCAAATAAATGTAACACCCCTAACCTGTATCTGTCACCAAAATAGGGTTACAGAGCATTACCGAAGATTTCAATTAAAAACAATCAAAATTTTAAAACATTTAATTCACACCATCAATCATAGAAAAACCAATCAAAAGCATACATATTGTCCCTTATTCGAGCCCTTAAGGCCCTAAAAACACTTTAGAAACACATCGAGACTAGATTAGAAACATATAGAATTTTTCAAAAAAAAGTTGAAAATTTTCAAACTGCAGGGGTCACACGGCTGTGTCTCGGGCTGTGTGGACATTTGAAGTAGGGACACATGGCCGTATCCCAGCCCGTGTCCATGCCCGTGTAACTCTCTAACTTTGGTCACACAACCAAGTCACACACTTGTGTGCCAAGCCGTGTACCCTTCGAAATGGCCTCACACACCTGTGTGTCAGGTCGTGTGCTAAGCCATGTAACAGCCTGACTTACAACCCTTAGAAAGCTACAGGGAACACACGGCTGTGTCGCAAGGTCGTGTGTCACACACAGCTAAGACACAGACCCATGTCTCCGCCCGTGTGGATGAAAAATAAATCATTTTCAAGCCATTTTTCTCACCCATTCAAGCATATACCTACGATCAAATTTCCACATATGAACAAGCCTTCAAATTTCACTAAAAAATGCATAATCAAGCTATCCCAATAAGGTGCATAAGCATTCAACCAATATGCCCAAAAGACACCTAATCACAACAATTAGACATGTATAACCATATGCACAATTTGACCAAAAGTTTAACTAACTTATAACTAAGTTTATATCAAAACTTACCTCTTTGTTTACCTATCAAAATTCACACCAAAAGTACCAAATATACCATTTAACATCTAGCACCAATAGCCATATATTTCATCTATAACAAGTATACCAAATCACCACATTCAAACATATCACAATACCATTTATAACATGCATTTTTAACTACCATTCCATCTTCAATCATTCAAGCATCATGAGCCAAGATATCAACCATTTTAAGACAAAATATATGCATGCCAAAATTAGTACCATTTCATCACCTAAATTACCATAAAAACAAGACAAAACAAACGGCTACATCATCAAACAAAATATTTATACATGCCATTAGAACCAAAACTAGAAACACCAAAATCTACGAATTTAGCTGATGGATAGTGTGATATAACTCTAACAAGCTTCCAACCTGAACGAGCTTCTGATTCACTATAAACCATGGAAAATAACACAAAGTAAGCATAAATGATTAGTAAGTCCGCATAATGTAAAACTCAACTTACCCTTTCATCACATAATAAGTAAGTTAAACATGGCATAATCCAACCACAAATTGGCCAAAGCCTAAGCATTTACACCAAACATGTTAGCCATATAAGCATATAACATAAACAATTAATCATGGATGATCACAACATTTAATCATGTATCATATGCATATATCATCCATCTCAACTTTCATTATACCATGTATCACCAATTCAATGTAATCCACATGTGTTCATGTCTTAGTTCGTATCGAACTCTTACCATTCTTTTTCAAATCATGTCCGTTGAACCATTTAGAATAGGATCATATTGACTTTTCATGAAAGAAGATGTAATGGTTACCATGACATAAAATAGAATCATATTGGGAGAATGAATTTATCCTAAAGAGATTAAGGATATCCTATGAGGGTAACACACTTATGATAAGGTCAGTAGACGAGCATTGATTAAATTTTGTAATTGTTGTAATTGGGGAGAGCATAGGCATGATACTATTGTGGAATGACTTCATGACTAAATGAGTTTATAATTAATAGGTGAAAATTTGGAACTTAATTATAAATCATTTGAGCCCTAATTTCTTATATCCAATTAGTCCATCCGCTAGCTCGATGGAATTAGAAATGAATTGCATATATAATTAAATGAAGAGAAATGGATAGAAATGATAAACTTAGAGAAATGGGTTACATTCGAAAATGAATGTAGCTTCTCACTAAGTATGGGAATAACCTAAGAGTTAAGTAAATTTTTTGAATTATTATATAATCAAATAATTGATGTTCAAAAATTAGAATTAAATTAATTGGTCATCATGAATCCATTGAATATGAAAATTAAATTTTACATAGATCTTTTACGATAAAGTTGTCATGACTTTAACGAAATCAGAATTGGGTTAAGAAAATTATTTAATTGGAAAATTAGTTTAATAAATAATATTTATTTTTGGAAATAGAAAAACATGTATTGGGTTGGATTAAATTGTAAAGTGTTTAATAAAAGTCCAAGAGGCACATATAGTTGGACCCGATATAAGACAGGCTCAAAACCCCTCATAATACATATGAGGGGTGGCAACCTTAGTATAATTTATTAGGGTTGTTACCGCTCTCTCCTAGTAGAACTAGGGGACTAGTTTTTCTATCAAATAACTATTATTGTATTCTATTAATTCAACTAGAATTCTTCTATCTCTCCTTATAGATAGATGGCACTGGTAGTGCTAAAAATATACAACATTGAGATATTGTTATTCTGCCCAAAAATAGTGAGAATTTAATTTCGAAGTCTAAATTCTATTTTCTAGGAATAAAACTTCTATGGGTGTCTACTGTGAGAGAATTAGTTTACTATTGAAAGTAAATTTTTTTTGATTATATGTTTGATTCATGATTGTTCGAGTCCACAGTCGAAGCTATTTGTGGTACAAGAATAGTGGGGAAGGTCATTCGTTTAAAAGTCAGGAACGTTAAGGATCTATCTAACACAAAGCACAAATACTTTTCAAAAAAAATTTTATTGTTGTAAATATCACAAATAGAATCGATTTTTAAAATTCTAATTTTTTGCTATGATTGAATACCGTTTTTAAAACTAGATTTTTTCCAACATCATCATCACACTTAGCTACTGTTGGTTCTGCTATAGCTTTCCCTTTATCAGATTTACCTTTATTTTTTAACTTTGGGCAATATTTCTTCCAATGTCCTTTTTCTTAACAAAAAGCACACTTATCTTTTTTTAGTTTTCCCATTAACTTGGATCTCCCCTTCTAAAATTTATTTTGGGTGTGTGAACTACCCCGAACTACCAAAGCTTCTACATCTCTAGTTGAATATCTTTACTTTTCCTTCTTTCTCAGTTCATAATTGTATAAAACTTCACATAGTTCACTAAGATATACATCAGCTTTCCCATGACGTAGAGTAGTTTCGAGGAACTCAAACTCCTTAGGAAGTGATCCTAACAACATCGAAGCCAAATTTTCATCTTTGAAAGCCTCATCCATATTCACTATATCAGTGACTAATTGATTAAAACTGATGATGTGATCATTCATTGTCACGCCTATGATTTTATTTATTTATGTGCACTAGTTTATGTCACAAGGGAATTAATGGTCTAGTGGTTAAGTGTGTTAGTTGTTTCCATAATGTCCCAATTTCAAGCACCCACAAGCAAATCTTTTAATTAATTTTTTTGACAATCTTGAGCTAGTGTCAACACTCTTGTCGTCCAACACATATTTCCATACAAGGGAAGATTCTTTCCTCAATTACAAGGTCAACCTTCCCAAAGTTCTCCCTTTTTCACTTCCATGATACACTTTTGGTACCATTGTCCACTCAACCTACCAAAACCTCTCCCTTACCTTACCTTGCTCGGCCATTGAACCTAGACACTCCCCATTTCATTTTTAATTTCTCCCTTTTCTCTCCTCCTCTGCTTTAGCTGCACCACCACTTTGCTTCTTCATTCTTCTCTCATTTTCTTTATTTTTACCACCTTAGAAGTCCCTTTTTCTTCAATTTTATTCTAGACCACCACCTCTCCTCCGCCGTCGTCACCGTCGTCACACCGCCGCTGTCGGCCACCACCAAAATTCTCTATTTTTCTTCTTTTCTTCTCCTTTTTTTAAAACTCATCTCTGTAATCCCTCAATTTTGATTTTTATTTCATTAAAAGATCACTTTTTATCTTATCTTTCTAACTTGTTATTTTGTGCATTTTAGTGTCAAATCCTCCTCTTTTGTCAATTTTTCAGGAAATATTATTGAACCTTTTTCCTCTGTTATTATGTAAATATGGAAGATCCTCTAGTTCATGATTTTATTTCATACTATTATTTTGATTAGGATTTTACTAACACTTTTTATCGTACCTTGATGAAGTGCCATTCAAAAATCTCAGAATCGTATTCCATTTGTAGAATTGTGCAATTTGGCGATCAATTGCATAAGTCTCACCGAATTACATTTGTTTTTAATCAAGGGTTGTTTATTTATTTATTAAATTCGTAATAACATGAGTATTTGGTCAAAAATGTAGTGACTCAAGAATCGAACTCTCCCCTTTCGAAGTGGAATCAGGATTTGTGCAATCGAATTTACAAGGTGTGGGGATTTACTTTTAATAATGATGGTTAATGATAATATTGATAAAAATAATTTAATAAGTAATAAAATATTATTGTTAATATTATTCTTGAATATTGAAATATTAGCTGAGCACAAAAGTGTTCTTAAAGATTAATTTAAGATTCGATAAAAGTTTTGCAAATTAATCCTTGGGTTAGCTAGATTGAGCTAATATGAGTTCAAAAACATAAAAATTACTAAAAACGGACAAAATTTGCTCACCCAATAGAGAATCAAAGTTAGCCGAAGCTCTCTCCTATGGTTTCTTAAGGTTCGGTTTCAATTAGTGAAGAAGAAAATGAAATTAAAATAAATTTTAACTTATTTTATCTATTACCTTTAACTTAATTCCTAATTTACCAAATTGCCCTTTTCATTACCCATTAATTTCAACATTTTAAAGCCCAATACCCTCCACTATCTTCTCTAATGGTATATTTACCATTCAGGGAGGTTTTAATTGCACAATTGAGCCTTCAATTTTATTAAATTTTAACTAAACAAGTTTATTTTCAATTTAATCCTAAACTAATTATGTCTAAAAGAGCAAATAGCCCAAAATTTAGTGGATTTAATCATATCCACCACCACTTGGACTTTTTCACCATGGTTTAATTACCATTTTGGTCCCTTTACTATTTTAAATCTACAACAATTAACTTTTACCTCTTTTAAAATTTAATCTTTTTACCTTAATTTAGCAGTAAATCATCAAAATTATCGAACCAAGCTTCAATTCACATATAATACAACTCTATAAATATTTAATAAAAATATTTATAGCTTTAAGTTACAGAAACGAGGTCCTAATACCTCGTTTTCAATAACCACTTGACTTTTGAACAAAACCATTTATACTAACTTTTAATTCAATTGGTTAAATTCATCAAATCAAAATTGAATGTAAAAATTATTATTGACTTGAATAATTTAAATACGAATTATACGAATTCACTTGTCGGATTTCTGGTCCCAAAACCACTATTTTCGATACCTCTGTAAAATGGGCTGTTACAAAAACTTTGTGGAAATTTCCCTCGTAGTCACAACAATCCCATACCAGTGTTGCGACATTGAGCTTCTATTTCCAAGGTCATGACTTTCACCTAATGAGGTTGCGACATTTTGATCACCCTGCCTTTAAGGTCATGACGTTTCTGACCACCTTCAGATGTACCAGCATCTAGAGTAGAAATCCTGCACAAAAGATATGAAAAGAGATATCCGTAAGTATAAGGGTCAGGTTCTAATATAGTTACAACGGAATAGGTAAGCACTCCGAGGATCGTACCCAAGGGAGGCGAGCACTAAATTAATTATAACCTAAGCATAAATAGATCTAAATAGTACTTTAAATGAATTATAATACGAAGAATTAAAGAAAGGGTTTGGTAAACTATCTTAGATATAATAATAAAAGAAAGCAAAGAAATAAATTAAACATGAGAAATCAAAGATTAAAATGTATCAAATCTGGTTATAGGTGATTAGATCGCTTCAGTAATCATAATTAACTATTGTCTTGGGTTTTCTTGTTCAATCAATTAGTCGATATCCCAGTAGGATCTTTCGATTATTTTACTAAAATACCGAGTTGACAAGAACTACTTATCTCTCGACCTCACATTCCAGATCGATTTAGGGTTAAGGTAGTCACAGATAAGCCATACCAAATCTGGGTTAGTTCCCACCTTAATGACTTCTTAGAATTTTCAGGCCTAGGTTTTTAGGTTCTTCCTCTCTTGAACAGTTGATCCACTAAGAAACCTCTACAAAAAAGTTAATTAATCATACCTCCACTTGCTAATCCCCCACAAGAGGATTATTTCCTCATAGATCTAATAAACAATACAAACTTGACAAGAGAATAAACATAAAGAGAAATTCAAGGAAATAGAGTTTAAAAGAAGCCTGATTTGTATTAGAATTAACTGTAAAATCCTCACAGAGTTTGACAGTATTTCTCAAATCTGATTTCTCTACCAAAGCAAATAACAAGAACGAAAATAAAATCTAAAACCTAAGAAAAGAGAAAATTATATAATATGAAAGGTGTCTAACATGTGCTAAACGAGCCTACTTATAGACTTTAAGGTGATGTCATCCTTAACCCTAGTTCAGCTGTCATCCTCATGCATAACATTTGATTGTACGGACCAAAACACCCCTGGCTCGTAATTATTTCTTATAAAGAAGCGATGTCGTGACACATCAGGTCCTACGTCGTGACATCGAGGCAGTATGCTCATCTTCAAGATGTCTTCAGGGATATGTCGCGACATCCTTAGGCTGTGTTGCGACATTGAAGGCAGTCTTGGAATTCTTCCATTTTGCTCCGTATGTTGCGACATCCAATGCTCCATGTTGCAATCTAATGACCAGTATCGAGTTAGTATGTCGTTATAAATTATATATGTTATAATTAAAAGGTTATAATAGTAAATTTATAAATAAATAAATTATAATTAAAATAAAAGCTAACTTACAATGTAATTTCTTTGATTCTTCTCCCAAAAATTTTGAAACACCATTGTTGGAGGTGAAGAAAGCTTTGGCTAAGCTTGTCCTTCAATTTGGTAAGCCAATTTTAATCGATTTCTTGTAATTTTTATGTTTTTGATATCGTTGCAACTAGGTCCAGCTAAATCGTATCTCTGTTTTCAAAATGGTTAAAGACTATGGATTATGCCATTGATGAGTTTTGGATATTCTTGAAGTTTTATGGTAGGTTATAAAGCTTGAATGCTAAATAGGATTATTTTCTAAAGTAATTTTTGGTAATGTTAATGTTTAAGGACTAAATCGTTAAAGTGATAAATTACAAGGAATTTTGTGAAATAATAGAAATTATAGGTTGTATGGAGGCCATATACAATTTGACTGAATTTAAATTTGATTAAAATTGGTTAAATTGCAAGTTTTGAGCTTAAGAACTAAATTGCATAAAAGTAAAATGTTAGGGATAATTTTGTACAAATGTCAAAAAGGATTTAATTGCATAAAATATTTAATTATGTTTCTAGAAATTGATAATTGAATAAAATTATTATTTTGATCAAGGACGAGCTAATAATCGAGGAAAAGAAAAAATTACTGAATAGTGCCTGAGCTTTTGTCATTTTGCAGTTAGTCTGGTAAGTTCGTCCGGTTTCATTTTAGTAAAAATTTTAAATGTAATATATGAACCTAATTTCATAATGTTATATTATATTGATGTGTGTAATTTAAAATGGAAGTAATGAATTGATATTACGTCGATCACTAATTGAGATACTTTGAGCCGTTACTGCAAATTGATCCTGTAAGTTCATACGATTATTTATACTTATAATGATTTTTATGTTCTATGTTAACATAATTTTATTAAATGTTATAATATATGACAATATGATCTTTATAAAAATGGGATAATGATTCTACTAAAAGTATGCTCAATCGAGCCATACCTACTGATTCTATTGAAAGTATACTCAATCGAGCCATACCCACTATTCTATTGAATGTATGCTCAATCGAGTCATACTTACTGATTCTACTAAAAGTATGCTCAATTGAGCCATACCTACTGATTCTACTGAAAGTATGCTCAATCAAGCCATACCCACTGATTCTAGAGAAATTTGTTCAAACAAGCATTATCCACTAATTATACTGAATAAAATCTCATTGTACTGATGATTCAGAAACAAATACTGAAATATTGTACTGATTATCACTTCTCTGAAGAAAGTTACGATTTACGGGAATATCATTGTTTAGTTATAATTTGGTTATTATGTTTAGTTAGAAAAGTATACTGATTAATTAAACGAACTTACTAAGCTTTATTCAAGCTTACCTGTATTTGGTTCATTTCTGTAGATTACGTTTTGTAGGCTCGGAAGATCGAATCAACATAAGAAATCACAGTATTCAAAAATCCTTGGTGGACTTTGAATTTGGTTTGGTATATATGGCATGTAAGAGGACCATTTTTGTATAGGTGATATTAGTTCCTAGTTCTGAGCAAGCTAAACTTGAGCTTGTTATGTGTGTTTGAACAACAAATGGAAATATGCATGTTTCACCGAAGTGAGCTTGTTGGTCAATAATGAAATATTTTGACATTAAGTTGAACTATGGCATGAAATTAAATAGATGATTATGATGTGTAAATCGTCTTGTATATGCAACTTCGAATGCGAAATGTCATGAAATGTATTGTGGTGTCAATGGTGACACATTGGTTAGGTACATAGGTTGATTTCTTTGACATGTTTGAGTATTATGAAAGGTTGTTTGGGCTTATAAAGTTTTGTGTTTGAATGTATTTAGGTGCCTAAGCAAATGGGTGAAAAATGAGCATGATTTGGGTCAATTATGGGCACACACGGTCTGGGACACGGGTTGTCACATGGTTGTGTGTCACACATGGGGAACCCACACAGGCCTGTGCCTTGAGCATTATTAGATGTGGTTTTCACATAGGCTAACACACGGCCTGCGACACGGTCGTGTGACCCAACATCGATTATTACACGGACTTGCACACGGCTGGAGACACGGCCGCGTGGCGTCATTTCAAAACATACATGGCCTAACACACGGGTAGTGACACGACTGTGCCAACACCACACGGTCTTGATTGTGTCACAAAACCTAGCCACACGACCGTATGACCCTTATTTTAAATTTTTTTATTTTCTCTTAATGTTTGTATTTGTTCCAATTTGGTCCCTAAATGTCGTAACTTAATTTTAAGACTTTGAAAGCTCAATTTAAGGCCTGTAATTGGATGTTTTATTTCATTATGAATATTATATTTATTTATGTAACACCCTAAATAATTTATTTATGTTTCTGTAAATCCTGACACTAATCTGTATCTGCTTCAATGGTTAAGTGTTTTGAGCGTGTGTTTGAGGTCTTGGGTTCAAGTCTCACTTTTGACAAATTCTGTTATTTTTTATCCAAGCCTTACCCCTGTTGGGTGGGCTTATATAAAATTGTCTGTTAATCCATATCAGAATGAGCCTGCTGGTTCGAATGGTAAGAAGTTAGTTGGCTGGAGGTCTTGTATTCAAATCCCTGCATGAGCGAGGGTGATAATTTTTTTCTCGGTTGTCTGAGAGAGTTTGGATGGAATCAAAACTATGTTTACATGGGTAGTTATCAGTTTGTTAGGGATGGATATAGTGGGATTTTTATTTTAAGTTTAAATTATTTTTATTTTATTTTTCTGTCTCCCCAAATTGTTTTTGTTTTGACGTTCTGTCTTCCTCTTCTTTTTGACTACTATCAAAATTTTGCCCTTCTTTTCTCTTTTTCGATTCGATAATCAATTTTTCGTGTAATTTCTTGTGTTTCAGTTTGTGGTACCCAACTTCGGTTTGGTAAGTGTGGTTTTTGTTTTTGGTTGATGGAGTCTTGTTAATGTCATTTAGGTGAAGATCAAGGGGCTCGGGGTTGTTCATCGGTGCCATAGTTGCGTGAAACCACTTTTGTTTGTTTGAAGGTAAGGGTTTTGGTTGAACAAGGGATTGTTTGGTTCGATATAGTTTCAGTTTAGCATCATTTTAGGTGGCTAATTCAACTTTTTAATGATCTATTTTAGGTTCTGGTGGTCTCGAGAGTGTTTTCACATCAAAACCGTCTAGGTGTGTACCCCTAACGTGAGAAAATGAGGCTCGACGAAAGCCAAAAATTAGGTCTATCGACGCCACACGGGCATGTGGCTGACTATGTACGAAACACGACCGTGTGACTGGCAAAGGTGTGGCCGTGCACATGACACGATCATGTGAGGGTGTGAGTGTGGTCGTGTGGGCTACACGGGCTAAGCAAGATTGGGCGTGCGGGCCCACACTGGCATGCCACATGGGCAAGGCCAATCTAGGCGTATGGGCCCACACGGGCATGTGGGCCCAAGATTCTAAAATTTTTCCTAGGGTCACACGGGTCGTTTCGATCAACTATGGGCCTACCATAGAGTCGGTAAGGGCTAACCAAACCCTAATTCTTGAGATTTGATATTCTGATAGTCTAATCTAAGTAGGACACTGATAGCTATGTTTGACTGTTCTATTTAAGTATATATGTTATCTGTATACGAGCAAGTTAAGTATGTTAATTCTGTTAATTTTGCATTCTGTATCTTTATTTGGGGTGGGATTTGCATATGTGGAGGAAGTGATCTGTACGGCGACCTTTCGCTTATATTCTGGCAGCTTAACTGTATATTATTCTATTATGTGTCTCATCGACACTATATGGTGTGTTGGGATGGGTGGGTGTTTTTAACCCCACATTGTGTGTTGGGATGGTCAGAGATGGTGTGTAGAGGATGGGGGTAGGATTCTATATATCTGTTCTGTTTATCTGATTCTGAAATTTGTATCTGTTATGGACTTAGGTTCGAATCTATATCTGGCTGTATAGGAAATTCTATGTATGTTACATGACTATTTCTGTTGGGTTACACACTGAGTTTATGAAAACTCACATCTGTTTGTATGTTCTGTTCAAGTAATCCACAGACTTAGGCGGGTCAGTGCAGCGGAGGTTCAGCGGTGACCACTCGACAAAGAACATTTTTTTAGTAATATTGATTTTATTTTAAAATATGGGTTTTCTTTAGAGTTTGTAATTTTTGGGACTTTCTAGACTGTATGGTTTTAACTTTTGGATTCGAATTTTGTTTTGCTTTCTTTTCCACAACGTTGACAAAAACACTTTACGCAAACAAGTGGTTTTAACAAATGGTTTTTGGAAACACGAGCTTGGTTTCAAATAAAACAATTTTCAAACTTTCGTTTCAAAATCCTGATAACTTAAAATGGTTTCAAATAAGATTATGAACTCAAGTTTTTTCGGATATTAAGACTCCGATTGGTAAACTAATAAAACGATATGTCATAACTTAAAAGATATAGTTTAAAACCCTTCTTCGTAACACACCCAAATTTGGCCATAACGTCTTGGCCGGGTTAGGGGTGTTACATTTAGTAGTATCGAGTTCCAAAATCGTGTTTTGATAAAGGTCTGATTTTCAAATAATTTGGATCATTTTGAGTAAGTATGTGGTACACCGAGTCTCCGGCGTCGGTCTTGTAAGCATCTCTGAATTTAGAAAACATTGTAGTTAGTACTTCTTTAAACTGTACTGATTTAGTTAAAGACTAAAACCTATTAAATACTTCTGAACTTTTGATAATTTAAGTATAAAATATCTGCTAATAAACACTGGAACTGATGCATAAAATTTTATAATGTAGATAAACCTGAAAACACGATGAGCACTCGTGGAACTCACGGTCGCGGTATTCGTGGGCGCGGTTGGTGCCGTAGGTGGCTCAAGTTGAGTCTTCTTCTCTGGGCAGTATGCTGAATTTGGACACTAGTGAGACACCATTTTCACCTGCTACTGAGACTGGGTCTTAAAGCCGATCAGCTGGGGATGACGCACTGCCCCAAGCTATGTTAAGGGTTTTAAAGAGGGTCGTTGGACCCCATTCTGGATCTGGGGTTTGTGGGTCAGTAACTAAATGACTTCGGTCCAATAGAGCTGAGCTGTTTAGAGGCGTTATTGGAGTCACCCCTACTGTGGCTGAGTATTTTTTAGAGGCCACCGAGAGGATAATTAGCGGCATTGACTGCACTCCTTACCAGAAATTGAAGGGTGCAGTTTTTTTGCTTCGCGATGAGGCATATCAGTGGTGGTTGTCGATTAAAGAGGGTACTCAACTGGATCGTCTGAACAGGGATTACTTTAAGACTACATTTCGAGCTATGTGGATGCTCGTAGACGTGATTTCATGAATCTCACGCAAGGTGGTAAATCTGTGGCTGAGTATGAGGCCGAATTTCTGAGACTAAGCCATTACACTTGAGGCGTAGTGGCATCCGAGTATGAGAAATGTTTTCATTTTGAGGATGGCTTAAGGGATAGTCTGAGGGTATTGATTGCTCCACAGAGGGAGCGAGAGTTTACAGTTCTTGTGGTTAAGGCGAAGATCACCGAGGAGGTTAAGCGTGTGGAGCGCCAGAATAGAGAACGTGAGTGAGGCAAGAATAAGAGGGATTCAGAGCCTTCTAGTTCTATTCAGAGGCCTAAGAAATAGGTCAGACCTAATGGGCTTGTTAAAGTGGAAGTTCTTGTTGCTTCTACTGGATTTAGCCTTGTGGTGATTGTGGTAGGCGTCATTCGGGCGGGTGTTAGAGGAGATTAAGGGATTGTCTGCGATGTGGGTCATTAGAGCACCAGATTAGAGAGTGTCCACATCGTTCTAATCAAATTCAAGCTTTCAGACCGGGGTTTTTTTAGCCTCATAGGGCAGTACAACAGCCACCTAGGGGCCATGGACCGACTAGGGGTGGTAATGGTATTGGCCGAGGACAAAGAGGACTGGGTAGAGGTTCTAATTAGACTGAGGTGAGGCAGCCTGCATTGGTTTATACTACTTGACGCTGAGAGGATAGAAACGCCCTTGATGTGATCACAATTATGTTTTTAATTTTTTATGCTCTATATACTGCTTTGATAGACATAGGTTCTACACACTCCTATGTAGCTAGTTCTGTTTCCGAGAACTTTGGGATTTTTTTAGCATACTTCTAGTGAGATTACTGTACTGAGTCCGTTGGGGCAATCTGTTCTGATTAGTAAACTATATGGGAATGTTCCATTAGAGGTACAAGGGGTTGTGTTTCCGAAAATTTTGATAGAGCTACCATTTGGGGAGTTTGACTTAATTCTAGGTATGGACTGGTTAGTTGAGCACCGAGTTAGTTTGGATTGCGTGACTAAGAGGGTCATTCTGAGGACTGAGGATGATAAGGAAATAGTTGTGATCGGCGAGCGCCAAGATTATCTGTCTAATGTAATCTCCGCTCTAGTGACCGAGAAATTGGTTCGAAAAGGGTGTGAGGCGAATTTAGCCTGCGCCAGTGTTTCAGTTTCTAAGGACTCTTCTTTTGAGGCTATCAAAATAGTGAGGGAATTTTTGAATGTCTTTCCTGAGGAGTTACTGAGTTTACCTCTGAATTGGAAAGTTGATTTTGTTATTGAGCTTGTACCAGGTACAACTCCAATATCCATCGCTTCATATCGTATAGCACTAAAGGAGCTTACAGAGCTTAAGGCTCAACTCTAAGATCTTCTAAATCGTGGTTTCATCCATCCTATTTTGTCTCCAAAAGGGGCACCAGTTTTATTTGTGAAGAAAAAGAATAGTACCATGAGACTGTACATTGACTACCGACAGTTGAATAAATTGATTGTGAAGAATAAGTTCCACTTCTGAGGATCGATGACCTATTTGATCAGTTTCGTGGGGCTACGGTATTCTTAAAGATAGATCTCTAATCTGGGTATCATCAGCTTAGGGTTAAGGAAGATGATATTCATAAGACGGCATTTAGGACTCGTTATGAGCACTACAAGTTCCTAGTTATGCCCTTTGGTCTAACGAATGCTCTGACTGCATTCACAGATCTAATGAACCGAGTTTGTTAGCCATATCTAGATCAGTTAGTCGTAGTCTTCATCAACGATATTCTAGTGTACTTTAAGACTAGGTATGTGCATGATGAGCATCTTAGAGTAGTACTTCAAATACTTCGAGAGAAACAGCTCTACGCTAAGTTGAGAAAGTGTGAGTTTTGGTTGCAAGAGGTAACTTTTCTAGGGCATGTGGTTTCTGTTGAGGGAATCCGAGTTGATCCTAGAAAGATTAAGGCTATGGTTGATTGGAAACAGCCTAAGAATGTTTCTAAGATATGTAATTTTCTAGGTCTTGCGGGTTATTATCAGTGGTTTGTTGAGGGGTTCTCACTGATTGCAGCTCCTCTATCTAAGCTTCTACGTAAGTCTGTTTTGACTCAAGCTCCTGTTCTGATACAACTTGAATTTGGTAAGGAGTTTGTAGTGTATAGTGATGTGTCGCATGTCAGTTTGGGATGTGTTCTGAAGCAAGATGGTAAGGTTGTGGCTTATGCATCCTGACAGCTTAAGTCGCACGAGAGAAATTATCCGACGCATGATCTCGAGTTAGCTTCTGTTGTGTTTGCATTAAAGATCTAGAGGCACTATCTGTATGGTGATAGGTGTATCATCTACACTGATCATAAGAGTCTCAAGTACCTTCTTACTCAAAAGGAGTTGAATCTTAGGCAGTGTCAATGGGTTGAGCTACTCAAAGATTATGACTGTACGATAGAGTATCATCCCGGTAAGGCCAATATGGTGGCTGATGCTCTCAATCGTAGAGCAATGACTGATTTGAGAGCGATGTTCACTCGTCTTAGTTTATTCGATGATGGGGGTCTGTTAGCTGAGTTGCAAGTTAAGCCGACTTGGATTGGGCAGATTTGAGAAAAGCAATTAAGGGATGAGTCTCTGAGTTTGCGGTCTCGTCAGGTTGATAGTAGCAGTACATCTGATTTTAGATTGAATAAGGATAGAGTTTTGTGTTTTCAAGGTTGGGTTTGTGTACCAAACGATTCTGATCTGAGACAGTCAATTCTAAGGGAAGCGCATAGTACCCTCTATGTTATGCATCCAATAGTAATAAGGTGTATAAGGATCTTCGTGAATTGTACTGGTGGTCGGGTTTGAAATGAGAGGTAACGAATTTTGTTGTTCATTGTCTGACATGCCAGCAAGTTAAGGCTGAGCACCAGTTGCCTTTGGGTTTGCTTCAACCCGTTAAGATTCCCTTATGTAAATGGGATCGTGTAACGATGGATTTCGTTAGTGGGTTGCCTTTAACACCCACTAAGAAGGATTTTGTTTGGGTTATCGTGGATTAGTTGACCAAGTCTGTCAATTTTATTCCGGTTCGGACGGACTACTCTCTACAAAAGCTAACGAAGTTCTATATTTCTGAGATTGTGAGACTGCACGGGGTTCTAGTTTCGATAATCTCTGATAAGGATCCTCGCTTCACTTCTCAATTCTGGAAGAAACTACATGAAGCTCTGGGTTTGAGATTGGACTTCAGTACTACGTTCCATCCTCAGACCAATAGTCAGTCTGAGAGGGCGGTTCAGATACTGGAGGATATTCTTCGGAGCTATGTAATTGATTTTCGTGGTAGTTGGAAGGATTTTTTGCCATTAGTGAGTTTGCCTACGATAATAGTTTCTAGTCTAGCATTCAGATGGCACCATACGAGGCTTTATATGGTCGTAAGTGTCGTACCCCGCTATGTTGGACTGAGTTGGGTGAGCGACGGATTTTGGGTCCTGAGTTGGTTTTTGAGACTGAAGATAAGGTTAGACTGATTTGGGATTGTCTGAAGGCGGCTTCTGATAGACAGAAGTCCTATGTAGATCTAAAAAGGAGGGTATCAAGTATTCTGTTGGTGACTTCGTATTTCTTAAGGTATCGCCATGGAAGAAGGTTCTACAGTTTGGTTGTAATGGCAAGTTAAGCCCTAGATTCATTGGGTCGTATCGTATTCTAAAGTGTGTGAGACCAATTGCTTATCAGTTAGAGTTATCTTCAGATTTAGATTGTATCCATGATGTGTTTCACATCTCAACGTTGAGGCGGTATCGGTCTGATCCATCTCACGTTGTCTCTATTGAGGAGATCGAGGTTAGAACGAACTTGACATTTGAGGAGGAGCTGGTTTAGATTTTAGATCGAGATATTAAGGTTCTGAGGAGGAAGTCTATTCTGTTGGTAAAGGTTTTGTGGCGAAATCATGGCCCTGAGGAAGCCACGTGGGAACTTGAAGACTGGATGCGTGAGCAATATCCTCATCTGTTCAGATCAGGTAAATTTCGAGGCCAAAATTCCTTTTAGGGGGTAGAGTTGTAACGCCCTGAATAATTTATTTTTACTTTTTTAAATCCTGACACAAATTTGTATTTGCTTTAGTGGCTAAGTGTTCTGAGCGTGTGTTTGAGGTCATGGGTTCAAGTCCCATTTTTGGCAAATTCTATTATTTTTTATCCAAGCCTTATCCCTGTTGGGTGGGCTTATATAAGATTGTCTATTAATCCATATTAGAATGAGCCTAATGGTTCGAGTGGTAAGAAGTTAGCTTGCAGGAGGTCTTATGCTCGAATCCCTGCGTGAGCGAGAGTGATAATTTTTGTCTCGGTTGTCTGAGAGAGTTTGGATGGAATTGAAAGTCTGTTTAAATGGGTAGTTATCAATTTGTTAGGGATGGATATAGTGGGATTTTTATTTTGAGTTTTAAATTATTTTTATTTTTCTCTCTCCCCAAATTGTTTCTGTTTTGACGTTCAGTCTTTCTATTTTTTTTTACTACTGTCAAAATTTTGCCCTTCTTTTCTCTTTTTTGATTTGGTAATCAATTTTTCACGCAATTTGCTGTGTTTCGATTTTTGGTACCCAACTTCGGTTTGGCAAGTGTGGTAAGTGTGGTTATTGTTTTTGATTAGTGAATTTTTGGTTGATGGGGTTTCGTTAATGTCGTTTAGGTGAAGATCAAAGGGCTCGGGGCTGTTCATCGGTGCCATAGTTACGTGAAACCACTGCTATTCTTTTGAAAGTAAGGGTTTTGGTTGAACAAGGGATTGTTGTAAAAAATCTTATGCATTTTTGTAATCTCAAAATCATTTTTAGGGTATTGATTGAGACTATACTTATTATTGACAAGCAGTATGTCATTAACATATAAAACCAAATATAGAACCTTACTCCCACTAAACTTATGGTATATACAATTATCGACAAAATCCATCTCTAAACCAAATGAGATAATCATTTGGTAAAATTTGTAATACTATTGACGAAAAGTATGCTTAAACCCATAGATGAAGTTCTTTAATTTGCAAATCATTAACTTTGCATCATCAAACACAAAGTTTTCTATTGCACAATATAAATGTATGACCAATGTTACCATTTAGAAATTATTAACTTAATATTCATCTAATGCAGCTTAAGGTCAAAATATTCCACTAAAGTCATTATAATCCTTTGTCTAATGGACCTTTTTTAATGACATTTGTTATTGAGGTTGTTGAGTTTGTTTTTCTAGATTAATTACCTCATCATGAATAGAGAGTTGTTCAACATTGTCTTATTGAGGTTCTAGATTCACTTCTTGATCAATGATAGGTATGAGAACCATAACATCTTCAAAAGTGATAGCAAGATCTGTCATGTCAAATCATCAAGAATAAATCAAGAATAAAACTAGATGCGGAAGCATACCTAAATCCATGAATTTCTTAATTTTTTTTGGATATTGGGGATTTGATCTTCCAAATTAGCACACTTTTAGAGAATAATTGCTCTCTCTTTCCTAAGGATAGGATATTAGAAAAGTTATCTTGTTTGTAATTTGGGGACCATAACCCTAACATATATAACTTTGACACATTAGCCCTAATTCCTAGTTAGTCCATCATTAATTTGAAATTGATTAGAACTTAATTACTAAAGTACCTGCACATATTTGACTTATACTTTATTTAATAATTAAAGTCCAATAAAACTTTAACCAAATTAAATCACTTTTAGTTTGGGCTAACCTATCATGATAGTAGATAATAACATGTAATTACCCTTATTATATATGTGATGTCTATATTTTTCCAACAATTCAATCTTTTGTACAAAATCTGGACCACCATTTGAAGAAATGAATGGTGTGTAATAGGATGATTGAATACTGGCTTTACATCTTTGGTCTGAACATGAGACCAATGAAGATGTTGATGAACTTCTAGGATCATACAAATTTTTGTTAAAGGGAAAGAAGTCGACATAGTAGCTCTAAGTTCTTAATGTTTTAAGAAAAACACCAAATCAAACAATATAAAAAAAGGGTGAAAAAGGTAAAATTACTTGAAGTCCACTAGACTCAGGGCAACCACTGTAGGAATTGCAACCTATCCATAGAACATCACTTCCCGTATCAATTTGTACATGGTATTCCTTTGGAGAACCTATTCTTAATTTTGCATAATATAATCTCAAAAACAATAAATAAATAAATCAGTAAAACTCAGAGATAGTGAAAGAAGTTAATGTTAATGGTAATTTAATTTAAATAAAAAATGGAAACCCCATGAAAAGATTAAAATCAATCCAAAATTAGAAACAGTGATCCAAAAAAGAAGCCCAAACTCAAAAGAAAAGTAAAAGAGAAGAAGTTATTTACCCAACAAGAAATGGATTATAGGTGCTTCGAATAGGAAAATCCATGACACTGCCAAAAGGTTGCAACAACCTTCCATGCCTGAGTCTATTGAGTTCTCTGAGTCGACCCAACTCCACTTCATGATTCATATGTGGAATCCTACTCTTCAGTTTAAAATTTGCTTGAAAACCACCTATAACTAGAGTAGCTTCTAAAACCAAAATCATGTTCATTGCAGCAGGGAGGAAAGGAAGAAGAAGAATGGTGAAAGGATGGGTGAAACTAGAAAATTTTTGTAAGGGCCGAAATTAAATTTTAATTTTTAGTAGTATATATCTTTGTAATTTTTAAAGGATGAAATCAAATTTTTATCTTTTTAAAGGGTCAAAATACAATTTTATTTTTACTAATTTTAAATTTTTTATAGGACTTAAATGGACAACTTTCTATTTTATAAGGGGTCGGACCCTACCAATCCCTAGATACGTCACTAGGTGAAAACAGGGGTGGTGTAAGGGAAGAAGATGATGAACAATAGTAGTAGGAGTCAAAAAATGATGATATGACGTGTGCAATCAATTGTGATTAATAATTTAATATTCAATGACTAAATAAAAATTTTCATTAATGATTGTGATCAAATTACAAATATTTTTATTTAAATAACCGAAAATACTAAAAAAATTGGTTCCAATGAGGTAGATTATCCATATAATAATCCATGGATGTGGTATGATAATCCGTATGACAAAGATTTGTATATTCTTGGTGGTGGTGTTTGAAACACCCGCGCAAGCATGTGAACCCAGAAAATCACACTTATTCCGTCCAGATCCCCAAAGCGAAACCCTAACCCAAGTTCTTTTCCAATGGCCGCTCTGAGTACTAACGACATAACCCACTCTCAAAGTCCATCATTATTTACGATTTGCGGCTATTTTACTTAAATAGCCCAAAAAATATTATATTTACAAAAATAACTCAGGTTTAAAAACAATAACCAAAATAACCTGAAATGAACAGTAAATTTGGATTGTGGCCTGTCAATGGCCGGAACCCACTCGTATTTTGGACTCATGATTGCCTGATAATTGTGTCAGACTTTAAAAAAATAAATTTTTGGGTTTTGGCCTGTCAATGGCCGGAACCTGTGTATTTTTTTTAAAAAAATTGTATAATACTGATATACAAGAAAAGAAGGAAAAAAAATTTTGGGTGTTGGCCTGTCAATGGCCGACACCCAGTACGAAAAAAAGGAAAAAAAAATTTAGGTGCTAGCCTATCAATGGTCGGCACCCAGTATAGTAAAAAAAATTTGAGTTTTGGTCTATCAATGGCCGGCACCAGAGTACGAAAAAAAAGAAAAAAAAATTTTTGGGTGCTGGCCTGTCAATGGCCGGCACCCAGTACAGTAAAAAAAATTTACTTTTTTTCGTGTCAGTGTCAGGTATCAGTATACGGTTTTGACGAAGCGAATGCATAAGAATATGATGAAGGAGAAGAAGAGTCGTGATAAATCGATGGTGAAGATCGTAGGTACGTGGAGAAGTGTAGACCGTATGATTTAGTTCAGGATGACTGTAACGGCATTTTCTTTCTTAGAAAACGGTGGTTTTTGGAGTGAGTTGTGTTAACCTAGTGAAAAGCGAGAAGTGGCATAAAAAGATGAGGGTGGGCGAATCGTGGCTATTTTACCCAAATAGCCCAAAAAATATTATATTTACAAAAATAACCCAGGTTTAAAAACAATAACCAAAATAACCTGAAATGAACAGTAAATTTGGGTTGTGGCTTGTCAATGGCCGAAACCCGTGTATTTTTTTTTTACAATTGTATAATACTGATATACAAAAAAGAAGGAAAAAAATTTTTGGGTGCTGACCTGTCAATGGCCGGCACCCAGTACGAAAAGAGGAAAAAAAAATTTTTTTTGGGTGCTGGCCTGTCAATGGTCGGCACCCAGTACAGTAAAAAAAAATCGAGTTTTGGTCTGTCAATGGCCGGCACCAAAGTTCGAAAAAAAGAAAAAAAAAATTTTTGGGTTCCGGCCATTGACAGGCCAGTACCCAAAATCTTTTTTTTTTACTTTTTTCGTATACAATACCTGATACTGACACGAAAAAAAGTAAAAAAAAAATTTTTACTATACTAGGTGTCAGTCATTGACAGGCCAGCACCCAAAAAAATATTTTTTTCCTTAAATTTTTTTTTGTATATCAGTATTATATAATTTTAAAAAAATACACGGGTTCCGGCCATTGAAAGGCCAAAACTCAAAAAATTATTTTTTTAAAGTCTTAGAAAATTATCAGGCAATCATGGGTCCAAAATACAAGTGGGTTCCGGCCATTGACAGGCCACAACCTAAATTTACTATTCATTTCAGGTTATTTTGGTTATTGTTTTTAAACCTGGGTTATTTTTGTAAATATAATATTTTTTTGGGCTATTTGGGTAAAATAGCCACGATTCGCCCACCCTCCTCTTTTTATACCACTTCTCGCTTTTCACTAGGTTAACCCAACTCACTCAAAAAACCACCGTTTTCTGAGAAAGAAAATGCCGTTACAGTCATCCCGAACTAAATCATACGGTCTACACTTCTCCACGTACCTACGATCTTTACTGTCGATTTATCACGACTCTTCTTCTCCTTCGTCATATTCTTACGCATTCGCTTCGTCAAGCTCAAGCTTCTCTTCAAGATCCTCCACCTTCTTCGCACGTGCGACTTCCCCCACACGTGTAAAACTGTACGGACGAAGCTATTCTCCTCAGTCATCGCCGTCCGTTCGGTTCTGTATCAACGAACGTCTGATCTCTCCCAACAGTTCGATTTCCTACAAGAACAAGAACAATGCGGTGCCGTCTGGCTCTCACCACTAGAGGAATAGGACGTGTTTGTGTTCCCCAACGACGCACCCGGGGTCTTTCTGGTGTTCTCTCCATAAAGGATTGCCTCTGTTAAGGAAGCACTAGATTAATCGTCAACCGATGACGGCGTCATTTCTTCCTAGTAGTCCGTTGAATTTGAGGAGATCAGCGATGAAGAATTCTTTAGTGAGAATCGGGGGAGTGGAAGAAGAGTTGGTCAAGAGAGCTTTAACGGCTCTTATTAGGCCTTCTTCGCATCAGCAGTGACGCCGAGCCGCTTTTGAGCCAAGGCCTAGTCGTTTTTCGATTATGTCTAAAGCCGATGATTCTTGACCTGTGTTAGGGTTTCATTCTTTATTGAGGTTAGATCAAATCGGACGAGCGGGCTCAGTAAGTCGGTGCACAAACAGTATAACTCAGATTTCGTTGTGATTTCTTATGACTACTTTTGGTATGAATCTAGTAAAAATTTTGTGGAGATTTTGTTAGTGGAAATTGAATATATTAGTAAAATCTTTTCTGTTTTTCATTTTAACATTTTAGGTAAAAGAAATTGTTAATAGTTTTGCGGAGTTGAGATGATCATTGTACAGAGTGATTCTGCCAACGTTTACAAAAATGAATACCAAAATGCATTAGAAATTTTGTTAAGGTTAAAATTTTTTGTACATTCTTTTTAAGGCACCTTGTAATTTTCACTGGATGCTACTTGTAACTATGGTTGAGTAAAATTCGATTCGATTCAAAAATATAAAAATAAATTTTGAATTTTGAGCTAAATAAAGTGAGTTATTCGAATAAATTGAGTTATTCTAGGCAACTCAATTTTTTTTTGAATTTCGAGTTGGTATCGAATTTGATTTTCGAATTTGAATAACTAGAATAAATCAAATAAATCGAATGTCAAACTAGAATAATTTAAATTATTACCCCAAACTCTTAAACCTCTTCACTTTTCTTCCAAAACTTTTACTCACTCTTACTTTCCTCTCATAACTTTTGCTCCCCTCCCATCTCACCCCCTTCTACCCCAAACCCATTCTCTCCTTTTTTTCTTTTTATTTTTTTAATATTTCTCTCCCAAAATTTTACTCATCCCATTTATTCCCCCTCTCCAAACATTATTCCTTCAACCTCCAAAATTTTTATTTTCCCCCTAAAATTTTACTTCTCACCCTTTACTCTCAAAAAAAAAATCATCCAAAAATTTTTTTTAACCTAAATAATAATGATTTTATTTATATCTACTATTTATATTATTAAATTAAATTTTACATTTTGTAATATTTATATTATTGAATTGTTTATCATATTGAATCTTTATAATTTTTTATTAAAATTGAATTATTGATGATGTCATAAAATAGTCGTGTTAAAATTTTATGTTGGTATCAATTTCACATTTTATCTTTAAAATAATTTTTATTAAAAAATCACATTTTTTACATTTAATATATTTTTTAATTTCAAAATACATAGTGACAAGAATCAGAAGATAATTGAAGCAACTAAGCAAGCAAAAAAGTTAACTCGTATATAAAAGAATAATAAATAAATTATAAGGGGATGAAAGTTAATAACAAATTTGATTACAGTAGGTGACAGTGATTACAAGGACCTAAAATATATATTTTTAATTTAACTCGAACAAATATATTCAATTTGATTCGAATTTCATCTCACTCGACTCGATTCGAGAAAATTTCAAATCGAGTTAGGATGATAAAATATGATTTGTCAACTTGATTAACTCAAAATTTTTTCATTCGATTCGATCGAACACTCACCCCTACTTGTAGCATCCAAAGTTACCTGATTACATTGTAATACTATTTTGATGGTGGATATAGTGAATCTTTGAGAAAATTCAAAAATATGTCAGATAAAATAAATTTTATAAAAGTAAAGTGATTTTAGATATAGAAATCAATAAAAAAATGTAGAAGTGAAAACATGATAAGATTTAAAAAGTTTAGGGACTAAAGTACAAACATGAATAAATTGAAAAAATGAGTTATTAGTGATGAACTGATTTGAGGTTAAGTAGAAATATGTAATAGTTTAATAAAAATCACTATTAGAATCAAATTGGAAAAATTGAAAAATAAATTTCTTCACATTAAAGACTACATGTAAATTTGAAGTTTTAGTTTGGATAGTTGCGGAGAAATTATACAGAGAGTAAAAAAAAAAGGACAAAAAAGTAATTTAATCTCGTAAGAGTATTTTGGACTTTTCTCAAGAATTGTATGGTAAAACTATTGTTTATATAAGATATTTAATTTATGAAATAAATTTGAGCATTTAAAATTTTGAATTTGGATCAAGTTAGTGAGCCATTATCCTTTAAATTAGTTGCTTAGAATTGTTGGAATTGGGTCTTTTGGCCCACTTGTTGTATTTTAAAGGAAAGCAAGGATGTAAGGCCAGATTAGGCTTCTTCTTCTTGCTCCTGCCACCCCCCTCTTTCCATGGTTTTCCCTTATTTCTTCATTTTCCTCGTCTTTTTTTCCCAAATTTCCTAAAGACCCAAAACCAAAACTTTGACATTTTACTTAAATCTATTAGAAAACAACCTCTATATTAGTTTTCCATCATCAAAACTCTATTTTCAACAAAATTTTTCATAAGTTTTTGTGTGTGAAATTGAAATTATAGAAAGAAAACTTCAACAAAACAAATAATGGTGTTTCCTAATTCTTGAAGCTCAATATTTGAGAATTTTTTAGAAAGCTTTGGAAGCTCCTATATTAATTTTTGGTTAATTTCATGAATTAGGAAACACCAAAACTTTCCTTGGTGTTTTCGGTGTTTCCTGCCACCCCTCTCTTTCCATGGTTTTTCCCTTTCTTTTTCTTCATCTTCCTTGTCTTTTTTAACCAAATTTCCTAAAGACCCAACACCAAACCTTTGACATTTTACTTAAATTTCTTACAAAACAACCTCCATATTAGTTTTCCACCATCAAAACTCTATTTTTAACAAAGATTTTCATGAGTTTTAGTGTGAGAAATTGAAGTTATAGAAAGAAAACTTCAACAAAGCAAATGATGGTGTTTCCTAATTAGAGGCCCGGCCCGACGGCCCGCCCAAAATATGGGAGGGTTCGGTTAAAAATATAGGCTCGAAATATAGGTTTTGGTAAAAAAACGAGGTCCGTTTAGAAAACGGGCCGAGCTTCGGGCACCACTTTTTTGTCCCGGGCCGGGCCGCCTGAATATAATATATATTTTATTTTTTAATTTTAAAATATTTTTAAAATGCTTTTTTTATTTTTAAAATAAAATTTTGGTGTTTATTAAAAAATGGGCCGGGCCGGATTTGGGCTTAGGAATTTTTCTCGGGCCGAGCCTGGACAAAATTTTAGGCCCATATTTCAGGCCGAGCCGAACCCGAGCCTAGGACGCGGGCCAAATTTTTTTTCTGGGCCTGGCCCGGCCCAATATTCCTAATTCTTGAACCTCAATATTTGAGAAATTTTTTAGAAAGCTTTGGAAGCTCCTATATTAATTTTTGGTTAATTTCATGAATATAGAAAACTGTGATAATAATGAGAAATGGATTTCCAATCAAATTTGAAAGTGGATTCAAGGATATAGAAGCAAGATTTTGTATTGCCCAAACGCAACTTATTTCAAAATATAGTCTAATTGTAAAATAAATACTTGTAAACTCCATGGCTTAAAAGACATGAAATAGGTCAATAGTGTGTCGTGTTGAAATTGTTAGTCATGAAATACTATATTAACTAAATATATGATATAGAGATATTAATTGTCATGAAAGTGTAAGTAAACATGTGTTGGTATGTAGAAATTATGTTATTAATGATAATTGTCATTATGTTCATGAATAAGATTTATTAGTTAATTTTTGTTTTTAGTCGATAGAGTTGATACCATGTTAAAATATAAGTTTTGTTATAAAAAATGAAGAGCAATGAAAATATGACTTTTTAGCATTGGGAACTATTATATGAAATGGACATGTGTATAAAGTTTAAAGATATCTGAAAATGTGTATGTAAATGTAAAGCAACTATGATGCTTACTTGTGAAAAATGGTTATGCTTATAAAACCTTTAATATGAATTTTGTAACATCCTGAATTTTTAGGTACAGAAAGTGGCACTGTTTCGGGAAATGCTATAACGACTTATTTAGAAAAATTGAATAATGAGGCAATAAAGAGAAAATTCAAAAGGTGTTATAAGAATTTATTGTTAGGAAACAATAAAGTGGAATTTAAATATGAAAATGTGGAAAAAGGATTAAATTGTAAAATATGAAAAGTATAAGGACTGAAGCGTAAAATGACCAATTTAAGAAATTATAGATTGAAATTTATTTATTGACATTATGTTGTCATGGGTTATGCATAATAATTCAGAAAAATAATTTGGGTCTAAATTAAATAAAATAAAAAGTATAAAGATTAAATTATAAATTTTACATATTTATCGGGAAATGAATAAAAGGGTAATTTTCAAAATTTATGGATTTATATTAAGGGGCATATCCATGTTATGATTTTTAGACTTGATGAGTACTTATTGTTGTGAAGAAATTGTATAAGAGATAAAAATGGGCAAATTGTAATTTTATGATGAAAAGATAGTTTGAGTATTTCTCAGTATTATATATTACTTTGATAATATGATTGATGTATGGAATTTATTATGAACCTCTATAATGATTTGAGAAGATTTAATGTGCTAAGTGTTATATTTGAAATTAATTGAAGTAAAGTGATAAAAGAATGCAATTTTCCATCAACGAGTATTCTAGACTCTTGATGAATGTTATAAACAAATATTTTAAATTGATTAAATATGATTAGTGATAAAAAAAATGGCCATAGCTTTTGGTTATTTATGCATGAAACATGGGGAGTCACTCAATAAGAAAAGACTTTAGTTTTTTTCTAAAAAAGAAATAAAATTTTTGTTTTTTCTCACTCAATTGAGTATTTGAACTGTCTAAATGCACACAAAAAAACCGTTAACTTTAATGATTGATCGTTAAGTTAATAATTCTTTTTTTAAGTTATATGAAATTATTAAAATTTAAACTTTAAAAAAATAAAAATTTTTAAAATTTTTAAATAATATAAAAGGTATATTTTTATATACAAAAATATTATAAAAATAGAAAATTATTAAAATTTAAAAAAAACATAAATTTCTTTTAAAAGTTTTTATTAGCATACATGATACTTCCTATTGCCGAAGCATAATGAACCTTTGTCATGTGCTCTCTTTCTTCCACTGTTTGAGGACAGTCCTCTAAAGAGAGATGAAATCCCATACGAAGGGTTGATTTCTCTTCTTCAAATCCGTCATTGCATAACATTCCAATATCTTGTCTATGTATGAAGCCTAAGAAAGTGTTATCACTTTGTTCTTCCGATCCCTTAGGATTCGAATGTCTAGAACAAAATTAGTTTTACCCAAGTCCTTCAAGCAAAACTGTTGTGTTAACCACAATTTAATCGATGACAATATCCTTGCATCATTCCTAATGAGGAGAATATTATTGACATATAGAACGAGAAAGATCACTTTTCCATCCCCTAAACGTTTATAAACGTAAGGTTCATCCACGTTTTGCTCAAATCCAGAAGTCTTGATCGCTTGATCAAATCTTTAATTCCATGAGCGGGATACTTGCTTAAGTCCATATATGGATCTAAGCAGTTTGCAAACTTTATGGTCATTTTCTTTAGCTATAAATCTGGTGGGTTGCATCATAAAGATGCTTTCTTCAAGCTAGCCATTCAAAAATGCTGTCTTGACATCCATTTGCCATATCTTATAATTGAGAGCTGTCGGGATGATAGAAATATGCGGATTGACTTGAGCATGACAACTAGAGAGAATGTTTCTTTGTAATCGATACCTTCTTTCTAAGTATAACCTTTTGCTCTAAGTATAACCTTTTGCTACAAGTTTGACCTTATAAGCTTTTACTATTCCATTTGCATTTCTTTTCCTTTTGTAGATCTACTTACACCCTATAGGTTTTATCCTTTTCGGTAAGTCTAAAAGTTCCCACACTGAGTTGGAGTCTATAGAATCCAGTCTCAGCTTTCATAGCTATTTTCCAGTGCTTGGAATCAACATTCTGCATCACTTTGTCATACATGAGTGCGTCATAATATTTTTTTCTCGGTAGACTCAGTGTTAAAAACACTTCCAACAGATTGGAAGAACTCATGCCTACGAGAGACACTTCTATTGCAACGAAGCACCCTATGTTGCTGATCATTTGCAGGTATACTATTAGGATTTGGTTTTAAAATCGCTTTTGTAGGATTTTGTATATTTCTAGAAAGTTCCTTAAGTACCTATTTACTCTAAGGTTTGAAGTCATTCATATAACTTTCTTCAAGGAAAGTAGCATGAGTTGACACTATAACAGTTTGCTCTTTTGGGTTATAAAACAAATCATCCTTTGTTCCAATTGGATATCTTACAAACATGCGCAAATTTTTTCATGAGGACAACTTCCTAGCATTTTCATCCAATATGTGGGTGGAGCATCCCCTAATCCTTAAATGGTTTAAACTTGGCTTCCTACCATGCCACAATTTGTATGGAGTTTTTGATGCTGCTTTGGTTGGCACATCATTCAGAATATAAGAAGTCATTTGTACCGCATATCCCCAGAAAGAGATTGGAAACTTAACATAGAACATACCATGTCTAACAACATTTGATTCCTTCTCATTGCCACGCCATTCTATTGTGGAGTGCCCAACATGGTTAACTGGGATAGAATCTCATTTTCCATGAGGTACCCTAAGAACTCATCAGATAAATATTCTTACATTAATCATATTGAAGTGTTTTTATGGTTAAACCTAGTTGTTTCTCTAGTTCCGCAAGAAACTCTTTGAATTTATTTATCAAAGGTTTCGTGTTAATATGATGTGCGAATTGTGCAAGTATACTTGTCGAATCAAGTATAAAGTGATGAGTGAGTATTGTTCCCACGAGGATTGGATTAGTATTCTTTTTCTAAATTATCACAATTGAGTAGACAAGATAAATGAATCGAATGGTATTTTGATAAATAACAATGCAATTAATACACTAAAAATGAAAGTAGTAAAATGTACTATCGTAGATTGCAATTGCAACAAATTGAGTAAAATCACTAAGGATTCTAGCAAGATTGGAATATTGATTGAAAAGGCTGGGATTAATAATGAATTAGTTATAACCTAGGAATAATGCCATGGCAAAAATATGGTAACCTACTACTTGATTGGATACTAACATGGTCTATCTCTGTCGAAAGCAGGACCTAAAGCTACTTACTCCTAAGACACTATACGTCTATAGGCTAAGAATTAACAACCATGACTGAAGCACAATCCTCTAAATCGTATAAGGTAAAGCTCTATGTCTACAGTTTACATTAGTATTTCACTCAATGTTATTTTATATTACCTAATTTTGGCCCAAGCAACCTAACTCTGTCAATATTAAGCTACTTTTAGACTTATCAAGCATTTATCAATACCCTAATAAACATATAAACATGAATAAAGATTGGGTAAAGTAGTAAACTGAATCATATTCATCCATAAACATTCATCTGAGTTAAAATATCATCAAGAATAATCCCCAGCTATGTTAAGTTAGCTCATGAATGGGATATGCAAATTCAAGTATTTTAATATCATCAACATCCCAAAATAACAGTTTAAATCAGTAGATTTAGAACAAATTTCAGAGGAAGAAACCTGGGTTTAGAACACAAATTCTCCCAACTTGGCGTCTGGTGTGCGTCTTTACCCAAGCTCCCGGTAGCTCAAATTACCCACATTGTCACAAAGAGATCTTTATCAAAGCTTCATATTTGCAATCAGTCATACCTTCCGCTCTCATTAATGATGGACCTCCTTTTTTGGCCGTTAATCCCCCTTTTTCTTTTATACTTAGGTCCTCCTCTAGGGTAAAAGTCGTTAGCCAATGATTGTTTTCTTCCTAATTTCGAGGTGGATATTTTCCATTACATGTGCACGTAGGGGGGCAACTGTTGATTGCTTTGATTGATGACTGAGTATTTTTCATTTTTTTCCTCAGCATTTCTATGGCAATCTCTCATAATGCCTCGACAAATCTCCATCCTTTCCTATATTTCTTCCTCAAACCTGTCATTCAACCACCACAAAGCCTTTCCACCAACAATTAAAAGTGCATATGCACTAAAGTAATCACCATCCCAAGTCTTTACATGCAATGCTTGAATAACTAAAAATAATCATGCAATTACCTAAACTGAAACTATTTTTACTTAAGTACAAGCAATTAACTAAGTCTAAAAGTACCTAAAATGAAACTATTTTCAAGAGTTATCACACGCTCAAACCTGAATCATTGCTTGCCCTTAAGCAAATATGCATGAATACATGAATGCAAAAATTTCCATTGCACATAACCACCTTGTACTGCCAGTCCATTTAAAGAAAAATTTATACATCAGTTCTTAGTAATCTTCTATCTAAAACTTGTTCAAGTTTCAAAAGTTTGCTTAGCAAAGGTAGTGCAGAGAATCTCACCCTAAAAACAAAATTCTTAAGTGTTCATTTGTGCATTTTGACTATAGCTAGTATCTCTCAATTTACTTAGCTCATTTTTTTCTCTAAACTCAAGTTTCTTTAAAGCAGTAATAAGGGCTCAGCTCGTCACACAATTCTTTGACTCGATAATCAAAATGGAGCAAACATTGAATTACCAGGTACTCAATCCTGTCATGATTTGAATAGAATTCACTCATAAAGCTAAAGCATTTAACTTAGAAGATGGATGGAGCAAACAAATACCTCATTATCTACTCAACCTGTTACTACAGTGGAGTACCCCTAATTTTCCTTTTTCTTTACTACACACTCTTGCTTAAGCTCGCTGTTCTAGCCAACAACACAATGGAGCAAACAAAGTGTTACTGACCTATTTGGCAATTCTAAGCATTTGAGTGTCTACTGGTAATTTTCAGTAAAAAAGGTGTATTTTCAACCCTATTTCAACCCTCTTCATTCCTTGTACATGGATCCTTGGCTATGGATTTCCGAAATAATTTTTTCGTTACACTACGGGGCGTACCGACAGTCCCAACAATATTTTCTTGTAAATGGACAATAACTAAAACATTATTTTGGAGGAACGATGAATACAGTTATTGACACATTATTCTTACAATTTAAAACTCTATGGAGTTTAGGGGGAACCGAAGGGATGTTGCTAAATGAAAGGGACAATAAAGAAGAAAGTGACGATATTGATGACTTTGAAACACAAAAGGAACATACTAAAATCTGGCCCACATGTCATGACACCAGAACCTTATGTCGCGACATCGGACAACATCCTGAGTAGGTAATTTGTCCTTGGTGTCACGACACCACTAGAGGATGTCGCGACACCACTGGAGGATGTCGCGACACCACTGGAGGATGTTACGATACCCCTATGTAACTTTGCTACACCGAATTGAAACTAACCACTGACGTTTGTGTAGTTTAGTTCCATCAGATTTATAAATCTTTAACCCTTTACTAAGTAGGATTAAATTATAACTCTTGATTATATTATTATTTTCCTCAAGAATAAATAGGTCACATCAAACCTCTCACCATCTACAATTGTTGAGAAGAAATACAAGTCTGCCATTGAAAGCTCATTAATTTTGGAACAAAAGAGTACAAAAAAGTTAGGGCTGGGTAATGGCAAGTTTCAATACAAGCGTTTCAAGTCTATCCATCTAATTCTTAGAAAGCAACATTGATAAATACTTAAAATAGTTGTAGCCTTATACTTTTATTGAAGAACAAGGATTTGATCCCTTAATGAGGAATTGTAAAGGTATATGGGAGATCACAACATAAAGGGAGTGGACTAAAATTTTGTTTGCCGCCTGAAGAACCCACAATGATTCTTGTGATGTAGGAATTCTGTATAGCATTAAAAGAGAGGGAAGCGACAAGACCATTCTATAAGATGTGATCTTTTATCAAGGTTAGAGGGATTAATGAATTGGTAATCGAAAGAAGTATTTGTCAATTTTATGATGCACCATATTATTAACGTGATTACCTTTACAAAACAAATCTCAAAGAGTTCAAAAACATAGACATAGAAGAGATCTTGAGATTTTTGACAGAATGAAAAGAGATATGGACATATTGGATGGGGAAAATGATAACTAAAACATTCAACCAAGTGTTAATGATGCCAAAAGCCAAAAATGGATGAAGTTTGTATATTCAAAAATTTGGCACATAGCTGACGTGTCTAATATCAATCTGATCCATGTGATTGTAACATATGAAATACTGCAAAAGAAACAAATATGTATTGGTATGTGGATATATAGGAATATAGTTGAATGCACGAGAAATCTGGAAAAAAGAAATATTCTTTCCCCATATAATATCAGAACTGTACAAAAGAGCAAGAGTACCTATAGAGCGATTGGATAAAATGATAAACCCTTTAAAGAAACTGCTAGGAGATGACGCATATAAATAGTTTGTCATATTGCAGAAAAAAAAAGGAAGAAAGGAGGAGAAGAGGACTCCAAGAGGACGATGAATGATATATCAAACTAATATAGTAGGATTTTTTTAGGATTTGAAGATATTAGGAGAGTTAAATCAATTTCCTTATTATTATTTGTTTTTATTTTTTTAAGCCATTGTAATTCGTTATAATTGATGGATTGAAATTATATATTTATTTTTACAAAATATCCCTACAAAATAAAAGCACAACGATTCTGAACTTTCAATGATCAAAGGAGGAAGCACCCACTAATAGTTTGTGCAACTATCACGATCAATTGGGTAACTTCATTCCTTATCTTTTTACAAAGCTATATATTGAAGACAATGTGTTCTCTAAAGTGTGAGGGGTAACATATAATTTCTTTTTAATTTGTATGTTTTTCTTTGATTTTTCTTGTCATTTGTGTGCTTGAGCTTGTAGAAATACAAGTTATTGGTTAAGAACATGTACATAGGTTGGTTGTATTTATAGTAAATTTGGCATGAGGATAGGTGATTTTAAATTTTTATTATTAGACTAGTAAGTTCTATATATTACATTGCAAATAGGTACTAAGCAATCAATGTACTAAATGATATTGACCGCCTCTGGACGTACTAACTTCTAGAGTGTGAATATTGTAGCAAAAGATATATAAATGAGGTAGTATCCCTCTTAGCGACCCTTACCTACTCTCTGCCTTATTTCTCCTTCTCTCATCTTCCTTATTTCTCTACATAGGAAATTATAGCATTATATAGTAACTACGACTAGCCTACGAGTTTCTGTGCACTAATGAACGAGTTTTTCTTATTCTTGTGACTTTGTCACATTCTTTTTCAATTCATCTCACTCACAAATGCTTTTTCTTTTCAAAAACTTTTCCTACTCGTATTGCTTTTCTTTTTGAATTTTTCTTTTGTTCTACATTTAAGCTTACCTATAGTTCTTATATCACACTAATCTTTCCTATTTCACTATATTTTTACAAAATTCTTCAAGATGTATCTACTTAACCTTTAATACATATGGCCAGACATTTATACTCGTGCAATTCAGGACTAAAGAAAGAGGCCAAATACAAATTATCATTTCAGGCTCGGGCACGAGCTTTATAATAAGTTCATCAAGAAGTGTTTACAAGTTGAAAATAGGTGCTACGGGTGAATAAATACAAGTCAACTTTTTTACTCTGGATGTATTCCAAAAATGCCTTAGGTCATCCTTTAAATATTTCAATGTGCACAAATTTAATCAACCAACTAAACTCAAATTCAACCATTTACCATTCATACTAGCATGCTCGTTTCCTTATATTTTATTTATCATTTGGTACAATTGGTTGCTTAAAGCCTATTAACAGTGTAACATATAGAACTTAGTAGTCTAATAATAAAAAAATTAAAATCATCTACCATCATGCCAAATTTATTTGTAAACACAAGCAACCTATGTACATGCTCCTAACCAATCACTTGTATTTCTATAAGCTCAAGCACACAATTGACAAGAAAATTAAAAGAAAAGCATAAATATTGGTGCAAATTTTCTATGTTACCCCCTGCACTTTAGTTAACACATTGTCCTCAATGTGTAGCCCGTAAAAAGATTATGAAAGAAGTTACCCCGATTGATCGTGGTTGTTCCATCTGCTATTGGTGGGTGCTTCCTGCTCTATTTATTAATAGCTCAAATTGTTGTGTTTCCTTCCTGTGGGGTTCCTACATAGAAAATTAAAATCAAAACCAAACAAAAAACAAAACATCTAAAAATTTACTTTTATCCTACTCATAAAAACAAATTAAAATCATCCTTAAGTTTCATACAATCCAAAAAAAAAAGTTTTAATCATCCTCCTCATCATCCATCTCATCGCTTCCATCTCCCTCTCATTCCTCTTTACTTTCATGCTCTGTTTCTTCTTGTCCAGATGGCGTAGGCCTAAACATGTTTGGCGTATAATTGGGTACCCATATATTGTTTTGCCTTGCAAATTCTTGAAATGTTGACCTGGGCTCTTGCATCCACTGTATCATCCTGTCCAATTTAGGATGACTACTCTCATCAACTTCCTGTTGGGCTCATGTCAACCTTTGTGACGAAGTTGGTCTAGCCGTCGCTTCTTATTATCGTTTGTTCCAATCTTTTATTTGTTTGGCTCATAACTCTATGTACTATTGGAATAACGTATCTCCTATAATACTTAGAGATGGTTTCGACGGCTGCTCAGTGGATGCCATGGGAACGCATGCTCTTTTACATAAGGTTGCCACTAATTGGGGAAAGAAAACTCCTACTTTTTGGCCACTTATACATCTCTTTATGTTCTGATGGATCCACTTTTCAATACACACCTGCATTTTTTGAAAAATAGCATAAAATAAAATTGCTCAAAAGGTATTAACATTAGATACATTTAAAGTAGGGACTATTCGTGTGCACACAAATTGAATCCATATTTTAGCCTTCAGGAATATGATAACTTGATTGAAAGAGGTTGGGATACTAGTACCTGTGTGGTATTTCCATTCACCCCTTCCCTCTATTAAGTAATTTATAATATTGTCTATATATATGTCCCTAAAGTATACCAAATTGGTTTCATCAATAAAATTTTGGTAATAAAATGGAGCATTGTAAAAATCACAAATAATTTGAGGGGTTACTTTAACTTATATGCCTCGTACAGGTACAATATCTCATATATGGTCGTCAGTATTTCTAGACTCGTGATCCCATAAATATGCATAATATTCTTGAACTATTGGGACCACGGTGATATCTTTCGGGATTGTCCAAAACCGTTCCCACCTATGATACCTAACTAGAAGCCATTTATCTTTGTAAAGGATCAACGGATCAAATCCCCTTTCTTGAATGAATGTTTTCCCTTGAAGTTCATTAAAATATTTTTCAACATTTGGGTTCACAAAAATAGAGGGATTTTGAGTTGTCGATGGCTCTGGTTCATTAGTTCATCTAACTTTTCTAGGAGGAATTATCGTTAAACTAAGAACAAAATATCAAGCAAAGAAATTCGATGAAACAGTAAAAGTCTAGTTTAGGAACCCTTAACCTCATAGAATTCATTGAATTCCTCATTTCGTGTAGCTTTTATTGTTCCCTTGGGTACTTCCATTTTCCGTTGTACCAAATATGATTGAGAGATGGACTTTGTAAACAAAAAGAAGTGAAAATTAGGTTTTAGGGTTTAAGAAGTGTTAAGAGATTTTGAGAGGGTTGAGATGATTAAGGGGTTAAGAGGTGTTTAAATAGGTGGATAATGAGCTTTTATGTTATAAAATATGTGATTAGATGGTTAAAATTGGCCTAAAATGGGTTTTAAAGTTTTAGTATGTAATACTCTAGTAATTTTGCTGTTGAATGATAAAGGTTGGGATTACTTAGGGAATATTTTCATAACATAATAATGCAATGGTAAAGTTATGACTAAACTACTGCCTAGAGGTTTACTATTGCAGTCTACTTTTTTTAGAGTTAAACTTTAATTATTATTCGGAGTCTGTGCATGTCTACAAGACTCACAAATGATAACCTGAGTAACACTCTACACCTATATAGATCAAATCTTCTATGTCTAGAGTGCTGCGAATATTCTTTCGAGTACTTGCCTACATCAATCAATTAATAATTTGATGTATTTAATCTTTTCAGATTCAAATCCATCTAAGTTCATAACATGCAATCAAAACTATATCATGGGCATTACAGATAAATCAATATTCACCCAAATAATTCCAACTCAAAGATAATTAGCTCATGGGTTAGGCAATGAAATCCAAAATTAAACCATTCATCAACATTCTTCAAGTTTTACGAATCATAAAATTCAAAACCAAGAAAACAGAACAAAGGTAAAACTGCAGGAAGTTCTCGCTGCACTCTAACTTCTTATCAAGATTTTACGCAAAACCTAGGGCAGATTTCTCTTCCCTTCTTTGCATATGTGATCTCCCCTTTTTTAGTTGCTCCATTCTTTTTGTTTTCTAAATTGGTCCACCAGATTCTATTTCAGAGAGAGTAACTGCTCTCTTTCTTTTCTTTTCTCCTCACAATCCGTGCGTGTCCTTTCTTCTCTTCTCTCTCCTCCTTTTATAGGGTAGATTCGTCCCTCTCAGCATACATATATTGCTCCTCTTTTTCAAGGTGATTTATCTGGTACACATATAGCTGGCTGTGAGTGACGTGGATTGAGTGTCATGTCATCTTCCTGGAATTGCCATGACATTTCTGTTGGCAATCTATCCCACCATTTTCCATGGCAATGTTTCACCTCATTCATTCTCTTTTCATCTTCTTCTTTTCTTTCTTCTTGCCTCTTTCATCCTACTTGCACCTACTACCAAAAACTACCAAACCTCTTTCTAGTAATTAAAAGTAACATAATTATACATTTGAAACACAATCTAAGCTTTACTATGTAATGCTCTAGTAATAAGTCTAAAATGCAAACATATTTTCTTAATTACAAGCAAATCCTTTAGTTTAGAGGCTTGAAATATAACTCTTTTCAAGAGTTATCAATATGTCGCGACACACCCTGCAGTTTGGAAAACTAGGGGAAATTGTATTTTTTTTTTCGCAACGCGAAAGTGCCATGTCGCGACATTGAGGTGTTTTCTCCAACGACATTGACTCTATTTCAGCCCAAATTTCCATCTTTAAGATGTCTCGGTCTAAAGTAAACATACACCAAATAAAAGTTAGAATTTAAACTATATGATTAGTTGAATATACAATAATATACAGGAAAAATTAATTTTAAGTGTCATCATGTTTTACTGCTGGATTCATCAGCAGTTCCACCGATATGTTCCCACTTATGTCTCTTTCAGCATTTGTCCATCGGCTATTATATTCCTCCATCCTTTTCTGCTCATATCTTTCTTTGTACCCACTCTTTGACCCTGTATTATTCACATTAAACATATCCTTGAATTCAAGGCAATTAGATTCGAATGTAAATAAATAATGACACTACTCCCCTAGTATCCTTCGGTTGTCCTCCCTTTGGTGAGATCCGCATCTAAAAGTTTCAGTTTCAACATTAATTTTCATCATTAATTCAATTTTCTCTAGATCATTGGTGGATCTAGATGTGGCTAGAAAAGGTTTTTTTTCACAAGATGGGTATCTCCCGATCCTTTTCAAAATCTAACACTACAAAATCTTGTAGGATAATAAAGCTAAACACCTTAAGTAACATATCCTCTGACACTACCTTAGGTTGGAAAGTAGATCTGTCAGCTAATTGTAATGTAATTTAAGTGTTTTTGAGGTCCCATACCCCGATTTTTTCATAAATAGATAAAGACATTAGGTTTGTACTAGCTCCTAACTCGCATAGAGCCTTCTTAAAATAAATGATCCCAATCTCTATTGGAACCATAAAACTTCTTGGATCTTTTAATTTTTGGGGTACGTGTCTAGAAATAATAGCACTACAGGATGCATTTATGTTGAATTTCTCTCCCAAGTTAACTTTTATACGCCTATACATGATTTGTTTTAAGAATTTGGCATATTTAGGTACTTTCTCAATTAGTTGAATTAATGGTAGGTTAACATTTAATGTTTTGAACAAGTTTAGAAAACTTACAAACTCGTCCTCATCCCATTTCTGTTTCTCTTCTAATCTGGAAGGAAATGATACATGTGTGTTAGTAGTCGTGTCTTTTACTCTCCCCTCTAGTTTAGTTGTCAGGTCGATGATCTCCTCTAATTCTTGTTCCTGATCAGCTCCTTGGGTTTTCTCTGAAGGGTTTTCAGCATTCTCTTTTACATCCTCTTGTGTCAAGTTTGTTGGGCTACTCAAGATTTTTCCCGAACGGAGCGTGATTGCTTTTACCTTCTCCTTCCCTTCTTTCCGAGGATTATTCTCAATATTACTAGGTATGCCCGTGCCAATTTTCCTTTTAATATCTCCCATCATACTCATCAATTGGCTCGTTTGGTCCTCTAGTTTAGTCAATTTCCTTGATGAATTAGTGCACTCAAATTGAACCTGCTTTACTTCTATTCTCATTGATTGCAGTTCCCCCTTGATTCAATTCAAATGTTGACCACATACAGTATGATCATTTGGGTTGGCCCTTTCTTGAGGTTACTACAAATAATGAGGTTGGTAATTAGTGTTTTCAACTTGATTTGAATTATTATTGCCTCCTCCTTGATTTCCTCCTCATCTCAAGTTTTGATGATCTCTCCCAACTTGGATTGTATGTATTTGAATAAGGTTTTCTATCCCTATTCTCGATGTAATTATTACAACCTAATTTTCAGTGGTGACGGAACAATGGTTTTGGGACCATAAATTTCCATCGTGTAGACTCGTAAATATTATTTATAGAATATTTATGGAGTTATTAGAGTCATATTAAAATTTGGTTAAGAAATTTTAACGTTTAGATAGTTAATTAAAGGAAAAGGACCAAATTGTAAAATGTGCAAAACTTAGTAACTATTGCATTTAGATGATTTAATAGCTTAACTAATAAATGTGAAAGGGTTGATAAGGCAATTAAACCTTATTGCCTTATAGTGGATGGTTTTGGAGTGAAATTTTAAAGAAAAAAATTGAAAATAAATGAAGTATAATGGCAATTTTGTAATTAAAATAAAATCAAAACAAAATTAAGTAAATAAATAAGTCTTTCTTCTTCATTTTTCTTCCTCCATAGCCGAAAACATCAAAAACCTAGCTTGGAGAATCCGCCAAACTTATTGCCTTGCATGTGAGTGATTTATATACCCGTTTCTTGTAACTTTATGTTTTTGAGATCGTTGCAACTAGGTCCAGCTAGCCCTACCTTCGTTTTTGAATTTGTTAAAAATTATAGAAGTTGCCATTGATGAATCTTGAATTTTTTTTTATGATAACTATGTATTTGAAGCTTTGATTGTGGTATTTGGTGGTTTTGTGAAATGATTTTTCTTAGATTTTGATTTAAAGATTAAATTGTGAAAACGTAAAAATTAAAAGGTTTGATAGTGAATTTGATGTCCAATAGGGACTTTTTAAGAGCCTAGAATATACGGATGTAATTTTGACTTGAGAAAATGGTTAATTTGATGATTTTTAGGTTAAGGGACTAAATTGCAAAAGTTGTAAAATTTTAGGGTAATTGTGTAAATTTTAAAAAATAAAAGGGTATAAAATTTAAAGTAAATTAGAAGGTGAAATTTAAGCTAATAATTGAGAAATTTTACATTTTACATCAAGACCCTGTTGATATACGTGAAAAAGGAAAAATCATGAATTAGTCCCTGAACTTCTGCAGCTACTACAATTCAGTCTGGGTAAGTTTGTACGGATTATAATTTAATGTCTATATGAAGTGTTTGATGATATAATATGATATAATAGATATATTTGATTATAGATGATGTAAAGTTATTTGAGAAATGTTATTGAATTTCAATACTTAGATCGGTTGGGCGCGGGATAGAGTACAACCGAATGTTGGCGCGATATGTGGGGGATTGGAGTGGAGATTGATGTGGTATGATATATACATTTTTCCCGAATAGGTCGAGGTTCAAAATTTTTTGCGAACTCTCATGTTATACTCCTTGTTTTGGCGTGTTTATGGTTGGACTAGCTCTTCGGAGAAATTGGCGTGTTATCGGATGGATTAGCTCTTACGAGCATCTGGCATGTTATCGGGTGGAATAGCTCTTACGAGAAATTGGCGTGTTTCGGTTGGAATATCTATGTACTCATATCCATAAGTCATTCATCAAATCATTACTCTGTGTATCATAACCTACTGAGTGATTTTGATAGTTATAACATGTATTTGAGCTTTGAATGGAATTATGCAATTCACCTGGCTAAGATTTTGGATAACAAGAAACACATGTAGTTGAGTTATTATTGAATGATTTATTTTATTTACTTTGATAAGATTTATCATTTTTTATGTCGAACTTACTAAGCTTCAATGAGCTTACTTGTGTTATTTTCTATTCTTGTAGATACTTTTGAAGGTTGGACGGTCGAATTAGCACTCAAGTCACACTATCCACCTGTTTTCGGCAGTTTTTGAAAATTTTGGCCAAGGTTTGTAATGGCATGTATATGATGATTTGTAATGATATTTCGATGAATGTGTTGTTGATACTTTAGCATGTTTAAACTTTGAAAGTCATGTCAATTTCGTACCATTTGGTGCATTGAAAAATTATACCACTTTGGTCACCTTGTTATACATGTTTATAAGGCCCTTTATTGTATGCTTTAAATGGATTTAGAATGGTCTATATGTGTCATGTTTTGTTAAATTTTGATCTAGGCTAGGATGCTTGTAATGTGGTAATTCTGACATGTTTAGATTGGTGATGTTTGTATGCATTTGACATGCCTTTGAATGGAATGTTGGTTAGTTCAATTAGGATCTTGAAATGGTATATTGATGCATGTTTTGGTGAGGTTTAGGTAATTTTTAAATGTGTTTAAATGGGTTGAAAGATCATACATGAAATGGTCTTGAAAAATGGATTGATTTTAGGTAAAATTGGGTTCACACGGCCTGAGACATGAACGTGTGACTCAGCCATGTGAGGCATATGGCCTGGCAATATAGTCCTGTGTCATCTGATGATTTCTTTAGGGTGCAAGTCAGTGAGTTACACGACCTGGCACACGGGTGTGTGAGACAACTTAGAGAGTTACATGGCCTGGCATACGGGCGTTTGCCACGGGCGTGTGACCCTACTTAGAGAGTTACACGGGTGAGGACACGGGTTGGGGCACGACCTTGTGCCCTTAGTTTGAAAGTTATACGGCCTGAGACAAAGACATGTGTCTTAGCCGTGTGAGGCACATGACCTGGCACCACTGCTGTGTGACCCCTATTTTGCAAATTTTGCATCTTTTTCCTAAACTTCCCAAACTGTTTCAAAGTGGTCCCAAATTGTTTCTAGGTTATTTTAGGGCCTCGAAGGCTCGAGTTAGAGACAATATGCATGTGTATGAATGGTTTATGATGGGATTACAATATTAAATGATATAATGTTTAAATGTTTTTGATTATTTTGTTGTACTCTATAACCCTAATCTGGCGACACAGACAGGTAGGGGTGTTACAGTAGTTCACATCCTCAGTAGAATTGTTGATATAATGGAAGAGCGATTTGTCTCTTCCAACATAGACAGTGCACTATTTGTGGATCCAATATGGTTAAGTCTGTCCACTTCTTAGATAGCTTTTACCATAACTAGTTTCTGGCCATGTGTGAATCGTTCAATAGGCCACTAATAGGAGTTCAACGCCATATTTTCTATTAATTCATACGCATCCTCATAAGTTTTGTTCATAAGAGCTCCTCTTACTACTCCATCTAATCTGAACCTTGCATTTGCATCCAAACCATTGTAAAACACTTGCAATCGCATCCACTTACGGAATCCGTGGTGCAGACATTTCTGGATAAATGTTTTAAAACATTCCCAAGCATCTTGAGAGCTTTCCCCTTCCAATTGTCTAAAAGACAGCAATTTCTCTTCTCAGTTAAACCGCTTTCCTAATAGAGAAAAACTTATGTAAAAACTTTCTTGCTATCTCATCCCATGTCGTGGTAGATCTTGGTGCTTGCGATTCTAACAAAGAAAATGCGTTATTAATCAAAGAAAAGGGAAAAAACTGAAGACGAATAGCGTCATTAGTGACCTTGTTGTACTTGAAAGTACCACAAAGTTGGAGAAACTGTCTTAAATGTTGATTCGGATCCTCTATCATTATGCCCCTAAATTGTAGATTATTTTGGATCGTCTGAATCATTACCAGTTTGATTTCAAAATTGTTAGCTGTAATAGTTGACGTCGTTATGCTCTCCTGAACCATGTCCAGACTTGGTAATGTGTAATCTCTTAGGGTTCTCTCGACGTGCCATATGTAAATTTGCGGGTACTTGTGGTGGTGTGGGTGGATCTCCTAAAGTGTTATCGTTAGCTTTTTTGAATAGTGGATTCTCGCGTGGTACATTGCCTACAGCAGGTGGTGGTGGATCTTGCAGCTGTTGCTGCTACTTTTATTATTGTTGCTGATTTCTCTGAATTATTCTCTCTAGATCTGTGAATTGCTTTATAGGTATTCCCCTACTACAAGTACCAAACCCAAAAAGAGAAGATTAGTAACAATAGAAATTAAAGTCGTATCTAAAACCTAAAATTTTCCTAATTATCCCTATTGAAGAGTAATAATTAACATTGATTAGTGACGCTGCCTCCCCGGCAACGACGCCAGCAACTTGACCTCCTCCAGGCGTACTAACGTTTAGCGTGTGAATTGTACAACAAAAGATACATAAATGAGGTTATATCTGCAAGTATATGGATCATGTTGTAATATAGTTACAACGGAGTAGGTGAGTACTCCGAAGATCGTACCCATGGGAGGCTAGCACTAGGTCAATTTTAACCTGAACACCAAAAGATCTAATTAGTACTCAAAATAAGTTATATTACGAACATATAAATAAAAGGAATTTTTGGGGTTCTTTTTATAATAAGACAAATAATATGATAAGTAAATAAATATCAAGAAATTGAAATGTGGAGTTGATGAAATTTGATTATGGGTGATTAGCTCGCTTCAACAATCCTTATTAATTGTCGCTTCGGGTTCCTCATCAATGAATTAATAGATATCCTAGTAGGATCTTCTGATACGTCCACTAGAATAACGAGCCAACAAGGACTACTTATCATTCGACCTCATAGTCTAGACCGGCTTGGGTTTAAGGTGTTCATAGATAGGCCATACCAATTCTGGGTTAATTCTCACCTTGATGACTTCCTAGGGTTTAGGTTCTTCCTTTTCTAAACAGTTGTTCCGTTGACTAACCCTACAATACAATTAATAGATCATACCTCTACTTACTAATCCCCAATAGAGGGATTAGTTCCTCATGGGTTTCATAAATAGTATAGAGTAGATATAAAGTGTAAACATGATAAGTGAATCAAAAGTATAGACTTTAAGAAAAAGCCTGAATTGTATTATCAATAAAAGTGAATCCACAAGATTTGATTGTATCCTCAAATCAAATCTCTCGAAATAAAACATAGAACAAACTGAAAATAAATCTAATACCTAAGAAAAGATAAAAGCTAAACTGGAATTAAAAGAGAGATTCTAAGTTAAATAATTGGTGTCTCTAATATGTGACAAATAAGCCTATTTATAGATTTAAGGTGGCCGTCGTCCTTAACCCTAGGTTACTTGACTTCCCTGAGCTTTAAGTTTGATTATGTAGACCAAAATGATCCTTGGATCATATTAATTCTTATTTAGAGTCAATGTCACGACAAATTAGGACTTGTGTTGCGACATAGAAGTCAATATACTCTTCTTGCAATGTCTTCAGGGGTATGTCGCGACACCATTAGGATGTGTTGCGACATCGAAGGCAGTCTCAGAATTTCTCCATTCTACTCCCCATATTGCAACATCGAACCCTCTGTGTTGCAACATAGTGACTAGTATCAATTTAGCACGCCTTCTAATGGTCTCCTTCACATTTACAAAGTTCATTAGCTCACCCTTAGGCCTAATTCGACCCTAAGGTCAAATAAAAGACTCAACTTGCACATTTTATTTAATTTAATTCAACTAACAAAAACATAATTAAAATCTAATGATAATGCTTATTTTCAAGCTCCTAAAGTGTGAAAATTAGTTTAATTTGCTACACCAAATTACAACAGATCAGATATAGAGAATACAAGGAAACAAGCATGCTAGTATGAATGATAAATTATTGAATTGGTGATTATTTCGTTAACTAAATTTGTGAATATTGAGATACCTAGGGATGACCTATGGCATTGTTTGGTTTTACACCTAGAGTAAAAAATCTAACCCTATTTATTCACCTTTAGTACCTATTTTGAGCCAGAAAACCCTTCTTGATGAACCTCTATACAAAACTCGAGATAAAAATGATACTTTGTGCTTACCCTTTTCTTTGGTCCTGAATTGCATGATTATAGATGTCTGGTCATACATATTGAGGGTTAAGTAGATACATTACGGTGGTTTTGTAAAATTAGAGTGATAGGAAAGATTAGTAAAGTACAGTGATTATAGGTTAGCATAAAAGTGCAAAAGGAAAAATTCAAATAGAAAATCAAAAGAGTAGAAAAAGTACATGAAAAGTAAAAGAAATTGTGAGTGAGGTACCTTGAAAAAGAAAGAAAAAGTGACAAAATTATAGTTATAGAAAAAATCTATCATTATTGCACAAAAACTTGTGAGCTAGCCATAGTTACTATATGATGTTGAGATTTCCTATAAGGAGATAAAAGGAATGTGAGAGAAGGAGAAATAAGGTGGTGAGTGTGAAAGAGTCACTGAGGGGGAGAATAGGGGACAATATCATGTGCCAAAATATTTTCATTCTTGAAACTATTTGATGCTTCCTATTCTTGAAATCCATAAATGTCCTAAGCCTCAGAACGTTACAAGCCGAAAAGCCCTATGCGATCTAGATAGACATATTCACAATTCGAAATCATACTAAATAATTGCATTTCTGATTGTTTGTATTCTACTAAGATAATCAAATTACTTCTATAATTTATTGATGGGTTCTTACATTTGAGACCCTTAATGCTTGTATGCTTTGTTATATACTAAACTTAAGAGTTTGATATAAAAAATGATAAGTCAACTATATCTCATGCCAAGATGACGTGTGAATATGGAATGCGTATTCATGTTCTCCAAAGCTAACACTTGTACCATACTTGCTCAAGGGTTGTCTTTTCATTTACTGTTTTTGTTTGTTTTGCTTGGGGACCAATAACTTAAGTGTGGGGGAGTTTGATCTGTCATAATTCAGTATAGCAGATTAAACTAGTTTTTGCACTTTAGAAGCTTGAACATAATAATTTTATTTAAGTTTTAATTACATTTCTGTAAGTTTAGATAAGTTCAATAAAGTGTGTAATTTGAGTATTTTATTGACCTTAGGAGTTGAATGAGGCTTAAGGGTGAGCTAATATACCTCCAGAATTGGATCGTATCCATAACATTTTTCATGTGTCCATATTAAGGCAATATTGATCTAACCCTTCTCATATATTTCAGACTGAGGAGATTGAGGTTTGTCTAGATTTTTATTTTGATGAGGAACCGATACAGACCCTTGATCATGAGGTCAAAGTTTTACAGAGGATGCAGCTTCCACTCGTGAAAGTTTTGTGGAGGAATTATGGCTCTAATGAGGCCACCTGAGAGTTGGAAGATTCGATGCGACAACAATATCCTCATCTTTTTCCATCAGGTAATTTTTGAGGATGAATTTTGTTTTTAAGGAGGGTAGAGTTGCCGCATCCCATATTCTTATTATTAGCGCAAGTTTGAAAACAAGGAATGAAGTGGTCTAGTGGATTTATACTCCTTAGCTGTCCTAATGGTCAAAGGTTCAAGTCCTATTGTTTACACCTCTTCAATTAATTTTTTTTTACAATTTTTCCCCCTAAGCTTAAAGAGTTTCTGTCCACCCTATAGTCACTATATTTAGGAGGATTCCTTTCCTCCATTAAGAGTCAAAATTACCTTCAGTTGGGGATGTATGATCCTCTTTTCACTCCATGTCTCCCTCCCTTGCCAAAACTTCTCACCCTTTCCATTAGTAAAGGTTCATTGAACCTAGTTCATGTTGACCAAACCCTATTCCCATTCACCACCTCTCCTTGCCATCTCTTCCTTCCTCTTTCTCCCATTTCTCTCCTTTTTCGCTTCTTTTCCCTTCTATTTTCTCTCCATTTGCAAACACCACCACCCTTTCGCTTTTAACTTTTGCTCCTTTCCCCCACCAGGACAGAAACCTTCACCACTATTCACCACATATCCTTTGATCCTCTTTTTCTTCTCCCATTGTCGTTGTGATCGTCACTGCGTGCCACCGTGGGTCTCTTTTCTCCTCCGTTATTGTCCTCTCTTTTTTTTTCTTAGCCAACCTTGTTGCACCGAAACCCATATTATTCTTTTTCTTCAACCATCATCGGACCATTGCTCCCTCTTCACTAGACCATTGCCAAGTCGTCGCCATCGCCAATGGTTGAATTTCTTCCTTTTTCTTCCTTCTCTATTTTGTCATTCCACATATTAGTTAAACTTATACTTAATTTTCTCTAATGATTCTTTTAGATCACTCAAATCTCCGATCTCGTTTCCATTTTGATTCATCATCCATTCCGATTTAATCAAGGTTGTAACTGTAGGTTATTTTGATCATAGACTCCTCCTCTTGGTGATTTCATCTTTTGGCTAGATAATTATTTATTACTATTGTTTATTTAGTTTGGTGCTAATATTTTTCCTTACCATCTTTGAAGGACCAAATGATAATCATAGGGGAGACCCCTAATTTCGCATTGAAATCATCTTTTCGAGAGTCCAAAACCATGGGGTAAGTGTTGGTGAGGCTACTAGTAACTGATCTATTAGTGATAAATTATTTTCAAACGAATCCTAACTAGTAAGTATTATTCATGTGTTAGATACGACTTTCAAGTTAGATCAAAGTGAAATTGATACTAAGGATTGTCGCATTTAGGATCTTCGATAAAAGGTGTGGGATCGATTCTACTTCTTGTATGTTATATAATTATTTTAGGTTATATTAATAACTTAAACATAATTAATTTTGAGTGCACTAAGTATTCAAAGGGGAGTTGAAAAACTTGTTACAAAGGACCCAACTAAATGACTCTATCCGAAATACATTTTGTGAAATGCATGAGATATGTGATATGATGTGATTATTGTTATAAATAATGATGTATGTGTAACACCCCTAACCCGTATCCATGTTTGGATTAGGGTTACGAAGCATTACCATAAAAATGGAACATCAAAACATGCATTTCATACATCATTGAAAACATATCAAGACCCAATTGGAAACATTTGGAAAGTTTAAGAAAAAGTCTGAAAATTTTGACCTCAAGGGTCACACGGCCGTGTGCCTCACACGGACAAGGGACACACGGCCGTGTCCCAGCTTGTTTCCTTACCCATGTAACTCTCTGAGTAGGGTCACACGGTTGTGTCACATGCCCGTGTGTCGGGCCATGTCACACGCCCATGTGTCGGGCCGTGTCACATACCCGTGTGTCGGGCCGTGTAACTCTCGAAATAGCCCCACACACTCGTGTATCAAGCCGTGTGCTGGGGCGTGTAACTAACTAACTTGCATGCAATAGAACCTACAGAGGACACACGAATGTGTCTTTAGGTCGTGTTTCACACACGGGTGTGGAGTTACACGCCCGTGTCTCAGGCCATGGGGACATAATTTTTCCCAAAATCAAGCCATTTCCAATACCAAAATATGCACACACTTAAAGGCCTTTTGTACACATAATCAAGACATCAAAACATGATCAAAACTTACATGTAATGACCAATTCAATAGTCCAAAATCAATAAACCAATATGCCATACAAGGCACCTCAATTGGAAACATCCAAACTTATCTAAACATGCAGTCTTTACCACTTTTCATTCATCACTTATTAGCTTCAAAACCTACCAAAAATGCCACAATTGAACCATTACCGTTCCATCACAAAATCATGCCATTTGAGCCATCTAAACATGCAATAACATAACCACATTGACATAAACTAATAAGGCATCAACTGTAACAAACCAAAAACTTATACATGCCAAATCAACATCTAAGCATTCAACTAAACATCATTATATTTCCACCTTTACATGCCATTATAGCCTTGGCCAAAACATCAGAAACTACCAAAATTTACGTTGGATAGTGTGATAGATCTCCGACGAGCTTCCAATAATCTATAAAACATAGGAAAGAAAACTACGTAAGCAATTAATGATTAGTAAGTTCATAGAACATGAAATATAACTCACCATTTCATCTAAATAAAATTAAGTATAAGCATAATGTAATCCAACCACAATCTTGGCACAAGTCTAAGCATCATCATCAACAATACACAAGTTAGTGCATTAATACATAACTTACTTAGATTAAACATAAGGTAAGCCATTTTCACATGAACATATATCATTTGATTCATTCACCTTTTCACGAGCACATGTAATATTTCATTTGGTAACTTACCTTTTCAATCCCTTTTCTTTCCCATTTAACCATTTAAAATATCATCAGATACTCGGGAAAGCTCACACGAAGTGTGCTTAAACATATAACTGTAACCTTTCCTTTACATCATTGCTCACACGAGTTGTGAAATGGGTCTGCTCACACGAGCTGTGGGTCGAAAGGTAAGTTATACGATGCTACTCACATGAGTTGTGGAGTATCCACAAAAAATGCAGGACCTCAGCCATCAGTAGGACATTCAAGACCAGCACCCGAAATATGAAATCCTTAATGACATGTCATTTATATCCTACAAATTCCTAAGGTTCAACCGGAACTCAATAACCATCATGGCATTAATTTGAATATTCATCATTCAATAGCATTATAAACTCATAATAACATACAATTGCATAACATAAATATAGTAATCCTTACATATGAACTTACCTCGACGACTAGGGCGTAGAAACAAGATTAACTAATCCGAAGCTTTAGTTTTTCCCTAATCTAGATTCGTACGTGATCTATCTTGATCTAAATAGAAATTTTTAATCCATTTAATATCCCTAGCATTCAATTTAGCTCACATTTCATATTTTTGTAAAATTACTATTTTGCCCCTATTATTTTAACTTTTCACAATTTAGTCCTTAAGCTCATAAATTGAAATCTAACCATTTTCATCCCCCATTCAAGCTAGCTGATTTCATTAGGGACCTACATCAACTCATACAAACCATCATTTCATAAATTTAACTTGAAATTTTACTAATTTTACAAATAAGTCCCCAAATGCCATTTTCATCAAAAATCAATTTACAAAACTTGTTTATTTATCAACAAGGACTCATAATATTTCATTAAACATCAAGAATCAAACATAGCATTCATGTCATAACCCTAAATCTTTAACAATTTTATAAATTGATCCCCGAGCTAGCTAGATTAAGCTACAATGATCTCGAAAACATAAAAATCATTAGAAACGGGACAAAATTACATACCATACAAGTGAATTAAGCTTGGAAGAACCCTAACTATGTCTTCAATGGTGAATTTGGTTGAGGGAGGTGTAAAATGAAGGAGATAGAGGCATTTTCTTTGTTATTTTAACTTTAATTACTTATTTACCATTTTATCCTTTAAAAATAGTCATAATTTCAACAAAACCAATTTCATAAATATCCAATATCATATCAATTGGTCTATTTACCATCCAAGTCCCGTCGATTAAAATTTCATGGCTATTTGAGACCTTTAAGTAATAGAACTCTACGTTTGTACTTTTGATAGTTTAGTCCTTTTCACTTAATTAATCATGCAAACCTCAAAATTTCTTAATAAAATATTTAAATGATCATACTAATATCCCATAGACATTAAAATAATAAAATAAAAACTTACTCATCAGATTTGTGGTCCCAAAACTACGGTTCCAATTTCACTAAAAATGGGTTGTTATAGTATGTGTAGATCTCGTTCTTATGAAATGTGTTGCATGGCTTATGTGATATATTTGTTGATTCAAGTATGTGATATATATATGAGTATGTGAATAATGAGACCTATGATCTAACGTGACAAACATCATTAAACATGTTAAAGTGATGACTAGTGAAATGTGATTATGTGAACATGTCCACATGCGTAAGTTTTAAAAGTGATTCACATGTGTTTAAAAGTGAAATTTCCATGTCACATGCCTGGGGTGGGATTTTGTGAAAGGTGGAAGTATGTGGTAGTATATCTGCATATTAGTGATGGCTAGTCCACAAAGTGTTATAAGAGGCAGTATATTTGCATATTAGTGATGGCTTGTCCATAAATGGTGGTTTAGATGGACGAGTTATGGGGAAATCGATATTGGGGTGTAGCGGAGATGGGTAAGAAATTTTATAAAATGTGCATCTTTTTAAAATTTGCACCGATAGGTCTATGCATAAATATCAGTTTATAAGTTATAAATATTTTGATGTTTGATATGTTATGATTGATATATATTTTGGTAGTATGTGAATATACTTGTATTGATCTCACACTAGGCTTTTCAAAGCTCACCTATATTACTTATGTGTTTTTAGTTAATCTTCGTGGTTAGGACTCGGATTCGGTCGTCGGTGATGCTCTCAGAAATGTTTCTTTTATGATTATAGATTTTTCTTATGTTTTGGATTTTTATGGACTTTGTGACTTCTTTTTGGGATTTTATTTTGTGATAAACTATTGATTTGTGCATGGGATTTTTAAACCTTGGACGTTGGATAAATTACAAGGATTTTTATTATGGATTAAATAATTTGGTATTTTCCTAAAAACCCCATTTTTTGCAAACTCAATTTTTCAAATTTGAGTTTGAAGATCCTCAAGTTGTTTTACTGATATTAAACGAGGTTTCTTTCAAATTTACATTAAAAACATCAAATTTAAGAGAATTACTAGTATGTATTTTTCAAAGATTAAACCAATTTACTTCAACTCAAGTTTTTTCCATACCTATGGCCCATGTAATCGCTTAGATTGGCTCGTAACGTCTAGGCCCAGTTTGAGGGGTTACAACTATTTTGGGCACATCAACATCTTTAACTTGTAATTGGTAATCGCAAGATCAGAGATCTATCTTTGAGAACACTGTAGTTCTTTTCAACTAATTGAATAAATCATCTAAACGTGGAAATGAATATTTATTCTCTATTATGGCTTTATTCAATTGACAATAATTTATACACAATCTCATCGACCCATCTTTCTTTTTCAGAAATAGTACAAGTGTGCCCCAAGGTTACACGCCAAGTTGAATAAAACCACTGTCAATCAATTCTTTCAATTGAGCTTTTAATTCTTTTAACTATGTTAGAGCCATTTGGTACAGGGGATCGAGATCGGGGCAACCCGCAGTAACTCTATAGCAAATTCAACTTCTCATTTTGGCAGTAATCTCGCAATTCCTCAAGAATCCAGAAAATAAGCTAGAAATGCATCACAACCTTTTTTGATCAATTTCTGTGCAGACATTGTCGATATCACATTAGGAACACAATAAAATCTATCAAATTCATTAGTAATCAATTCACAACTATGACATCTCAAATCAATAATTTTTGTCTACAATTCAGTACTGCATCGTGTACCGTCAACCAGTCCATTCTCAAAATAATATTGAATTCATTAAAAGGAAATCACATTAAATCAACAGGAAAGTCGTAGCCCTAAACTTTCAGTGGAAACTATTTGCAAACTAGATCAACTATGACACTTTGACCTAAACAGTTCATTACTTTGACAATATACTTAGTTGACTCAATCGATAAATTCTTTTTTGTTACTAACATAGTGCATATATATGAATTTATCGAAGTGGGATGACCCCCACCGTATCAGAATAATGGTTAGAGGCTACAGAGAGATTTTTGGCTGATATGGAATGTACACCGGAGCTAAAATTGAAGGGTATGGTATTACTACTGAGGGATAAGGCTTAACTGGTGGAAGACTGTAATGAGAGGTACCCAGACAGAGAGACTAACATAGGAATATTTTTTTGGATGTTTTCAAAACAAATATGTGGGTACCAGATATGTCGAGGCTCGGAGGTTAGAGGTCATTAAGCTCAAACAGGGGGACAAGTCTATGGTCGAGTATGAGGCCGAATTCTTAAGGTTGAGTCACTATGCTTAGGGAATGATCAAAACCGAATAAGATAAATGTGTCAGGTTTGAAAACTTACTGAGATATAAATTGATTGTGCTAGTAGGCCCTCACCAGGAAAGGGTTTTCAAAAATTTAGAGGAGAAAACCAAAATCGTTGAGGAAGTAAAGCATGTGGAACGCGAAAGGAGGGATAAGGCTAGAGTCTCTACTAAGAGAGATGTCGGTCCTACTATCTAAGCCCTACGATTGAATAAGCGGGCATGAAATGATAGACCCTATGTTGCTACTATTGTTGATGGTGGGAGAGCCCAAAACTGTGCTACTTGTGGCAAGAGGCATCTAGGTGAATGCTAGAGGAGCTTGGGTGCATGCCTTAGATGTGAATCTTTGAACCATAAGATCAATGATTGTCCACTTCAAAATAAGCAGATGCAAGCCCCAGAACAGAATTGAGCTTAGAACTAAAAAGTTGAAAAGTAGGCTTAGAGAGGTCAAAGTCCAAATAGGGGTGGTAATGTAGGTCAGAGACAGAGAACACTGGGTCAGGGTGCTAACCGAGTCGATGTAAGACAACCTGCACTAGTCTATGCAACTAGACACAGAGAGGATCATGACACAGCTGTGCATGCCTTAGATGTGGATCCTTGAACCATAAGATCAATGATTTTCCACTTCGAAATGAACATATTCAATCCCCAAAACATAATCGAGCTTAGAACCAAAGAGCTGGACAGTAGGCTTAGAGAGGTTAAGGTCCGAATAGGGGTGGTAATGTTGGTCAGAGACAGAGAGCACTGGGTTAGGTTGCTAACTGAACTGATGTAAGACAACTTGCACTGGTCTATGCAGCTAGACATAAAGAGGACCGTGACACAACCAACATCATACCAGGTACTTTTACCGTTAATTCGGTAACATACTTCACTTTGATTGATATTGGTTT